>NW_027251590.1:10000-354687 GCF_044704955.1 Pristiophorus japonicus | reverse complement strand
CCTCCTTCACCCCTACTCTCCAACCCCTCACCCCAACCCCCTCCTTCACCCCCCCTCCTCACCCCACCCCTCCTTCACCCCTACTCTCCAACACCCCTCACCCCAACCCCTCCTTCACCCCTACTCTCCAACTCCTCACCCCAACCCCTCCTTCACCCATACTCTCCACTCCCCTCACTCCCACCCCTCCTTCACCCCTACTCTCCAACCCCTCACCCCAACCCCTCCTTCACCCCTACTCTCCAACTCCCACCCCAACCCCTCCTTCACCCCTACTCTCCACCCCCTCACCCCAACCCCCTCCTTCACTCCTAATCTCCAACACCCCTCACCCCACCCCCGCCTTCACGCCTACTCTCCAACCCCTCACCCCAACCCCTCCTTCACCCCTACTCTCCAACCCCTCACCCAACCCCTCCTTCACCCCTACTCTCCAACCCCTCACCCCAACCCCTCTTTCACCCCTACTCTCCAACCCCTCACCCCAACCCCTCCTTCACCTACGCTCCAACTCCTTCCCCCAACCCCTCCTTCACCCCTACTCTTCAACTCCTCACCCCAGCCCCTCCTTCACCCCCACTCTCCAACTCCTCACCCCAACCCCTCCTTCACCCCTACTCTCCAACTCCTTACCCCAACCACTCGTTCACCCCTACCTCTCCAACTGCTCATCCCAACCCCTCCTTCGCCCCTACTCTCCAACTCCTCACCCCAACCCCTCCTTCACCCCTACTCTCCAACTCCTTACCCCAACCCCTCCTTCACTCCTAATCTCCAACTCCCTCACCCCAACCCCTCCTTCACCCCTACACTCCAACCCCCCTGACCCCAACCCCTCCTTCACCCCTACTCTCCAAACCCTCACCCCAACGCCTCCTTCACCCCTGCTCTCCAACCCCTCACCCCAACCCCTCTTTCACCCATACTCTCCAACCCCTCACCCCAACCCCTCCTTCACCCCTACTCTCCAACCCCTCACCCCAACCCCTCCTTCACCGCTACTCTCCAACCCCTCACCCCAACCCCTCTTTCACCCCTACTCTCCAACCCCTCACCCCAACCCCTCCTTCACCGTACTCTCCAACCCCTCACCCCAACCCCTCCTTCACCACTTCTCTCCAACTCCCTCACCCCAACCCCTCCTTCACCCCTACTCTCCAACCCCCCTCACCCCAACCCCTCCTTCATCCCTACTCTCCAACCCCCCTCTTCCCAACCCCTCCTTCACCCCTACTCTCCAACTCCTCACCCCAACCCCTCCTTCACCCCTACTCTCCAACTGCTCACCCCAACCCCTCCTTCACCGCTACTCTCCAACTCCTCACCCCAACCCCTCCTTCACCCCTACTCTCCAACTTCTCACCCCAACCCCTCCTTCACCCCTACTCTCCACTCCTCACCCCAACCTCCCCTTCACCCCTACTCTCCAACTCCTCACCCCAACCTCCCCTTCACCCTACTCTCCAACTCCTCACCCGAACCCCTCCTTCACCCCTACTCCTCACCCCAATCCCTCCTTCACCCCTACTCTCCAACCCCATCACCCCAACCCCTCCTTCACCCATACTCTCCAACTCCTCACCCCAACCCCACCTTCACCCCTACTCTCCAACCCCTCCTTCACTCCTAATCTCCAACCCCCCTCACCCAACCCCTCCTTCACGCCTACTCTCCAACCCCTCACCCCAACCCCTCCTTCACCCCTACTCTCCAACCCCTCACCCCAACCCCTCCTTCACCCTACTCTCCAACTCCTTACCCCAACCCCTCCTTCACCCCTACTCTCCAACCCCTCACCCGAACCCCTCTTTCACCCCTACTCTCCAACCCCTCACCCCAACCCCTCCTTCACCCCTACTCTCCAACCCCATCACCCCAACCCCTCCTTCACCCCTACTCTCCAACTCCTCACCCCAACCCCTCCTTCACCCATACTCTCCAACTCCTCACCCCAACACCTCCTTCACCCCTACTCTCCAACTCCTCACCCCAACCCCTCCTTCACCCCTACTCTCCAACTCCTCACCCCAACCCCTCCTTCACCCCTACTCCTCACCCCAACCCCTCCTTCACCCATACTCTCCAACTCCTCACCCCAACCCCTCCTTCAGCCCTACTCTCCAACCCCTCCTTCACTCCAAATCTCCAACTCCCCTCACCCCAACCCCTCCTTCACCCCTACTCTCCAACCCCACACCCCAACCCCTCCTTCACCCCACTCTCCAACCCCTCACCCCAACCCCTCCTTCACCCCTACTCTCCAACTCCTCACCCCAAACCCTCCTTCACCCCTAATCTCCAACCCCCCTCACCCCAACCCCTCCTTCACCCCTACTCTCCAACTTCTCACCCCAACCCCTCCATCACCCATACTCTCCAACTCCTCACCCCAACCCCTCCTTCACCCCTACTCTCCAACCCCCCTCACCCCAACCCCTCCTTCACCCATACTCTCCAACTCCTCAACTCCAACCCCTCCTTCACCCATACTCTCCAACTCCTCACCCCAACCCCTCCTTCACCCCTACTCTCCACCCCCCTCACCCCAACCCCTCCTTCACCCATACTCTCCAACTCCTCACCCCAACCCCTCCTTCACCCCTACTCTCCAACCCCCCTCACCCCAACCCCTCCTTCACCCCTACTCTCCAACTCCTCTCCCCAACTCCTCCTTCACCCCTACTCTCCAACTCCTCACCCCAACCCCTCCTTCACCCCTACTCTCCAACTCCTCACCCCAACCACTCCTTCACCCCTACTCTCCAACTCCTCACCCCAACCCCTCCTTCACCCTACTCTCCAACCCCATCAGCCCAACCCCTTCTTCACCCCTACTCTCCAACTCCTCTCCCCAACTCCTCCTTCACCCCTACCTCTCCAACTCCTCACCCCAACCCCTCCTTCACCCCTACTCTCCAACTCCTCACGCCAACCCCTCCTTCACCCATACTCTACAACTCCTCAACCCCAACCCCTCCTTCACCCCTACTCTCCAACCCCATCACCCCAACCCCTCCTTCACTCCTAATCTCCAACTCCCCTCACCCCAACCCCTCCTTCACCCCTACTCTCCAACCCCCCTCACCCAACACCTCCTTCACGCCTACTCTCCAACCCCCCTCACCCAACACCTCCTTCACGCCTACTCTCCAACCCCTCACTCCAACCCCTTCTTCACCCCTACTCTCCAACCCCTCACCCCAACCCCTCTTTCACCCCTACTCTCCAACCCCTCACCCCAACCCCTCCTTCACCGACGCTCCAACTCCTTCCCCAACCCCTCCTTCGCCCATACTCTCCAACTCCTCACCCCAACCCCTCCTTCACCCCTACTCTCCAACCCCTCACCCCAACCCCTCCTTCACCCCTACTGTCCAACTCCTCACCCCAACCCCTCTTTCACCCCTACTCTCCAACCACTCACCCCCAACCCCTCCTTCACTCCTAATCTCCAACTCCCCTCACCCCAACCCCTCCTTCACCACTACACTCCAACCCCCCTGACCCCAACCCCTCCTTCACCCCTACTCTCCAAACCCTCACCCCAACCCCTCCTTCACCCCTGCTCTCCAACCCCGCACCCCAACCCCTCCTTCACCCCTACTCTCCAACCACTCACCCCAACCCCTCTTTCACCCTACTCTCCAACCCCTCACCCCAACCCCTCCTTCACCCCTACTCTCCAACCCCTCCTTCACCCCTACGCTCCAACCCCTCACCCCAACCCCTCCTTCACCGCTACTCTCCAACCCCTCACCCCAACCCCTCCTTCACCCCTACTCTCCAACCCCTCCTTCACCCCTACTCTCCAACCCCTCCTTCACCCCTACTCTCCAACCCCACACCCCAACCCCACCTTCACCCCACTCTCCAACCCCTCACCCCAACCCCTCCTTCACCCCTACTCTCCAACTCCTCACCCCAACCCCTCCTTCACCCCTACTCTCCAACCCCTCCTTCACTCCTAATCTCCAACTCCCCTCACCCCAACCCCCTCCTTCACCACTTCTCTCCAACTCCCCTCACCCCAACCCCTCCTTCACCCCTACTCTCCAACCCCCCTCACCCCAACCCCTCCTTCATCCCTACTCTCCAACCCCCCTCTCCCAACCCCTCCTTCACCCCTACTCTCCAACTCCTCCCCCCAACCCCTCCTTCACCCCTACTCTCCAACCCCATCACCCCACCCCTCCTTCACCCATACTCTCCAACTCCTCCCCCCAACCCCTCTTCACCCCTACTCTCCAACCCCATCACCCCAACCCCTCCTTCACCCCTACTCTCCAACTCCTCCCCCAACCCCTCCTTCACCCCTACTCTCCAACCCCATCACCCCAACCCCTCCTTCACCCATACTCTCCAACTCCTCACCCCAACCCCACCTTCACCCCTACTCTCCAACCCCTCCTTCACTCCTAATCTCCAACTCCCCTCACCCCAACCCCTCCTTCACCCCTACTCTCCAACCCCCCTCACCCAACCCCTCCTTCACGCCTACTCTCCAACCCCTCACCCCAACCCCTCCTTCACCCCTACTCTCCAACCCCTCACCCAACCCCTCTTTCACCCCTACTCTCCAACCCCTCACCCCAACCCCTCCTTCACCCATACTCTCCAACTCCTCACCCCAGCCCCTCCTTCACCCCTACTCTCCAACTCCTCACCCCAACCCCTCCTTCACCCCTACTCTCCAACCCCTCATGCCAACCCCTCCTTCACCCCTACTCTCCAACTCCTCACCCCAACCCCTCCTTCACCCCTAATCTCCAACCCCCCTCACCCCAACCCCTCCTTCACCCCTACTCTCCAACCCCTCACCCCAACCCCTCCTTCACCACTACTGTCCAACTCCTCACCCCAACCCCTCCTTCACCCCTACTCTGCAACCCCATCACCCCAACCCCTCCTTCACCCATACTCTCCAACTCCTCACCCCAACCCCTCCTTCAGCCCTACTCTCCAACCCCTCCTTCACTCCTAATCTCCAACTCCCCTCACCCCACCCCTCCTTCACGCCTACTCTCCAAACCCTCACCCCAACCCCTCCTTTACCCCTACTCTCCAACCCCTCACCCCAACCCCTCTTTCACCCCTACTCTCCAACCCCTCACCCCAACCCCCTCCTTCACCCCTACTCTCCAACCCCACACCCCAACCCCTCCTTCACCCCACTCTCCAACCCCTCACCCCACCCCTCCTTCACCCCTACTCTCCAACTCCTCACCCCAACCCCTCCTTCACCCCTACTCTCCAACCCCTCACCCCAACCCCTCCTTCACCCCTACTCTCCAACCCCTCCTTCACCACTTCTCTCCAACTCCCCTCACCCCAACCCCTCCTTCACCCCTACTCTCCAACCCCCCTCACCCCAACCCCTCCTTCATCCCTACTCTCCAACCCCCTCACCACAACCCCCTCCTTCACCCCTACTCTCCAAACCCTCACCCCATTCTCTCCTCACCCCTACTCTCCAACCCCTCACCCCAACCCCTCCTTCACCCCTACTCTCCAACTCCTCACCCCAACCCCTCCTTCACCCCTACTCTCCAACACCTCACCCCAACCCCTCCTTCACCCCTACTCTCCAACCCCTCATCCCAACCCCTCATCCCAACCCCTCCTTCACCCCTACTCTCCAACTCCTCACCCCAACCCCTCCTTCACCCCTACTCTCCAACCCCTCACCCCAACCCCTCCTTCACCCCGACTCTCCAACCCCCCTGACCCCAACCCCTCCTTCACCCCTACTCTCCAACCCCTCACCCCAACCCCTCCTTCACCCCTACTCTCCAACCCCTCACCCCAACCCCTCCTTCACCCCTACTCTCCAACCCCTCACCCCAACCCCTCTTTCACCCCTACTCTCCAACCCCTCACCCCAACCCCTCCTTCACCCCAACTCCCCAACCCCTCACCCCAACCCCTCGTTCACCCCTACTCTCCAACCCCTCTTCCCAACCCCTCCTTCACCCCTACTCTCGAACTCCTCACCCCAACCCCTCCTTCACCCCTACACTCCAACCCCTCCTTCACCCCTACAATTTCATTTTGACCATCACTTACACCAATGATCCACACTGGACGTAAATCTCAAGAGCTTCTGTGTGATGGTGATGTGATGACTGGACAATAAAGCTCAGAGTCTGATGGGGGGCTGCTCATTATCTTCGGTGAGATTTAATCCCCTTTCCCACTGAATACTGCGGACAGACATGGTCACCTTGGTATCGGAATGGTCAGTGTGACATCACTTTCTAAACAAGAGCACACAAGACACTGGATCAACAATAAATGGTAAAGGTATTCAGCAACATCATCATCATCATAGGCAGTCCCTCGGAATCGAGGAAGACTTGCTTCCACTCCTAAAGTGAATTCTTTGGCGGCTGAACAGTCCAATGCGAGAGCCACAGACCCTGTCACAGGTGGGATAGACATTCCTCGGGGGACGTGGACCTGATTTGCCGCACGCTCCTTTCTGCGCCTGACCTCTTCATGCTCGTGGCGTTGAGATTCGAAGAGCTCAAAGCCATCCTGGATGCACTTTCTCCACCGAGGGCAGTCTTCGGCCAGGGACTCCCAGGTTTCAAACACTCTGCAATTACATTGTAAACAAAATGGAAATAAAATGTGGGAAAATAATTGGTGAAGATAATAATTTATCTCTGTGGAATTGACTAGCAAATATTAAGAAGGATGTGTTTTTTACACACACATTATATATACATATATATATAATATATTTATATAGCAAAGACCTTGTGTGCTCTTTTCAGTTGTTTTGCTGAACCTGATACGATCCACATTCTATGTTCTTTAGCCCATCTGGCGTTGCTTGCTGGGTCACTGCCTGGGGGAATGGGGCAGATATTTAAAGGGACAGGGACTCCCCTTTCTCTGCCTCTTTATAGTTAAAGAGACAATCCAGTTTATCTTGGGGTGTCGGAGGACTTCACTAACAGAGCTCCCATTAACAGTCGCTCCCTTCTATACTGTGCAGTGATTGTAAAGCTGTCTATTTCAGTGACTTGAGCCTTTCTAAAATGTCTCACTGTTTTGATGATCCATTTAACTTGCTTGTATAATTTGGAAAGAGTTCAGAATTGTGCAGTGTGACAAAGGTTTCGTTTGAAGGTGGAGGAAAATTAGTTTCAAAATATTCTGTTCTCATCCTCCCCCAACCCCCCAAATTTTAGAACACTGCAATACTGACTGGGAAGGTCCCAAGTTCGATCCTTGATCTGGGCTGTGAGCTGATCTCAGCCAAGGCAGCAGTTCAGGGATTATAATTGTCCTCAGTACCACTGGGCTAAATATAAGTAAAAAATCAGCCAGTGCCCCTGCTCTTCATACCGATCCAGGGACCTCAACTGGGAAGTGTGTGGATGTCATTTGAGGACAGGATTTGAGGCTGTGATACCTACCACAGTGAAAATCCTGCTGGCACTCACTGAGTCGACTGACTGTGAGGCACTCGAGGTTAACTAATGTCTGTGGAATTGCACCCAGCCAGATTCAGCACCTTTTGGAGATAATAAATCTCAAACGCTGAAAGGAATGTTAAAGTTAGACAGTGAGGGTGGAGGGAGAGTGGCTAGAATAAGGAATTTACAGCTTCGGAGGGGACAGAATGTTCGATAGAATCTAGAATTGTCTGTTTTGAATTTCTATCCTGTACTTAATGTAACAACATTTGTAACCACCATTTATGTGCAGGGTATTAGAAGGGGAGGATCTGCAGCTGGGAAACTCAATCCAGACACTGGTCCTTATGTGCTGACGCAATAGGGTGAGCCCGTGATGACCCAATAGGGTGAGCCCGTGATGACCCAATAGGGTGGGCCCGTGATGACCCAATACGGTGGGCCCGTGATGACCCAATAGGGTGGGCCCGGGCTGGCCCATAGGGTGAGCCCGTGATAACCCAATAGGGTGGGCCCGGGCTGGCCCAATAAGGTGATGTGTTGACCAGAACTGTGCAAATACTCCACCTGTGTCCCAACTAGCGTTTTACACAGTTCCAGCATAACCTCCAGAGGGAGGTGGGAGTCTGGAACATACTGCCTGAAAGAGTAGTAGAGGCAGAAACCCTCATCGCATTTACAAAAGTACTTGGATATACACCGGAAGTGCCGTAACCTGCAGGACTACGGACCAAGAGCAGGGAAGTGGGATTATGCTGGATAGCTCTTTTTCTGCCACACAGACATGATGGGCCTACTGGCCTCGTTCTGTGTTGTAAATTGCTATGATTCCATGACACCAATCTCCTCCTATCTGATATAAACCAAGCCCACAGTCACTGACACCAATCCCCTCCTGTCTGATATAAACCAAGCCCACAGTCATTGACACCAATCTCCTCCTGTCTGATATAAACCCACCCCACAGTCACTGACACCAATCTCCTCCTGTCTGATATAAACCCACCCCGCAGTCACTGACACCAATCTCCTCCTGTCTGATATAAACCCACCCCACAATCACTGACACCAATCTCCTCCTGTCTGATATAAACCCACCCCACATTCACTGACACCAATCTCCTCCTGTCTGATATAAACCCACCCCACAGTCACTGACACCAATCTCCTCCTGTCTGATATAAACCCACCCCACAGTCACTGACACCAACCTCCTCCTGTCTGATATAAACCCACCCCACAGTCACTGACACCAATCTCCTCCTGTCTGATATAAACCCACGCCACAGTCACTGACACCAACCTCCTCCTGTCTGATATAAACCCACCCCACAGTCACTGACACCAATCCCCTCCTGTCTGATATAAACCCACCCCACAGTCACTGACACCAATCTCCTGTCTGATATAAACCCACCCCACAGTCACTGACACCAATCCCCTCCTGTCTGATATAAACCCACCTCACAGTCACTGACACCAATCCCCTCCTGTCTGATATAAACCCGCCCCACAGTCACTGACACCAATCTCCTCCTGTCTGATATATACCCACCCCACAGTCACTGACACCAATCCCCTCCTGTCTGATATAAACCCACCCCACAGTCACTGACACCAATCTCCTCCTGTCTGATATAAACCCACCCCACAGTCACTGACACCAATCTCCTCCTGTCTGATATAAACCCATCCCACAGTCACTGACCCCAATCTCCTCCTGTCTGATATAAACCCACCCCACAGTCACTGACACCAATCTCCTCCTGTCTGATATAAACCCACCCCACAGTCACTGACATCAATCCCCTCCTGTCTGATATAATGTTGAAGGACAGTGGAAGGCGAGAGGATTGGGAATTTTTTAGAAACCAGCAAAAGACGACTAAAAAAATGGCAAAGACAGAGAATATAGCAGATGAGAGTAAACTAGCAAGAAATATAAAAAGAGAGTTTCTGCAGGTATATAAAAAGGAAATGAGCAGCTAAAGTAAATGTTGGTCCCTTCGAGGATGAGACTGGAGAATTAATAATGGGAAACACGGAAATGGCAGAGATTTGAACAAATATTTTGTGTCGGTCTTCACGGTAGAGGACACTAAAAACATCCCAACAGTTGATAATCAAGGAGCTATTGCAGAGGGTTCACTTAAAACAGTCACTATCACTGGAGATAAAGTACTAATCAAACTAATGGGATTAAAGATGGACAAGTCCCCTGGACCTGATGACATGCATCCTAGGGTCTTAAAAGAAGTGGCTGCTGAGATAGTGGATGCATTGGTTGTAATCTACCAAAATTCCCTGAATTCTGGAGAGGTCCCAGCGGACTGGAAAACTGTAAATGTAACACTCCTATTGGAGAAAGGAGCGAGACAGAGAGCAGGAAACTATAGACCAGTTAGTCTACCATCAGTCATTGGGAAAATACTGGAGTCCATCATTAAGGAAGTAGTAGCAGGACATTTAGAAAATCATATTGCAGTCAGGCAGAGTCAGCATGGTTTTATGAAAGGGAAACCATGTTTGACAAATTTGGTACAGTTATTTGAGGATGTAACGAGCAGAGTCGTTAAAGGAGAACCAGTTGAAGTTGTGTATTTGCATTTCCAGAAAGGATTCGATAAGGTGCCATATAAAAGGTTACAGCACAAGCTAAGAGCTCACAGGATAGGGGGCAATATATCAGAATGGAGAGAGGATTGGCTAACTAACAGAAAACAGAGTCAGGATAAATGGGTCATTTTCCGGTTGGCAAACTGGAACTTGGGGGATGCCGCAGGGATCAGTGCTGGGGCCTCAACTATTCATAATTTATATTAATGACTTGGATGAAGGGACCGAGTGTAACGCAGCCAAATTTGCTGATGATACAAAGATAGGTGGGAAAGTAAGTTGTGAGGAGGATGCAAAGAATCTACAAAGGGATATAGAGAGGCTCAGTGAGTGGGCAAAAATCTGGCAGATGGACTACAATGTGGTAAAATGTCAGGTTATCTCCTTTGGTAGGAAAAATAAAAAAGTAAATTATTACTTAAATGGGGACTATTACAAAATGCTGTAGTACAGAGGGATCTGGGAGTTCTTGTACATGAAACTCAAAAAATTTGCATGCGGGTACAGCAAGTAATCAGGGGGATGGAGTATAAAAGTAGGGAAGTCCTGCTACAACTGTACGGGGCGTTGGTAAGATCACACCTGGAGTACTGCACAGTTTTGGTCTGGACTTGTCTCCATTCCCGTGCAGAGGGGATTGCTACACCAGACGGGAGGGGCAACATTTGGGGACACTGATTCCCCACCAATTCCCATTCTCCTTCTTTCTGGTGGATAATGGAGGGGCCACTGTGTGTAATGTGCAAGTCAGTAAGAATTGTCAGCAAGCTCTTTCTAATTGGAGATTTTATTCAGTGTAAACTTTCACACACTATTGTAGATTTTGTACCAAAGATCAGTTTGGGATTAAAGTAAAAGTTCATAATTTTTTTGCAAACTAAATTTCTGTTGAGAGTCGCTGAATTAAGGGGAAAGATAACACACAGCGTTTCTTAAATGGACACTGCAGCCCCGGGAACACAATCAGCAATATATCCAGAATATTAAAGTCCAGCCCAGTTATAGGGTTCTTAACATCAGCAGAAACATACCCCAACTGTCAGAATGAACATGGTTCAGTCGGGATGTGATTAACAGCAGCAATAACAGCAGGTTCCAACCCCTGCAGTCACTTGTGAACTCGCTGGTGTGTCAGCAGGTGGGATGACCGAGTGAATCCCTTTCCACACTCTGAGCAGCTGAACAGCCTCTCCCCAGTGTGAACTCGCTGATGTTTCAGCAGGTTGGATGAACAAGTGAATCCTTTCCCACACTCAGAGCAGATGAACGGCCTTTCCCCAGTGTGAACTCGCTAGTGAGTTACAAGGTGGGATGAACAAGTGAATCTCTTCCCACACTCAGAGCAGGTGAACGGCCTCTCCCCAGTGTGACTGCGTCAATGAATTTCCAGCTCAGACGGTGATCTGAATCCCTTCCCACAGTCCCCACATTCCCACGGTTTCTCATGGTCCGGGTATCCTTGTGACTCTCCAGGTTGGACGATCAGTTGAAGCCTCGCCCACACACACAACACGTTTACAGTTTCTCCCCGCTGTGAATGGTGCGATGTGTTTTCAGGCTGTGTAACTGGTTAAAGCTCTTTCCACAGACAGTGCACTGGAACACTCACTCGGGTGTGTGTGTCTCGATGCCTTTCCAGTCACACTGATATTTGAAATCTTTTCTCACAGACAGAACAGACAAACATTTCTCCTTCCACTTTCAAAGGCCGATGATATTCAGGTCCTGATGAATCAATTGACTCCGTCAGATCTTGACGTGATGTTTGGTTTGTGTTTCCTGTCTGAAAATCTCCCCTTCTAATATGCTGTAAAAGGAGATAACAAAGCTCATCACTTTAAGTACAAGACAGAAATTCAGAATAGACATATCTAGTTTCCATGGAACATTCTTTCCTCTCTTGTTCTTCCAAAGCTATAAATACATGTCCCACACATTGTCCTTCCTGTTGTGCTGAAATCCAAACAAACACACATTTCTAGACTGTCTTCTCCACTAATTCTGGCTGGGTTCAGTTCCACACTCACTGGTTCCCGTCCAATATCCTCATGGGGGGGGTTTGCTAGTACATAAGAATATAAGAAATAGGAACAGGAGTAGACCATACGGCTCCTCGAGCTTGCTCCGCCATTTAATACAATCATGGCTGATCCGATCATGGACTCAGGTCCGCTTCACTGCCCGCACTCCATAACCCCTTAATACCTTATCGTTTAAGAAACTGTCTATTTCTGTCTTAAATTTATTCAATGTCCCAGCTTCCACAGCTCTCTGAGGAAGTGAATTCCACAGATTTACAACCCTCTGAGAGAAGAAATGTCTCCGCATCTCAGCTTTAAATGGCCGGCCCCTTATTCTAAGATTATGCCCTCTTGTTTTAGTCTCCCCTATCAGTGGAAACATCCTCTCTGCATCGATCTTGTCAAGCCACCTCATAATCTTATACGTTTCGATAAGATCACCTCTCATTCTTCTGAATTCCAATGAGTAGAGGCCCAACCTACTCAACCTTTCCTCATAAGCCAAAATCCTCATCTCTGGAATCAACCTCGTGAACCTTCTCTGAACTGCCTCCAAAGCAAGTATATCCTTTCGTAAATATGGAAACCAAAACTGCACGCAGTACTCCAGGTGTGGCTTCATCAATATCCTGTACAACTGTAGCAAGACTTCCCTGATTTTATACTCCATCCCCTTTGCAATAAAGGCCAGGATTCATTGGCTTTCCTGATCACTTGTAGTACTTGCATACTAATCTTGCAAAGGTGACTTGCCATTCATAAATCCATGCTGACTCTGTTGACCGAATTTTGCTTTTCCAAATGGCCTGCTACTGCTTCTTTAATAATGGACTGCAACCTCTTCCCAACCAAGATATTAGGCTAACTGGTCTCTAGTTTACTGCTTTTTGTCTCCTTTTTTTTAAATAGGGGCGTTACATTTACAGTTTTCCAATTTGCTGGGACCTCCCCAGAATCCAGGGAATTTTGATAAATTACAACTAATGCATCCACTATCCCTGCCGCTACTTCTCTTAAGACCCGAGGATGCAAGTCATCAGGTCCAGGGGATTTATCTGCCTTTAGTCCCATTATCTTACTGAGTACCACCCCCTTAGTTATTGTGATTGTGATAAGTTCCTCCCCCCTATAGCCCTTTGACTATCCACTGTTGGAATATTATTAGTGTCCTCTACCGTAAAGACTGATACAAAATATTTGTTCAGAGTTTCTGCCATCTCCATGTTCCCCATTACTAATTCCCTGGTCTCGTCCTCTAAGGGATCAACATTTACTTTAGCCACTCTTTTCCTTTTTATATATCTATAGAAACTCTTGCTATCTGTTTTTATATTTTGTGCTAGTTTACTTTCATAGTCTATCTTCCCTTTACCCTTATGCCCTTTCCTCCTCACTGGAATATATTTTTCTTGAGAGTTGTGAAATATCTCCTTAAATGTACACCGCTGTTCATCAATCGTCCTACACTTTAATCTATTTTCCCAGTCCACTTTAGCCAACTCAGCCCTCATACCTTTGTAGTCTTCATTATTTAAGCTTAGTACGCTGGTTAGAGATCCAACTTTCTCACCTTCCATCTGAATTTGAAATTCAATCATTCCAAGGGGATCCTTTATTGGGAGATTATTTATTAATCCTGTCTCTTTACGCAGGACCAGATCCAATATAGCCTGCCCGCTGGTTGGTTCAGTTACATACTGCTCAAGTGACCCGTCCCCTATGAACTCCTCCTAGAGGATGAGACAGGGGAATTAGCATTGTTTGTAATTTACAAAAATTCCCTGGATTCTGGGGAGGTCCCAGCAGATTGGAAAACTGCAAATCTAATGCCTCTATTTAAAAAAGGAGGCAGACAAAAGCAGGAAACTATAGACCAGTTAGCCTAACATCTGTGGTTGGGAAGATGTTGGAGTCCATTATTAAAGAAGCAGTAGCAGGACATTTGGAAAAGCATAATTCAGTCAGGCAGAGTCACCATCAATTTATGAAGGGGAAGTCATGTTTGACAAATTTGCTGGAATTCATTGAGGATGTAACAAACATGGTGGATAAAGGGGAACCAGTGGATGTGGTGTATTTGGACTTCCAGAAGGCAGTGACAAGGTGCCACATAAAAGGTTATCGCACAAGATAAAATATCACGGGATTGGGGGTAATATATTAGTTAGCAAATCCTCTATCCATGCTCACAGAAAACAGAGAGTCGGGATATATGGTTCATTCTCGGGTTGGCAATCAGTAACTAGTGGGGTGCTGCAGGGATCAGTGCTGGGACCCCAACTATTTACAATCTATATGAACGACTTGGCAGAAAGGACTGAGTGTAACGTAGCCACGTTTGTTTGATGATACAAATATGGGAGGA
This sequence comes from Pristiophorus japonicus, assembly GCF_044704955.1. Classification (NCBI taxonomy): domain Eukaryota; kingdom Metazoa; phylum Chordata; class Chondrichthyes; family Pristiophoridae; genus Pristiophorus; species Pristiophorus japonicus. The sequence goes on along the minus strand of NW_027251590.1, from coordinate 340,261 downwards.
AAAGCAATGTATGAGGAGAACACAAAAAATCTGCAAAAGGACATAGACAGGCTAAGTGAGCGGGCATAAATTTGGCAGAAAAAAAAATCAACGAGCAAGTTATTATTTAAATGGCGAAAAATTGCAAAGTGCTGCAGTACAGCGGGACCTGGGAGTACTTGTGCATGAAATATACAAGGTTAGTATGCAGATCAGCAAGTGATCAGGAAGGCCAATGGTATCTTGGCCTTTATTACAAAGGGAATGGAGTATAAAAGCAGGGAAGTCTTGCTACAATTATACAGGCTATTGGTGAGGCAGTTTTGATTTCCATATTTATGAAAGGATATACTTGCTTTGAAGGCAGTTCAGAGAAGGTTCACTCGGTTGATTCTGGGGATGAGGGGGTTGACTTATGAGGAAAAGTTGAGGAGGTTGGGACTCAAATCATTTGAATTCAGAAGAATGAGAGATGATCTTATCGAAACGTATAAGATTATGAGGGGGTGTGACAAGGTCAATGCAGAGAGGATGTTTCCACTGATAGGGGAGACTACAACTAGAGGGCATAATCTTAGAATAAGGGGCCGCCCATTTAAAACTGAGATGAGGAATTTCTTCTCTAAGAGCGTTGTAAATCTGTGGAATTCGCTTCTTCAGAGAGCTCTGGAAGCTTGGTCATTGAATAAATTTAAGACACAGATAGACAGTTTCTTAACCGATAAGGAATTAATGGGTTATGGAGAGTGGGCAGGGAAGTGGACCCGAGTCCATGATCGGATCAGCCATGATCGTATTAAATGGCGGAGCAGATTAGAGGGGCCGTATGGCCTACTCCTGCTCCTATTTCTTATGTTCTTATGTTCCCCTCCCTCTCCTCCCCTTAAGAGCTGATTTTAGCTGGATTTAGTTCCACTCACTAGTTCCCCTCTTCCCCCACTGAAGGTGCTGACTCTGGCTGCGTTCAGTTCTATACTCACTGGTTCCCCTCCCTCTCCTCCCCTGAAGGTGCTGACTCTGACTGGGTTCAGTTCTATACTCACTGGTTCCCCTCCCTCTCCTCCCCTGAAGGTTTTCTTTTCTCTGTTAAGTTAGTACTTCCTCTTTAAATAAAGGTTAGTTAAATCAGTTGATTGCTGGGTAGTTGCTGTGTGTGTTTTTCTCAGGTTTAGAGTTTAGTTCTATTTGATAGTTGCGAGTGTAACTCGAGGGATGGCAGGACAGCTCAGTCCCATGGATTGCACATCCTGTGGCATGTGGGAAATCCTGGATGCTTCATCCAGCCGAGATGACCAAGTGTGCAAGAGGTGTCTCCAGCTGCACCAACTCCAGCTCTGAGTTTTGGAGCTTGAGCGGCGGTTGGAGTCACTGCGGTGCATCCATGAGACTGAGAGCTACGTGGATAGCATGTTTCTAGAGGTGGTCACCCCGCAGCTTATGAGTGTGCAGGCAGAGAGGGAGTGGGTAACCAACGGACAGATGATGGGGATTAGGCAGGTAGTGCAGGAGTCCCGAGTCCATCTCACTCTCCAACCAGTACTCTGTTCTGAGTACTGGTCAGGGCGATGGTGGCTCTGGGGAGTGCAGCCAGAGCCAAAACCATGGCAGCACGGGTGGCTCAGCTGCATAGGGGGGAGGAAGAAGAATGGAAGAGCTATAGTGGTAGGGGATACAATAGTCAGGGGAGCAGACAGGCGTTTCTATGGCTGCAGCTGTGAATCTGGGATGGTATGTAGCCGCCCTGGTGTCAGGGTCAAGGATGTCACTCTGGGGGGGAAGATGGTAAACAGCCAGAGGTTGTGGTCCACATCGGTACCAATGACATAGGTAGGAAGAGGGATGAGGTCCTGCAGGCAGAGTTTAGTGAGCTAGGAGAGAGATTAAAAAGCAGGACCTCAAAGATAGTAATCTCCGAGCTAGTGAGTACAGAAATAGGAGGATAGAGCAGATGAATGCGTGGCTGGAGAGCTTTAGTTTCCTGAGGCATTGGGACAGCTTCTGGGGAAGGTGCGACCTGTATAGGCCGGACAGATTGCACCTCAACAGCGCCGGGACCAATATCCTCATGGGGGGGGGGGTTTGCTAGTACATAATAATATAAGAAATAGGAACAGGAGTAGACCATACGGCTCCTCGAGCTTGCTCCACCATTTAATACAATCATGGCTGATCCGATCATGGACTCAGGTCCACTTCACTGCCCGCACTCCATAACACCTTAATACCTTATCGTTTAAGAAACTGTCTATTTCTGTCTTAAATTTATTCAATGACCCAGCTTCCACAGCTCTCTGAGGCAGCGAATTCCACAGATTTACAACCCTCTGAGAGAAGAAATGTCTCCGCATCTCAGCTTTAAATGTCCGTCCCCTTATTCTAAGATTATGCCCTCTGGTTTTAGTCTCCCCTATCAGTGGAAACATCCTCTCTGCATCGATCTTGTCAAGCCCCCTTATAATCTTATACGTTTCGATAAGATCACCTCTCATTCTTATGAATTCCAATGAGTAGAGGCCCAACCTACTCAACCTTTCCTCATAAGCCAAAATCCTCATCTCTAGAATCAACCGAGTGAACCTTCTCTGAACTGCCTCCAAAGCAAGTATATCCTTTCGTAAATATGGAAACCAAAACTGCACGCAGTACTCCAGGTGTGGCTTCATCAATACCCTGTACAACTGTAGCAAGACTTCCCTGATTTTATACTCCATCCCCTTTGCAATAACGGCCAGGATTCATTGGCTTTCCTGATCACTTGTAGTACTTGCATACTAATCTTGCAAAGGTGACTTGCCATTCATAAATCCATGCTGACTCTGCCTGACCGAATTTTGCTTTTCCAAATGGCCTGCTACTGCTTCTTTAATAATGGACTGCAACCTCTTCCCAACCAAGATATTAGGCTAACTGGTCTCTAGTTTACTGCTTTTTGTCTCCTTTTTTTTAAATAGGGGCGTTGCATTTACAGTTTTCCAATTTGCTGGGACCTCCCCAGAATCCAGGGAATTTTGATAAATTACAACTAATGCATCCACTATCCCTGCCGCTACTTCTCTTAAGACCCGAGGATGCAAGTCATCAGATCCAGGGGATTTATCTGCCTTTAGTCCCATTATCTTACTGAGTACCACCCCCTTAGTTATTGTGATTGTGATAAGTTCCTCCCCCCTATAGCCCTTTGACTATCCACTGTTGGAATATTATTAGTGTCCTCTACCGTAAAGACTGATACAAAATATTTGTTCAGAGTTTCTGCCATCTCCATGTTCCCCATTACTAATTCCCCGGTCTCGTCCTCTAAGGGATCAACATTTACTTTAGCCACTCTTTTCCTTTTTATATATCTATAGAAACTCTTGCTATCTGTTTTTATATTTTGTGCTAGTTTACTTTCATAGTCTATCTTCCCTTTGTTAATCATTTTTTTAATCATTCTTTGTTGGCTTTTGAATGTTTCCCAAGCTTCTGTCCTCCCACTAGTTTTGGTCACTTTGTTTGCCCTTGTTTTTAATTGGATACCGACCTTTATTTCTTTAATTAGCCATGGATGGCTATCTTTACCCTTATGCCCTTTCCTCCTCACTGGAATATATTTTTCTTGAGAGTTGTGAAATATCTCCTTAAATGTACACCACTGTTCATCAATCGTCCTACACTTTAATCTATTTTCCCAGTCCACTTTAGCCAACTCAGCCCTCATACCTTTGTAGTCTTCATTATTTAAGCTTAGTACGCTGGTTAGAGATCCAACTTTCTCACCTTCCATCTGAACTTGAAATTCAATCATTCCAAGGGGATCCTTTATTGGGAGATTATTTATTAATCCTGTCTCTTTACGCAGGACCAGATCCAATATAGCCTGCCCGCTGGTTGGTTCAGTTACATACTGCTCAAGTGACCCGTCCCCTATGAACTCCTCCTAGAGGATGAGACAGGGGAATTAGCATTGTTTGTAATTTACAAAAATTCCCTGGATTCTGGGGAGGTCCCAGCAGATTGGAAAACTGCAAATCTAATGCCTCTATTTAAAAAAGGAGGCAGACAAAAGCAGGAAACTATAGACCAGTTAGCCTAACATCTGTGGTTGGGAAGATGTTGGAGTCCATTATTAAAGAAGCAGTAGCAGGACATTTGGAAAAGCATAATTCAGTCAGGCAGAGTCACCATCGATTTATGAAGGGGAAGTCATGTTTGACAAATTTGCTGGAATTCATTGAGGATGTAACAAACATGGTGGATAAAGGGGAACCAGTGGATGTGGTGTATTTGGACTTCCAGAAGGCAGTGACAAGGTGCCACATAAAAGGTTATCACACAAGATAAAATATCACGGGATTGGGGGTAATATATTAGTTAGCAAATCCTCTATCAATGCTCACAGAAAACAGAGAGTCGGGATATATGGTTCATTCTCGGGTTGGCAATCAGTAACTAGTGGGGTGCTGCAGGGATCAGTGCTGGGACCCCAACTATTTACAATCTATATGAACGACTTGGCAGAAAGGATTGAGTGTAACGTAGCCACATTTGTTGATGATACAAATATGGGAGGAAAAGCAATGTATGAGGAGAACACAAAAAATCTGCAAAAGGACATAGACAGGCTAAGTGAGTGGGCATAAATTTGGCAGAAAAAAAAATCAACGAGCAAGTTATTATTTAAATGGCGAAAAATTGCAAAGTGCTGCAGTATAGCGGGACCTGGGAGTACTTGTGCATGAAATATACAAGGTTAGTATGCAGATAAGCAAGTGATCAGGAAGGCCAATGGTATCTTGGCCTTTATTGCAAAGGGAATGGAGTATAAAAGCAGGGAAGTCTTGCTACAATTATACAGGGTATTAGTGAGGCCACACCTGGAATACTGCGTGCAGTTTTGATTTCCATATTTACGAAAGGATATACTTGCTTTGAAGGCAGTTCAGAGAAGGTTCACTCGGTTGATTCTGGGGATGAGGGGGTTGACTTATGAGGAAAAGTTGAGGAGGTTGGGACTCAAATCATTTGAATTCAGAAGAATGAGAGATGATCTTATCGAAACGTATAAGATTATGAGGGGGTGTGACAAGGTCAATGCAGAGAGGATGTTTCCACTGATGGGGGAGACTACAACTAGAGGGCATAATCTTAGAATAAGGGGCCGCCCATTTAAAACTGAGATGAGGAATTTCTTCTCCAAGAGCGTTGTAAATATGTGGAATTCGCTTCCTCGGAGAGCTGTGGAAGCTGGGTCATTGAATAAATTTAAGACAGAGATAGACAGTTTCTTAACCGATAAGGAATTAATGGGTTATGGGGAGTGGGCAGGGAAGTGGACCCGAGTCCATGATCGGATCAGCCATGATCGTATTAAATGGCGGAGCAGATTAGAGGGGCCGTATGGCCTACTCCTGCTCCTATTTCTTATGTTCTTATGTTCCCCTCCCTCTCCTCCCATTAAGAGCTGATTTTAGCTGGATTTAGTTCCACTCACTAGTTCCCCGCTCCCCCACTGAAGGTGCTGACTCTGGCTGCGTTCAGTTCTATACTCACTGGTTCCCCTCCCTCTCCTCCCCTGAAGGTGCTGACTCTGACTGGGTTCAGTTCTATACTCACTGGTTCCCCTCCCTCTCCTCCCCTGAAGGTGCTGACTCTGTCTGGGTTCAGTTCTACACTCACTGGTTCTCTTCCCCTGAAGGTGCTGACTGTGTCTGGGTTCAGTTCTACACTCACTGGTTCTCCTCCCCTGAAGGTGCTGACTCTGTCTGGGTTCAGTTCTGCACTCACTTGTTCCCCTCTCCTCCCCTGAAGGTGCTGACTCTGTCTGGGTTCAGTTCTATACTCAGTGGTTCCTCTCCCTCTTCTCCCCTGATGGTGCTGACTCTGGCTGTGTTCAGTTCTATAGAAACATAGAAAATAGGTGCAGGAGTTGGCCATTCGGCCCTTCGAGCCTGCACCGCCATTCAATGCGCTCATGGCTGAACATGCAACTTCAGTACGCCATTCCTGCTTTCTCGCCGTACCCCTTGATCCCCCTAGTAGTAAGGACTACATCTAACTCCTTTTTGAATATATTTAGTGAATTGGCCTCAACAACTTTCTGTGGTAGAGAATTCCACAGGTTCACTTCACCACTCTCTGGGTGAAGAAGTTTCTCCTCATCTCGGTCCTAAATGGCTTACCCCTTATCCTTAGACTGTGACCCCTGGTTCTGGACTTCCTCAACATTGGGAACATGCTTCCTGCATCTAATCTGTCTAAACCCGTCAGAATTTTAAACGTTTCTATGAGATCCCCTCTCAATTCTTCTGAACTCCAGTGAATATAAGCCCAGTTGATCCAGTCTTTCTTGATATGTCAGTCCCGCCATCCCGGAAATCAGTCTGGTGAACCTTCGCTGCACTCCCTCAATAGCAGAATGTCCTTCCTCAAGTTAGGAGACCAAAACTGTGCACAATACTCCAGGTGTGGCCTCACCAAGGCCCTGTACAACTGTAGCAGCACCTCCCTGTCCCTGTACTCAAATCCCCTCGCTATGAAGGCCAACATGCCATTTGCTTTCTTAACCGCCTGCTGTACCTGCATGCCAACCTTCAATGACTGATGTACCAGGTCTCGTTGCACCTCCCCTTTTCCTAATTTGTCACCATTCAGATAATAGTCTGTCTCTCTGTTTTCATCACCAAAGTGGATAACCTCACAGTTATCCACATTATACTTCATCTGCCATGCATTTGCCCACTCACCTAACCTATCCAAGTCACTCTGCAGCCTCATAGCATCCTCCTCGCAGCTCACACTGCCAGCCAACTGAGTGTCATCCGCAAATCTGGAGATACTACATTTAATCCCCTCGTCTAAATCATTAATGTGCAATGTAAACAGCTGGGGCCCCAGCACAGAACCTTGCGGTACCCCACTAGTCACTGCCTGCCATTCTGAAAAGTACGCATTTACTCCTACTCTTTGCTTCCTGTCTGACAACCAGTTCTCAATCCATGTCAGCACACTACCCCCAGTCGCATGTGCTTTAACTTTGCACATTAATCTCTTGTGTGGGACCTTGTCGAAAGCCTTCTGAAAGTCCAAATATACCACATCAACTGGTTCTCCCTTGTCCACTCTACTGGAAACATCCTCAAAAAATTCCAGAAGATTTGTCAAGCATGATTTCCCTTTCACAAATCCATGCTGATTTGGACCTATCATGTCACATCTTTCCAAATGCGCTGCTATGACATCCTTAATAATTGATTCCATCATTTTACCCACTACCGATGTCAGGCTGACCGGTCTATAATTCCCTGTTTTCTCTCTCCCTCCTTTTTTAAAAAGTGGGGTTACATTGGCTGCCCTCCACTCCATAGGAACTGATCCAGAGTCTATGGAATGTTGGAAAATGACTGTCAATGCATCCGCTATTTCCAAGGCCATCTCCTTAAGTACTCTAGGATGCAGTCCATCAGGCCCTGGGGATTTATCTGCCTTCAATCCCATCAAATTCCCCAACACAATTTCCCGACTAATAAGGATTTCCCTCAGTGCCTCCTCCTTACTAGACCCTCTGACCCCTTTTATCTCCGGAAGGTTGTTTGTGTCCTCCTTCGTGAATACCAAACCAAAGTACTTGTTCAATTGGTCTGCCATTTCTTTGATCCCCGTTATGACTTCCCCTGATTCTGACTGCAGGGGACCTACGTTTGTCTTTACTAACCTTTTTCTCTTTACATATCTGTAGAAACTTTTGCAATCTGTCTTAATGTTCCCTGCAAGCTTCCTCTCGTACTCCATTTTCCCTGCCCTAATCAAACCCTTTGTCCTCCTCTGCTGAGTTCTAAATTTCTCCCAGTCCCCAGGTTCGCTGCTATTTCTGGCCAATTTGTATGCCACTTCCTTGGCTTTAATACTATCCCTGATTTCTCTTGATAGGCACGGTTGAGCCACCTTCCCTTTTTTATTTTTATGCCAGACAGGGATGTACAATTGTTGCAGTTCATCCATGTGGTCTCTAAATGTCTGTCTATGCCCACCCACAGTCAACCCCTTAAGTATGATTCGCCAATCTATCCTAGCTAATTCACGCCTCATACCTTCAAAGTTACCGTTCTTTAAGTTCTGGACCATGGTCTCTGAATTAACTGTTTCATTCTCCATCCGAATGTAGAATTCCACCATATTATGATCACTCTTCCCCAAGGGGCCTCGCACAACGCGATTGCTAATTAATCCTCTCTCATTACACAACACCCAGTCTAAGATGGCCTCCCCCCTAGTTGGTTCCTCGACATATTGGTCTAGGAAACCATCCCTTATGCACTCCAGGAAATCCTCCTCCACCGTATTGCTTTCAGTTTGGTTAGTCCAATCTATATGCATATTAAAGTCACCCATTATAACTGCTGCACCTTTATTGCATGCACCCCTAATTTCCTGTTTGATGCCCTCCCCAACATCACTTCTACTGTTTGGAGGTCTGTACACAACTCCCACTAACGTTTTTTGCCCTTTGGTGTTCTGCAGCTCTACCCATATAGATTCCACATCATCCAAGCTAATGTCCTTCCTAACGATTGCATTAATCTCCTCTTTAACCAGTAATGCTACCCCACCTCATTTTCCTTTTATTCTATCCTTCCTGAATGTTGAATACCCTTGGATGTTGAGTTCCCAGCCCTGATCATCCTGGAGCCACGTCTCCGTAATCCCAATCACATCATATTTGTTAACATCTATTTGCACAGTTAATTCATCCACCTTATTACAGATACTCCTTGCATTAAGACACAAAGCCTTCAGGCTTGTTTTTTAACACCCTTTGTCCTTTTAGAATTATGATGGAGTGTGGCCCTTTTTGTTTCTTGCCTTTGTTTACTCGGCCTTCCACTACTGCTTTTTACCTTTCTACCATCTGTTTCTGACTCCATATTACTTCGCCCTGTCTCGCTGCATAGGTTCCCATCCCCCTGCCATATTAGTTTAAACACTCACGAACTGCATTAGCAAATGTTACCCCTAGGACATCAGTTCCAGTCCTGCCCAAGTGCAGACCGTCCCTTTTGTACAGGTCCCACTTCCCCCAGAACTGGTTCCAATGTCCCAGGAATTTGAATCCTTCCATCTTGCACCACTGCTCAAGCCACGTATTTATTCTAACCATCCTGCTCCCTCTACTCTGATTAGCACGTGGCACTGGTAGCAATCAAGAGATTACTACCTTTGAGGTCCTACTTTTTAATTTAACTCCTAGCTCCCTAAATTCAGCTTGTAGGACCTCTTCCCGCTTCTTACCTATATCGTTGGTACCTACATGTACCACGACAACTGGCTGTTCACCCTCCCTCTCCAGAATGCTCTGCAGCTGCTCCGAGATATCTTTGACCCTTGCACCAGGGAGGCAACATACCATCCTGGAGTCTCGGTTGCAGCCGCAGAAACTCCTATCTATTCCCCTTACAATAGAGTCCCCTATCACTATAGCTCTCCCACTCTTTTTCCCACCCTTCTGTGCAGCAGAGCCAGGCACAGTGCCATGAACTTGGCTGCTGCTGCCCTCCCCTGATGAGTCATTCTCCTCAACAGTACCTAAAGCAGTACCCTCCTCCCCTGAGTATGGTGATTCTGGTTGGGCTCATTCTTACACTCACTGGTTCCTCTCCTCCCCTGAAAGTGCTTAAGGAGCATTATGTCCAATTCTGAAGACACTGACATCATTCATTTCGTTCCTGCACCAAGATGGCTGCGCATGCGTATGCTGCTCACTACATCAAGATAGCCGAGCGCTGAAACTGCCTTCCTGCACCAAGATGGCCACCGTTAGCCTGGGCCTGTAACCGGGAGAAAGCCTCAAAGCTGCAACCTCCGATATTCTGCTTATTATTCCGGGCTAACGGTGGATACCGGTTGTTCATAAAGCCTCCCCGGCTCCCCGCTGGTACATTACTCCACTCCGCTCCGCTTAAAATGACAACTCTGTGGAGTCTGTCCGAAACGTGTCGCCTCTGCCATGACACGCACCGTGCATGCTCTAAACACAGCCAGGGCCCGCGCCTGCGCACTGAGCTCCTGTAGTCTGGGTGTGGCACCTTCTCCACCGTGGGGCATGCTGGGTATGAGAAATAGGAGCAGGAGTGGGCCACCCGGCCCCTCGAGCCTGCTCCCCATTCAATAAGATCATGGCTGGTCTGATCATAGACTCAGCTCACTTCCCTGTCCGCTCCCCATTGTGATATCGTCACAGAGCACAGCACAAACAGCTCCTAACATGGCAGGCAGCTTTCTCGGAAGCCTCCAGAATCTGCCTGGTTCTGTTTATTATTAACTATGCAGTTGCAGTACACAATACGTCCACATCCACAGTGTGGAGCTACAAACATTACAAGCTTACAGACATTACACTTCTCCCTCCTTAATGAAGAAGTTATTATAACAAACATCATATATAACTTTCATGTTTATACATAACACAGGATATAAACTTACTTTTTTCCCCCATATTTACAAATTTAACTTTACCACTTGTTTTCTGTTTCGAAGAGGATACCTTCGCTCTCGAACAGAACCTTCCAAACATGGTGTCGATTTCACACTCATTCGAGGCTCATCCTGAGGAACGTTTTCCTCCACGGAATTTCCTTGATTTTCATTTGAACTCACTCTAACTTCAGGCTCTTTGTTTTCCTGACTTGGACTCAAGACTTCTGGTGTATCAAAACTATCTGATGAGTCAGAAATAATTGAATCATTCTCACCTTCAACTCCTTCCATGTCTGTAGGTAAAATATGATCAATATGATCAAACCTAACTTGTCCATTATCAACCATCTTTACCAAATATGTGCGAGGACCACATATCTTCACCACTCTTCCTGGTAACCACTTTAACCATTTATGGTGATGGTTCTTCACTCTCACCTTCTGGTTTAATTTCACACTTCTCTCTTTTACTCTACCTTTATCATGATTCTCTTTCTGTCTTAATTGTGTCTCTTCTAGGGACTGTGCCAAATTTAGTTTTAACAATGAGAATCTGGTTCGTGGCTGTCGTTTGAGAAACAACTGTGCTGGTGTTCTACCAGTAGTTGTATGAGGAGTATTTCGATATGTAATCAAAAAATTAGCCAATTTGTGATCCAATGACAACTGTCCTTTCCCTGGATTTGGATCTAACATTTGTTTTATGAGGGCATGTTTTACAATTTATAATCTGCTGCATCATTCGAAGCAGGATGGTATGGTGGAACCTTGATATGCTTCACACCATTTTTACTCGTGAATTGTTCAAATTCTTCTGAACGAAATTGTGGTCCATTATCCAAAACAATCTCTTCAGGGAGGCCAAATGAAGAAAATAATTTTCGTAAAATGTCCAATGTTTTACTTGTTGTTATTTTCCACATTGGAAACACCTCAACCCGCATTGAATGGCTATAAATCACAATGAACAATTGTTGTCCTTCTAACTCTGCAAAAGCAATATGTAGCCTTTGCCACACCCTTGGAGGCCATTTCCATGGGTGTAATGGTACTGGTGATGGTTGCTTGCTTACCGATTGACATGTTGTACACTGACTCACGATGTACTCTATATCTTTATTAAGACCTGGCCACCATAAATAAATGCGTGCAAAACTCTTGGTCAAGCACATTCCCAGGTGCTGGTCATGGAGGTCTCCTAATAATTTGGACCTGAATTTATTTGGTATAACCACCCTTGCACCCCACATGATACAATCTTTATCGACTGATAATTCATTCCTATGAATGAAGAATGGATGTATATCTTTGTCTGTTACCTGGTTTGGCCATCTATTTGCCATGTACTCATACACCTTTGACATCACTGGGTCACGTTTGGTTGCTCTACCAATCTCTTCAGCTGTGACTGGCAGTTCATCAATGTATGAAAAATAAAACACTTCTTCCCTATAGATATGGCCCTTACGGCTAAGGGGATCAAGGGGTATGGAGAGAAAGCAGGAAAGGGATACTGAGGGAATGATCAGCCATGATCTTATTGAATGGCGGTGCAGGCTCGAAGGACCGAATAGCCTACTCCTGCACCTATTTTCTATGGGGTGTAACTTGTGATGGGGAAGGCAATCTAGACATTGCATCAGCATTACTGTGATCAGCTGATCATCTGTATTCAATATCATATGTATATGCTGACAAAATCAAAGCCCATCTCTGCATTCGGGCTGCAGCTAATGTTGGAACTGGGGACTTTGGATGGAGGATTGCTTGGTTAGGGGCTTATGGTCCGTAACGATGGTAAACTTACGACCATATAAGTATTTGTGAAACTTCTTGACCCCAAAAAATTAATGCCAAAGCTTCCCTTTCAATTTGCACATAATTACTCTCACTGGCACTGAGAGTGTGTGAAGCAAAAGCAATTGGTCTCTCCTCCCTACTACGTGATACATGACAGATCACTGCCCCAACACCATACGGAGAGGCATCACATGCTAGCTTAATCTCCTTAGATATGTCATAGTGACCTAACATGGTGCTCTCTACCAATTTGCTTTTACACTCCTTGAATGCTGTATCGCATTCTTTTGACCACTTCCAATGGACCTGTTTTTTCAAAAGTTCATTCAGTGGATGTAATACTGTAGCCAAATTTGGTAGTAACTTCCCATAATAGTTCAAAAGACTCAAGAATGAACGAAGTTCAGTGACATTCCTGGGAGCGGGTGCATTTCTAATTGCATCCAATTTTTCCATGGTTGGATGTAAACCATCTTTGTCTACTCTGTACCCTAAGTACTCCACTGAGTTTTTAAATAACTCACTTACAAGCAAACACTCATACTCTGTGCTTCTCTTAACCGTTTGAGAACTTCATTTAATATGTTATTATGAATTTGCCTATTTGGTGCTGAAATGAGTATGTCATCCAAATAACATACTACCCCTTCAATACCTTGCAAAATCTGGTTCATCACCCCTTGGAATATGGCAGGGGTGGAAGACACTCCAAACGGTAGCCTATTAAATTGATATAGGCCTAGATGAGTATTTATAGTCAAACATGACTTGGACTCCTCATCTAGTTCAAGCTGTAAGTAGGCATTCGTAAGATCCAGTTTTGAGAAGATCTGACCACCTGTTAGTGTTGTGAACAAATCTTCTATATTCGGCAATGTATTGGGGACATTACCCTCTAGAACCTGTCTTATGGTTACTTTCTAATCACCACACAATCTTTCCTTACCATCGGACTTAGGTACAACAACAATGGGTGTAGCCCAATTACATCGATCTATCAGAGACCATGGTCCAGAACTTAAAGGAGGGTAACTTTGAAGGTATGAGGCATGAATTGGCTAAGATAGATTGGCTAATGATACTTAAGGGGTTGACTGTGGATGGGCAATGGCAGACATTTAGAGACCGCATGGATGAATTACAACAATTGTACATTCCTGTCTGGCGTAAAAATAAAAAAGGGAAGGTGGCTCAACCGTGGCTATCTAGGGAAATCAGGGATAGTATTAAAGCCAAGGAAATGGCATACAAATTGGCCAGAAATAGCAGCGAACTCGGGGACTGGGAGAAATTTAGAACTCAGCAGAGGAGGACAAAGGGTTTGATTAGGGCAGGGAAAATGGAGTACGAGAAGAAGCTTGCAGGGAACATTAAGGCGGATTGCAAAAGTTTCTATAGGTATGTAAAGAGAAAAAGGTTAGTAAAGACAAACGTAGGTCCCCTGCAGTCAGAATCAGGGGAAGTCATAACGGGGAACAAAGAAATGGCAGACCAATTGAACAAGTACTTTGGTTCAGTATTCACTAAGGAGGACACAAACAACCTTCCGGATATAAAAGGGGTCAGAGGGTCTATTAAGGAGGAGGAACTGAGGGAAATCTTTATTAGTCGGGAAATTGTGTTGGGGAAATTGATGGGATTGAAGGCCGATAAATCCCCAGGGCCTGATGGACTGCATCCCAGAGTACTTAAGGAGGTGGCCTTGGAAATAGCGGATGCATTGACAGTCATTTTCCAACATTCCATTGACTCTGGATCAGTTCCTATCGAGTGGAGGTAGCCAATGTAACCCCACTTTTTAAAAAAGGAGGGAGAGAGAAAACAGGGAATTATAGACCGGTCAGCCTGACATCGGTAGTGGGTAAAATGATGGAATCAATTATTAAGGATGTCATAGCAGCGCATTTGGAAAATGGTGACATGATAGGTCCAAGTCAGCATGGATTTGTGAAAGGGAGATCATGCTTGACAAATCTTCTGGAATTTTTTGAGGGTGTTTCCAGTCGAGTTGACAAGGGAGAACCAGTTGATGTGGTATATTTGGACTTTCAGAAGGCTTTCGACAAGGTCCCACACAGGAGATTAATGTGCAAAGTTAAAGCACATGGGATTGGGGGTAGTGTGCTGACGTGGATTGAGAACTGGTTGTCAGACAGGAAGCAAAGAGTAGGAGTAAATGGGTACTTTTCGGAATGGCAGGCAGTGACTAGTGGGGTACCGCAGGGTTCTGTGCTGGGGCCCCAGCTGTTTACATTGTACATTAATGATTTAGACGAGGGGATTAAATGTAGTATCTCCAAATTTGCGGATGACACTAAGTTGGGTGGCAGTGTGAGCTACGAGGAGGATGCTATGAGGCTACAGAGTGACTTGGATAGGTTAGGTGAGTGGGCAAATGCGTGGCAGATGAAGTATAATGTGGATAAATGTGAGGTTATCCACTTTGGTGGTAAAAACAGAGAGACAGACTATTATCTGAATGGTGACAGATTAGGAAAAGGGAAGGTGCAACGAGACCTGGGTGTCATGGTACATCAGTCATTGAAGGTTGGCATGCAGGTACAGCAGGCGGTTAAGAAAGCAAATGGCATGTTGGCCTTCATAGCGAGGGGATTTGAGTACAGGGGCAGGGAGGTGTTGCTACAGTTGTACAGGGCCTTGGTGAGGCCACACCTGGAGTATTGTGTACAGTTTTGGTCTCCTAACTTGAGGAAGGACATTCTTGCTATTGAGGGAGTGCAGCGAAGATTCACCAGACTGATTCCCGGGATGGTGGGACTGACCTATCAAGAAAGACTGGATCAACTGGGCTTGTATTCACTGGAGTTCAGAAGAGTGAGAGGGGACCTCATAGAAACGTTTAAAATTCTGACGGGTTTGGACAGGTTGGATGCAGGAAGAATGTTCCCAATGTTAGGGAAGTCCAGAACCAGGGGTCACAGTCTAAGGATAAGGGGTAAGCCATTTAGGACCGAGATAAGGAGAAACTTCTTCACCCAGAGAGTGGTGAACCTGTGGAATTCTCTACCACAGAAAGTAGTTGAGGCCAATTCACTAAATATATTCAAAAGGGAGTTAGATGAAGTCCTTACTACTCGGGGGATCAAGGGGTATGGCGTGAAAGCAGGAAGTGGGTACTGAAGTTTCATGTTCAGCCATGAACTCATTGAATGGCGGTGCAGGCTAGAAGGGCTGAATGGCCTGCTCCTGCACCTATTTTCTATGTTTCTATGTTTCTATCTTACAAGTAATGTTCTCAGTCTCTAGTCTTTTGAGTTCTTGCTCAACTTTCTCCTTGAGTGCATATGGTACGGAACGTGGCTTGTAGTAAACCGATCTAGCGTCCTTCTGTACCCTGACACTAACCTTGAAGCCTTGGATCGGACTGCCCGTTTCGCAGAATACCTTCGGATACTTCTTGAGAACCTCATCAGTTGATGAAAATCTCGCTTCCAGACAGAAAATCTTACTCCAATCCAGCTTCAGTGAGCTCAACCAATTTCTTCCAAGTAAGGCAGACTTGTGTCCTTTCACTACTATTAGAGGCATGTTCTGAAATTGATCTTTATATTTCACCGGTACGGTGATACGACCTACCACAGGAATTTTTTCTCCTGAGTAGCCTCGCAGCTCTATCTTGGATTTCTCCAGTTGGAAATCACGCAATTTGTCGAGGTACAGCGACTCCGGTACTAAACTCACGGATTTCCATTGGTATCTTGAATCCCGAAACATCTATGTGGATTTTGATGCTTTCCGAATCTTGGGATTTCTACTCATCGCTTTGAACGCTGGACTCATAGCTTTAAAAACTGGTTTACCCTTCAGTCGGCATGCCTTCACAAGATGCCCAGTCTTTCTGCAGAAGAAACACTCTGCCTTCACGTATGGACAACTTTGAGCAATGTGTTGTCCCAGGCAGCTATAGCACGACTTCGATGTTCTGTTAGAATTTCCAGTTTCTGAGACTTTGGGCTCCCACCGTCTTTTACTTTGAACCTGCAGGTGATTTACCTCAGTTGACTGATGACTGTAATTATTATTTAATACTCGGGAATGTTGTTCGGCCAGGCCCATCGACCTCGCTGTTTGACAAGCAATCTCAAAAGTCAAGTCATCCATCGTCAATAACTTCCTTCTGATCGCATCATTTTTCACCCCACAAACAAAACGATCCTGTAATGCTCGGTTTTGAAAGTTTCCAAAATTACAGTGCATCGATAGCTTTTTTAATGCTACGATGTAATCACTGATACTTTCATCAGCTTTTTGATTCCGAATCCCGAAACGATAGCTTTCAGCAATTTCTAACGGTTTGGGGTTATAGTGCTGCTCCAAATTCGTTAAAATCTCTTTAAGCGTTGTGTCCTTTGGCTCGTCAGGCACAAGCAGATTTACAAGGGTTTCGTACAATATCGGACCTGCCTCCGATAAGAAGATCCCTTTCTTACATTCCAATACAGCCCGGACTGGACTGCATTTCTGGAACTTCGATTATGTTATTTGCAGTGAAATACATTTCTAGCCGATCTACATACGCTTTAAAGCGTTCCCCCAAATGTCTGATTACACCTGCCATTTTAATCTCTAGCTGTTCACACACCGTGTGCTGTATTTTACCTCGAATTTTGTAGCTTTTTCCAAAGACAGAAACTTCCAAAGGCTCTCTGTCAACTTGCTGAATCCTTTACCAACAAAATTTAAGCTTTAAATCATCCGGAAAAAATCCCATCTCATCGCCAAATGTGATATCTTCACAGAGCACAGCACACACAGCTCCTAACATGGCAGGCAGGTCTCTCAGAAGCCTCCGGAATCTGCCTGATTCTGTTTATTATTAACTATGCAGTTGCAGTACACAATACGTCCACATCCACAGTGTGGAGCTACAAACATTACAAGTTTACAGACATTACATCCATAACCCTGTACTTTCCTATCGCTCAAAAATCTGTCTATCTCCACCTTAAATATATTCAATGTCCCGGCCTCCAAGGCTCTCTGAGGCAGAGAATTCCACAGATTTACAACCCTCTGAGAGAAGAAATACCTCCTCATCTCAGTTTTAAATGGACTGAGGAGAAAGGCTGCATTTGTGAATAGAACAGGGATTTACTGTGATTGCATTGGGCACGGAACCATGTTCATTCTGGCAGCTCTTGTTTCTTTCTGATGGTTTTAATAACCCCCATACCTGAGCTGGAGATTAATATTGTGTATAAATGTTGAATAAATTATCTTTGTTTCAAACACAGTGTATCGAATATTTGATTTCTCCATGATCAGAGGAGATTGATTGATGTTCTGTTACCAACTGTTCCATTTTAGGGCTTTTTCTTAATCTAACTTATATCACTTCTCACCTAGTTCACCTTCTATCATATCAAACCCCAAATTTGTTCCGTTTGAATACATGACTTGTGGTTGTAGTAGACTTAACTGCAGTGTCTCACTTTAAACTCAGCTGAAATCCTTTGAACCGCCCCTTTATTGAACTGTCTTGCATAAGATTTGAAATCCGTTATTTCTGTATCAGTTAACCCGTTTTTGGAACCGATTTAATTTTAAAAACTCATCCACACATTTACCTGTGAAATATTCTGATATTTGTAATTGTCATTGCCACAAACTCCGTTCCCTAGCCACTGACTTCTGACATCCCTCTCCCCAACTTCTGTCTGAGGCTGAACCAGACTGTTCACAACCTTGGTGTCCTACTTAACCCTGAAATAAGTTTTTGACCACATAGCCACAGCATAACTAAGACTGCCTATTTCCACCTCTAACATCACCTGTCTCCGTTCTTGCCTCAGCTCATCCACTGCTGAAGCCCTCATTTGTTACTTCTGAACTTGTCTATTCCAATGCACTCCTCCCACATTCAATCCTACATAAACTAGAGTTGATCCAAAACTCGGTTGCCCGTGTCCTAACTCGCACCAAGTCCAGCTCACCCATCATCCCTGTGCTCGCTGACCTACATTGGCTTCTGGTTAAGCAACACCTTGATTTCAAAATTCTAACAATTATTTTCAAATCCCACTGTGGCCTCGCCCCTCCCTCGTTCTATAAACTCCTCCAGCTCTACAACAGCCCCTGCCCCCCACCCCCTGCAAGATATCTGTGCTCCTCTAATTCTGTCTTCCTGAGCATCCCTGATTATAATTGTTTGACCCTTGGTGGCTTTGGTGGCTGTGCCTTCTGTTGCCCAGGCCCCAAGTTCTGGAACCCCCAGCCTAAACCTTTCTGTCTAACCCGTGCTGTACCTGCCCTGGCAGTTTTTGATGGGATCGTGTGGAGCAAGCTTTTCTCTGTATCTAGGTGACATAGACTCAGAATAAGGGGCCGCCCATTTAAAACTGTGACGAGGAATTTCTTCTCTCAAAGGATCGCGAATCCGGGAATTCTCTGCCCCAGAGAGCTGTGCAGGCTGGGTCACTGAATACATTTAACGCAGAGATAGACAGATTTTTGAGCGATAAGGGAGTAAAGGGTCATGGGGAGTGGGCAGGGAAGTGGAGCTGAGTCCACGATTTTATTGAATGGGGAGCATGCTCGGAGGGCCGCGTGGCCCACACCTGCTCCTATTTCTCATGTTCTTCCGCCCTCCCTCCCCTTGTCCCACCATTCACACCCGGTCCTGACTCATGTTTTTCTAACTAACTCCTGCCATTCCCATTTGAATTGGGCCCACCCTCCCTGTTGTCTCTCTGATCTCTCCTGCCTTCCCCCCTTTGCCAACACTCCCCAGTTGTGAGCCACCCTCCCTGTTGTCTCTCTGATCTCTCCTGCCTTCCCCCCTTTCAGTGCTCCTTCACCATCTGCCCTTTGCCAACACTCTCCAGTTGTGACCCTCCCTCCCTGTTGTCTCTCTGATCTCTCCTGCCTTCCCCCCTTTGCCAACACTCCCCAGTTGTGACCCACCCTCCCTGCTGTCTCTCTGATCTCTCCTGCCTTCCCCCCTTTGCCAACACTCCCCAGTTGTGACCCACCCTCCCTGCTGTCTCTCTGATCTCTCCTGCCTTCCCCCCTTTGCCAACACTCTCCAGTTGTGACCCTCCCTCCCTGTTGTCTCTCTGATCTCTCCTGCCTTCCCCCCTTTGCCAACACTCTCCAGTTGTGAGCCACCATTCCCTGTTGCTGCCTGAGCCGCGGACACTTGCAGCATCTTGTCTTTGTGTCGTCACAGACACTTTCCCATCAGCACCGCGCGCCCTGCATTGTTCGCCCATTGATTGATCGGTGCCGCGGCCCCGCCCCCCGCCGCTGATTGGCGCGGAGCAGCGCGCGCTGGGTGGGCTGGTGCCCCGCGCCGCCCCGCCATTGGCTGCGGGCTGAGTGCTGCGCGCGGGAGGCTCCGCTCGCGGCCTTTGAGCTCGGGGGCCCGGGTGAGGAGTTGTGCGCAGGCGCGGGGGCAGCCTCTTGTGGGAGATGACCGGCGGACGCCGCGGTGGATGGAGGAGCGGCCCGGGCAGCGCGCCCAGCCTTCCTGCGTCACAGACTCACGGCGTGGGCGGGCCTTGGTTACTGTCCGGGGGGGGGGGGGGGGGGGGGCGGGGCTTCCTGACGTCACAATGCTGACCATGGTGCCGCTGCAGGGCAAGGAGCATGCGCGGCGGCCATCTTACTGCAGGGAGGCCATCAGGTGCAGGATGGGGACCAGTTTGTTGGATATATTGAAGAGGGAGTGAGACATGGTCCTTACAGCTAAAGGGGTTCATGGGGTATGGAGAGACCGCAGGAAAGGGGTACTGAGGTCAATGATCAGCCATGATCTTACTGAATGGCGGTGCAGGCTCAAAGGGCCGAATGGCCTACTCCTGCACCTATTTTCTATGTTTCTCTGTGACATGAACACATGAGAACATCAGAAATAGGAGAGGAGTCGCCATTTGGCCCCTCGGGCCTGCCGCCATTCAATAAGATGATGGCTGCAGCATCTGGGGTGGTTCTCCTTGGAGCAGTGAAGGTGCAGGGCAGGTTTAACAGGTGCTCACAGTCAGGAAGGCTTTAGATTGAGTCAGGGAACAGAGTGGTTCTGCTCACACAATCAGAGAATGGTTACAGCACGGAAGGCCATTCGGCCCCTCGAGCCCTTGCCGGCTCCCAGCGAGTCCCACTGCCCCGCCCTTTCCCCCAGCCCTACAAATGTTTTTGTTTCAGATACTTATCCAATTCCCTTTTGAAAGCTGTGATTGAGTCTGCCTCCAACTCCCTTTCAGGCCGTGCATTCCAGATCCTAACCACTTGCTGCGTAAAAGGACAACAACACCAGCTTCTCCAGTCAATCCACGTAACTGAAGTCCCACATCTCGTGAATCATCTTTGTAAATCTTTTCTGCACCTTCTCGAAGGCTTCACATCCAAATGTGCGGTGCCCAGAATTGGACACAATGCTCCATTTGAGGCCGAACCAGGGTTTTACAAAGGTTCATCATAACCTCATTGCTTTTGTACTCTGTGATGCCCAGAATCCTGTAAGCTTTTTAAACTGCTTTCTCAACGTGTCCTGCCACCTTCAGTGATTTGTGCCCCTATACCCGCAGGTCTCACTGTTCATGCACCCCCTTTAGGATTGTACCCTTTAGTTTATATTGCCCCTCCTCATTCATTTAATCATGCTTCTCTAATTTTATTTCTTAATTCAGATTCACGGCCTTATTTTATTTCTTCCTCCGAGCCTCTCAACTTCGTCTGGCAGCGTAATGTTGGTGAGTGGTGATTGATTGTCCTGGGAACCAACAGGAAGAGAGCTCAGAGGCCGGAGGGCCCAGGGCGCAGTGTGTTCTGCAACCAATCGCGGTGCTTGAGGGGTGGATTCTGAGTAGGCCAATCAGGTGAGTCTGTGAACCCCTGTTAAACTATTTATTTTTTTAAGGTTAAATTGAGATTTCTTTTGTCAACAAAACAGTTTAACATTTGTCAGTATTTTATTTCCATGGAGTTCCTATTATGAGTTTCAGAGACTTCAGTGCCAAGTGGACCAGGTGTTTAAAGGTCATTCATTTCCCTCTTTCCATGTCGCTGTTCGCTAAAGGGACAGAGATTGATTTCTCCTCATTATGCATTTG
The DNA here is from genome assembly GCF_044704955.1 of Pristiophorus japonicus. NCBI lineage: Eukaryota > Metazoa > Chordata > Chondrichthyes > Pristiophoridae > Pristiophorus > Pristiophorus japonicus. The sequence continues at coordinate 318,959 of NW_027251590.1, read as the reverse complement.
TAGTAACATTCTTCCTGTTGGTAGTGAGTCACATTCTGTGCTGGGTGAGACGGCTGGTGGCATCAGCCTTTAAAATACTCAATCCTTTTGTTCAAATCTCTCCAGGGCCTCACCCCTCCCTATCTCTGTAACCTCCTCCAGCCCATCAACCCTCTTAATAGTTTGTTTTCTTTGGAACAGGAGGCTGAGGGAAGACATTAATGAGGTGTATAAAATTATGAGGGGCCTAGATAGAGTGGATAGGAAGGACCCATTTCTCTTCACAGAGGGGTCAGCAACCAGCAGAACTTTTTAGCCAGTATGTAGCAAGCCCAACAAGAGAGGGGGAAGTCCTGGACTTCGTATTAGTGACTGAAGCTGGGCAGGTAGAAGGGCTATCAGTGGGACAGCATATTGGTGCTTTAATTCAGTTAGATTTAGGGTAGTTATGGAAAAGGACAAAGATAGACCAGGAATAAAAGTTCTCAATTGGGGAAAAGCCAATATTACTCAGTTGAGCTGTGATTTAGCCAAAGTGGACTGGAAACAGCTACTTGAAATGATGAGAGATTGGGAAATGTTAATGTTCAGAGGGACCTTGGTGTCCTTGTACACGAATCACAACGTTAATTTGCAGGTACAGCAAGCAATTAAGAAAGCAAATGATTTGTTGGCCTTTATTACAAGAGGATTTGAGGATAAGAGTAAAGATGTCTTACTGCAATTATATAGGGCCTTGGTGAGACTGCAGCTGAGTATTGTGTACAGTTTTGGCTGCTTAGCTAAGGAAGGATGTACTTGACGTTGAGGATGGCAACGAAGGTTCACCAGACTGAATTCCTAGGATGGGGGGATTGTCCTATGAGGAGAGATTGAGTAGACTAGGCCTATATTCTCTAGAGTTTAGAAGAATGAGAGGTGATATCATTGAAACATACAAAATTCTTACAGGGCTTGACAGGGTAGATGCAGGGAGGATGTTGCCTCTGGCTGAGGAGTCTAGAACCATGGGTCACAGTTTCAAAATAAGGGGTTGGCCATTTAGGACTGAGATAAGGAGAAACCTCTTCACTCAGAGGGTGGTGAATCTTTGGAATTCTCTATCCGAGAGAGCTGTGGAACGTTAAATTTTTGTATATAAAGGGAATCAAGGGATATGGGAATAATGCAGGAAAGTAGAGTTGAGGTCGAAGATCAGCCATGATCTCATTGAATGGCAGTTCAGGCTTGAGGGGCCGAATGGCATACTCCTGCTCCTAATTCTTATTGTGAAGTCCTTACTCTACAGTATGAAACCACACGAGGCACTTTCTGGGGACAAGGTCACTCTGTGACCGTAACTCTTTATTCACAGGACTCCAAAGAAGGTGACCCTGCATGGGACCTCCCTTTTTATACCTGTGTGATCAGGTAAGGAGTATCTCCCACAAGTTCACCCCTTATGGTCAAGGTGTGTATCTAGGTTGAGTGTTTTCAGTAATACAGTTGTGTTACATTGTGGTTACACACATGACATCACTCCTCTCCCCCCACCCCCAAAGTCTTATTGGGGATCATAGGTTTAGTCTTTCAGGTGGTCTACACTCCCTCGTGGAGCGTCGCAGTTGGGGCTCTGGTTGTTGGACACTGATGTGAGTGTCTGTTACTTGTGGTGATTCTGGCCTGTCCGGGCTGACCGCAGGGACTGTGCATTCTTCTGATTGTTCTTGTTGCTCGTTCACTGGTGGTGTTGTGAGCTCCATCTCATGCTCTTCTTCAGGTTCCTCCGTGTCGATGCTGAACCTTTTTTTTACTTGGTCCAGATACTGAAGGTATATCTGACCATTGTTGAGTTTTACCACGATGACCCTATTCCCCTCTTTGTCAATTACAGTGCCGTCAAGCCATTTGGACCCCATGGCATGATTGAGGATGAATACAAGATCATTTATTTCTATAAATCTCCCCCTCGCATTATGGTCATGGTACTCGTTTTGTGACTTGTGCTTGCCCTCAACTATGTCGGTCAGGACTGGGTGAATGAGGGACAACAGAGTTTTGAGTGTCCATTTCTTTAGTAGCCTCTGCGGGCGGAACCCCCGTGAACGAGTGCGGTCGGGATCTATAGGCCAGCAGGAGACGCGATAGGCGGCATTGTAGGGAGGGTCCTTGAATCTTGAGCATACCTTGCTTAATGATTTGGACCGCACGTTCCGCCTGGCCATTGGAGGCCGGCTTGAACGGCGCAGTCCTGACGTGATTGATGCCTTTGCCCAACATAAACTCTCGGAATTCGTAGATTGTGAAACATGGGCCATTATCACTAACCAGGATGTCCGGCAAGCCATGGGTTGCAAAGATCGCATGTAGGCTTTCCACGGTGGTGGGTGACATTGGGGAGGGCATCAAACAAGAAATTAGGGGTGCATGCAATAAAGGTGCAGCAGTTATCTTGGGTGACTTTAATATGCATATAGATTGGGCTAACCAAACTGGAAGCAATATGGTGGAGGAGGATTTCCTGGAGTGCACAAGGAATGGTTTTCTCGACCAATATGTCGAGGAACCAACTAGGGGGGAGGCCAACTTAGACTGGGTGTTGTGTAATGAGAGAGGATTAATTAGCAATCTCGTTGTGCGAGGCCCCTTGGGGAAGAGTGACCATAATATGGCGGAATTCTAAATTAGGATGGAGAATGAAACAGTTAATTCAGAGACCATGGTCCAGAACTTAAAGAACGGTAACTTTGAAGGTATGAGGCGTGAATTGGCTAGGATAGATTGGCGAAAGATACTCAAGGGGTTGACAGTGGATGGGCAATGGCAGACATTTAGAGACCGCATGGATGAACTATAACAATTGTACATCCCTGTCTGGTGTAAAAATAAAAAAGGGAAGGTGGCTCAACCGTGGCTATCAAGGGAAATCAGGGATAGTATTAAAGCCAAGGAAGTGGCATACAAATTGGCCAGAAATAGCAGTGAACCCAGGGACTGGGAGAAATTTAGAACTCAGCAGAGGACAAAGGGTTTGATTAGGGCAGGGAAAATAGAGTACGAGAGGAAGCTTGCAGGGAACATTAAAACGGACTGCAAAAGCTTCTATAGATATGTAAAGAGAAAAAGGTTAGTAAAGACAAACGTAGGTCCCCTGCAGTCAGAATCAGGGGAAGTCATAATGGGGAACAAAGAAATGGCAGACCAATTGAACAAGTACTTTGGTTCGGTATTCACGAAGGAGGACACAAACAACCTTCCGGATATAAAAGGGGTCAGAGGGTCTGGTAAGAAGGAGGAACTGAGGGAAATCCTTATTAGTCGGGAAATTGTGTTGGGGATATTGATGGGATTGAAGGCCGATAAATCCCCAGGGCCTGATGGACTGCATCCCAGAGTACTTAAGGAGATGGCCTTGGAAATAGCGGATGCATTGACAGTCATTTTCCAACATTCCATAGACTCTGGATCAGTTCCTATGGAGTGGAAGGTAGCCAATGTAACCCCACTGTTTAAAAAAGGAGGGAGAGAGAAAACATGGAATTATAGCCTGACATCGGTAGTGGGTAAAATAATGTAATCAATTATTAAGGATGTCATAGCAGCGCATTTGGAAAGAGGTGACATGATAGGTCCAAGTCAGCATGGATTTGTGAAAGAGAAATCATGCTTGACAAATCTTCTGGAATTTTGAGAGGATGTTTCCAGTAGAGTGGAAAAGGGAGAACCAGTTGATGTGGTGTATTTGGACTTTCAAAAGGCTTTCGACAAGGTCCCACACAAGAGATTAATGTGCAAAGTTAAAGCACATGGGATTGGGGGTAGTGTGCTGACGTGGATTGAGAACTGGTTGGCAGACAGTGTTAACACGGATTCTTTTTCCCTAAATCTGTTTCAGCGAATACACTGACTCGAACACCCTTGTTGCCTTTTCTGTAAAAGACTTTTATTGAAGATTCTCTGGCCGGGACTTGTCAAGACAAAGGAACACTCTCAATCAGAGCTTGTTCAACTTCCTCTGGACAAGCCCCTATACAATGCAAAAACTCAACAGTTATACATTTTCAGAACATAACACATTTGATTAGCACTTGGTCCATCCAATCCCTTTCTACCTCCCCCCGAATACGTCCAATGGCAGGCAGACAAGTCCCTTAATCAGGGCGAGCACTATTGTTAGCTTGTTTATATTTTCGCTATGGATTCTTCCCTATTTTATGGCTTGTTGTAGCAGTCTTTCGTCTGACTCATGTCTGACTTTGCTTTTCGCGTAACTCGTGTTTGACCATAACTCGGAGTAACCCGTTTTTGTGTCGACACTGCAACTATTGCACTATTGCAGCTTGACATTTCTTTCAGCTATCTTCCCATGAGTCTCTTCACCACTTGACACATTCAGAATCCCTCTATTCACATTCTCAAGAGTCTCGTGCAATATAAACAGAGACATGGTCTTGTGTAATATAAACAGAGACAGGGTGTCGTGTAATATAAACAGAGACAGGGTGTCGTGTAATATAAACAGGGACAGGGTCTAGTGTAATATAAACAGAGACAGGGTCTAGTGTAATATAAACAGAGACAGGGTCTTGTGTAATATAAACAGAGACAGGGTCCAGTGTAATATAAACAGGGACAGGGTCTCGTGTAATATAAACAGAGACAGGGTGTCGTGTAATATAAACAGAGACAGGGTCTCGTGTAATATAAGCAGAGACAGGATCCCGTGTAATATAAACAGAGACAGGGTCCAGTGTAATATAAACAGAGACAGGGTCCAGTGTAATATAAACAGAGACAGGGTCCAGTGTAATATAAACAGAGACAGGGTCCAGTGTAATATAAACAGAGACAGGGTCCCGTGTAATATAGACAGAGACAGGGTCCCGTGTAATATAAACAGAGACAGATTCTAGTGTAATATAAAGAGAGACAAGGTCTCGTGTCATATAAACAGAGACGGGGTCCAGTATAATATAAACAGAGACAGGGTCCAGTGTAATGGAAACAGAAATATAAACATAATAGCAGAGGCCAGGTCCAGTGTAACAATTCCAGAGACAGGGTCTCATACAGTAAGAGTGGAGACAGGGTCCAGAGTAATAACAGCAAATGCATGGCCCACTGTGAGAGTAACAAGACAGTGTTTGATCCAATAATAACAGAGGCAGACTCTAGTGTAATGCTGAACACAATGTGGATCTAGTGTGATGATCACACAGGCAGTATCTCGTGCAACAAAATAAAGATTGGGTCTCACCGATAGTGTGTGAAAGTCAGGGCCTATTGCTATAACCTCATTCGCCCATCACTCCTGTGCTCGGTTCAAGAAGGCAGCGGCTCACCATCACCTTCTAAAGGGGCAATTAAGGATGGTCAATAAATGCAGGCTAGTTCGCCCACATCCCGAGAATGAACAAATAAAGAACAAACACAGTGAGAAATGAGCTACAGAACTGCCGACATCATCAGCTTTAAGGAGTCATTTCCCTTTGGAGATCGGATTGCCCATTGAGTTTGATTAAACTGATGTTAAAGTAACAATGCTGCTTTGTCCCGTGACAGTAACAGATTATCAGAATATTTCCCATCGGGTGAAATCGAATGTCAGACTTGGACATCGTGTAGATCCATCTTTTAAAAAGTTGTGGGAACTCCATTCTCAGATAGATTCCACCCAGTTCATAACAAGTCCTCAATCAGCTTGTCTTATCATTGAGATATCAAGGACTAGGCACACGGTGTTTAAAAGAAAGCTGATTTATTTGACACTTACAGAATATCAAACTATAGCCCAGTTACAGGGTTATTAATCTCAGCAGAAATAAACTCCAACTGCCAGAATGAACATGGTTCAGTCCCAGTTGTGATTAACAGCAGAATCCAGCCCCTGCCGTCAATTGTGAACTCGTTGATGTTTCAGCAGGGTGGATCTCCGAGTGAATCTCTTCCCACACACGGAGCAGGTGAACGGCCTCTCTGCAGTGTGAACTCGTTGGTGTTTCAGGAGGCCAGATGACTGAGTGAATCCCTTTCCACACACGGAGCAGGTGAACGGCCTCTCCCCAGTGTGAACTCGCTGGTGATTCAGGAGGTCAGATGACTGAGTGAATCCCTTTCCACACACGGAGCAGGTGAATGGCCTCTCCCCGGTGTGAACTCGCTGGTGTTTCAGGAGGTTGGATCTCTGAGTGAATCCTTTCCCACACACGGAGCAGATGAACGGCCTCTCCCCAGTGTGAGTTTGTTTGTGTGTCAGCAGGCAGGATGAATCACTGAAACCCTTCCTGCACACGGAGCAGATGAACGGCCTCTCCCCAGTGTGAACTCGTTGGTGTTTCAGGAGGCCGGATGACTGAGTGAATCTCTTCCCACACACTGAGCAGGTGAACGGCCTCTCTGCAGTGTGAACTCGCTGGTGATTCAGGAGGACTGATGACTGAGTGAACCCCTTTCCACACACGGAGCAGGTGAACGGCCTCTCCCCAGTGTGAACTCGCTGGTGAGTCAGGAGGCCAGATGACTGAGTGAATCCCTTTCCACATTTGGAGCAGGTGAAAGGCCTCTCCCCGGTGTGAACTCGCTGGTGTTTCAGGAGGTTGGATCTCTGAGTGAATCCTTTCCCGCACACAGAGCAGGTGAACGGCCTCTCCCCAGTGTGAGTTCGTTTGTGTGTCAGCAGGTTGGATGAATCACGGAAACCCTTCCCACACATGGAGCAGATGAACGGCTTCTCCCCAGTGTGACTGCGCCGATGAGTTTCCAGCCGGGATGGGAATCTGAATCCCTTCCCACAGTCCTCACATTTCCACGGTTTCTCCGTGCTGCCGGTATCCTTGTGTCTCTCCAGGTTGGACAATCAATTGAAGGCTCGTTCACACACAACACGTGTACGGTTTCTCCCCGCTGTGAATGGTGCGATGTTTTTTCAGGCTGTGTAACTGGTTAAAGCTCTTTCCACAGTCAGTGCACTGGAACACTCTCACTCGGGTGTGTGTGTCTCGGTGCTTTTCCAGTCACACTGATGTTTGAAATCCTTTCCCACAGACGGAACAGATAGACATTTCTCCTTCCACAGTCAAAGGCCGATGATATTCAGGTTCTGATGAATCAAGTGACTCTGTCAGATCTTGATGTTGTTTGGTTTGAGATTCCCGTCTGTAAATCCTCCCCTTCGAATACCCTGTAAAAGGAGTTTACTGTAAGTACAGAATAGAAAATCAGTACCGACAATTCTAGTTTCTAGACAATATTCCTTTACATGCCCAGGATCATTTAACCCAAAACACAGTGTATTAATTACTTTCAGTTAGGGGCTCAGCGAGTACCCCACAGCATCCCTTACTGTCAATGTGTGAATAGAGCATCATGCCTGCAAACCTGATTTTAAATTTAAATTCACTCAGCAAATGTATTTAACAGAAGATGAACAAGTAAACAGATCATGGCCCAATAATACAGCTCTATATTCACAGGAGGAAGTCTGTTATCAAAATCCTCGAGTGAACAAGATAAAGAACCCAAATGTAAGAGTCCCCCGAATCCTTTGTTGAAATTTTTCAAGTCTCGCCCAGGTCCTTCTTTGTTACAGAATTCCCCCACCATGTGGGAGTCAATATTGGTCAAAAACTATCAATTGGAAATTTCTAACCGATTTTTCCACTTTAAACACAGCTCTCCCCTCCTTTATATGCAGGATTAGTGTTACGAGGAAGTTGAATACCCGACTACACAAATTTAAAAGGTCCCATCAGTGAATTATTCTTCTCTCCAGCCTGTAACCGATGAAACTTGTAACACCGAGGCTGAAATTCCACTTCCGTGCACCGGGTTCCAAACCTGGGACTGTACATGGGGATTCTAACCCTGGGACTGTACATGGGGATTCTAACCCTGGGACTGTACATGGGGATTCTAACCCTGGGACTATATATGGGGATTCTAACCTAGGGACTGTACATGGGGATTCTAACCCTGGGACTGTACATGGGGATTCTAACCCTGGGACTGTAGAAGGAGGCCCAGCTCTGGAGCTCTTCTGTTAGAATTGTGTGGGATATAAACCGTAAGCTGGGCACTTACCATCACCTTCAGGAGAGATGGTGAGAAACACGATGTGGGAAGAGTGAGAATAAAATAAATGAGGCAGTAACAAGTGGAGTGCCGCAGGACTCAGTGCTGGGACCACAGCTGCTTACAATATACATCAATGATTTGGATGAAGGAATTGAGTGTAATATCTCCAAGTTTGCAGATGACACTAAGCTGGGTGGTAGTGTGAGCTGTGAGGAGAATGCTCCGAGGTTGCAGGGTCAATTAGACAGGTTAGGTGAGTGGGCAAATGCATGGCAGACACAGTATAATGTGGATAAATGTGAGGTTATCCACTTTGGGGGCAAAAACGCGAAGACAGAATATTATCTGAATGGTGGCAGATTAGGAAAAGGGGAGATACAACAAAACCTGGGAGTCATGGTTCATCAGTCATTGAAAGTTGGCATGCAGGTACAGCAGGTGGTAAAGAAGGCAAATGGTATGTTGGCCTTCATAGCTCGGTGATTGGAGTATAGGAGCAGGGAGGTCTTACTGCAGTTGTACAGGGCCTTGGTGAGACCTCACCTGGAATATTGTGTTCAGTTTTGGTCTCCTAATCTGAGGAAGGACGTTCTTGCTATTGAGGGAGTGCAGCGAAGGTTCACCAGACTGAGTCCAGAGATGGCAGGACTAACATATGAGGAGAGACTGGATCAATTGGTCCTTTATACATTGGAGTTTAGAAGGATGAGAGGGGATCTCATAGAAACATTTAAAATTCTGACGGGACGGGACAGGTTAGATGCGGGTAGATTGTTCACGATATTGGGGATGTCCAGAATTAGGGGACAAGGGGTAAGCCATTTAGGACTGAGATGAGGAGAAACTTCTTCACTCAGAGTTGTGAACCTGTGGAATTCCCTGCCGCAGAGAGTTGTTGATGCCAGTTCATTGGATATATTTAAGAGGGAGTTAGATATGGCCCTTACGGCTAAAGGGATCAAGGGGTATGGAGAGAAAGCAGGAAAGGGTTACTGAGGGAATGATCAGCCATGATCGTTTTGAATGGTGGTGCAGGCTCGAAGGGCCGAATGGCCTACTCCTGCACCTATTTTCTATGTTTCAATACCTTTCACTCCCGGACACTGGGACCCGGTTGGGAACAGACACTGAAACCCTGCCCACTCTGTTCCCGTGCCAATATGGCAGCGCATGCGCTGTCACGCCATGAAGCACTCTGAACCGTCCCGCCTTCCTGTACAAAGATGGCGGTGAATCCGGGCCTGTTAGAACATAAGAATTAGGAACAGGAGTAGGCCATCCAGCCCCTTGAGCCTGCTCCGCCACCCAATAAGATCATGGCTGATCTGGTCGTGGACTCAGCTCCACTTACCCGCCCTCTCCCCATAACCCTTAATTCCCTTATTGCTTAAAAATCTATCTATCTGTGACTTGAATACATTCAATGAGCTAGCCTCAACTGCTTCCTTGGGCAGAGAATTCCACAGATTCACAACCCCCTGGGAGAAGAAATTCTTTCTCAACTCGGTTTTAAATTGGCTCCTCCGTATTTTGAGGCTGTGCCCCCTAGTTCTAGTCTCCCCCACCAATGGAAACAACCTCTCTGCCTCTATCTTGTCTATCCCTTTCATGATTTTAAATGTTTCTATAAGATCACCCCTCATCCTTCTGAACTCCAAGGAGTAAAGACCCAGTCTACTCAATCTATCATCATAAGGTAACCCCCTCATCTCCGGAATCAGCCTAGTGAATCGTCTCTGTACCCCTTCCAAAGCTAGTATATCCTTCCTTAAGTAAGGTGACCAAAACTGCACGCAGTACTCCAGGTGCGGCCTCACCAATACCCTGTACAGTTGCAGCAGGACCTCCCTGCTTTTGTACTCTATCCCTCTCGCAATGAAGGCCAACATTCCATTTGCCTTCCTGATTACCTGCTGCACCTGCAAACTAACCTTTTGGGATTCATGCACAAGGACCAATCGTGGAGCAGTGGAGGCGTGTCCTGCACAGTTGGAGCTGTGCTGCTGAGAGAGGAGCAGCTACCAACCTTAGCTCCTGCCTGGAGAGCCCTGAGAACAGCCCAGGAAGAGAAGGAGGGAAGGGGCTTTCTACAATTCTAATCCATCTAGAGAGAGAGGAGGAGAGCTGCAAATTCAACCATCTTATTACTGCTACAGAGAGTTGGAGAGAGAGGAAAAAGAACACCATCCAGTGTGGAGGGAGGGAGAAATTTCAACAACCAAAGGTGGGTGTGTTTTGGTGCATTCCCCCTAAAAGACTTTGTTGTATTGGTGGGGGGAGGAAAGAAGACCACTCGAGGGCCGGAACATCGCAGGGGGTGTGTGTGTGTGGAAGTGTGTGTGGGGGCCTTGCTTACAACTAGGCCCCACACACAATTGAAGCACCCCCCCCCCATTGACTAGCCTGGGATAGCTGGAGCTACCAGGCTGAAGATTCTTTAAGTACCCTTTAAACATCGTTGGGAGTGTGTGCCTGGTTGGCTCTAGCTGCCCCAGGTGAAGACATCTTCTCCCCCCACCCGAAGACCACCCCAAAGACTGTGCTTTGTTTTGTTTTTTGCCATCTGGGGAGTGCACCCACCCATTGCTGTGAGGGGAGACCTGCCCTCGCAGCCTCCCTCTTTCCCACACCCCCTTTTCTCTATCTCTCTCTCTCTGTCTCTCCCCTCTCTCTCTGAGAGCCCTTTCCTCAAAATTAAAAAAAAATAAATAAAACAACTGAGCAGAGGGAGCAAGACCCCTCCCCAATTGCCAACTAGGGGAGAGGTGTGCCTCGTTAAGAGCTCCTCTGCTCAGTCTATATACGAGGCCAATCAAGACCATTAAGGCCTGTGACTTAAAGGGACCCCGTGATGGCGACCCCATCCACGCCGGTGGCAGGGCCAGCAAGGACATATGCGCAGGTGGCAACCGCTTCCACAGCACCTCCTGCGTCAGCCGCTGCCCTGCCACCATTCAGACTTATAACCAGGAAACACGGGGTCAAGAGCTACACTCACCCCACAATGAGCATCGAGGAGTGCGTGCGGGCGATGGCTGGGGTAGTCGGCCCCTCGGCCATTGTCGCAGCCTCCAAGATGTCTGGGAAGGCCGTGTTCTTCCTGGGGTCGGAGCGGGCGGTGTCCCTGGCCCTCGAAAAGGGGCTCACGGTGGGCGGGACGTTCCTGCCGGTGGATCCTCTCGAGGCCACCGCGCAGAGGGTCATCGTGTCGAACGTCCCGCCCTTTGTTCCCGCTGAGCTCCTCCTCCCTCACCTACACCAACTGGGGGAGGTAAGATCAGGGCTAAAGCCCATACCGCTCGGCCTCAGGGAGAACAGCCTGCGCCACGTGTTCTCCTTCCGGCGCCAGCTCTTTGTCCGGCTGGCGCGGGAGGAGACGACGGAAGGGTACTTTAATGTGGTGCACGAGGGGACTGCCTACCGCGTCTTCTGGACGTCGGACGGCGTGCGGTGCCATGCCTGCAGGGAGGTGGGGCATGTTCGCAAGAACTGCCCCGCCTCCAGGGCCGCCAAACCACCGAGGGTGGCCAAGGCTGGCGCCGCCGCCACCCCTCCCCCTAGTTGCGTCCGCGTGCCGGGAGCCGTAGGTGCGCGGGCATCGTCGGGGCCTTTGTTTTCAGGGCCTCCGGCGGGGGGGAGGAGGGAGAGCGTCCGACCGGAAAGAAGGCGCGGAACAAGGCGAAACATCTAGAGGCAGGTCCCCTCAGTGCGCCAGAAAGTTTGACCACCGCGCTCAGCCCAACTCTGTCACCGGCGAGCGCGGGGTGCCCTGAGCCCGTGCCCGAGCCCTTGACCAATACCGCAGAGGGGCCCGGGCGCGGGCAAGAAAAGGAAAAGGGGGGTGCGGAGCGGGAGGCCTCGGCAGACATGGAGGTCTCCCTGCCTCAGCGCACCCCCAGCAACAAAAGGAGGCGCCGCTCCGTTGAGGCGGAGGGGGAACAACATCCCTCCGCGGAGGAGTCGGTGCCCGCCGCGTGTCCCGCGTCCCCCACCAGCGCCCCCAAGCAGCGCCGTAGGCGAGAGGAATCTGTCCCCGGGGAGGATGGGGCAGTCGAGGCTGCCCAGCCTCTGCCTCCCGGGAATGGCGTGGAAGATCTGCCTGTCGTGGGGGGCGTGGGGACCGCGGAGGAATGCATTGCCGCCGGGCCGGGCGTCCCGGGGACTGAGGCGGGCGGGGCCGAAAAGGCCGAACCTGAGCCCGCCCAGCCAATACCCAACTTCTCCCGGGAGTCGCTCGACCCGGCAGAAACCGAAATTAAGATTTTTTATGAAACTGCACATGCTGGGCCGGGGGGTGGCAGCGGGGAGGGGGAGGAACACCCACCCTCGCCCCTTACTTTGGAGCTGGAGCACTTGGGGAGCCTGGGGATTTCCTATGGCCGGGTCTCTCCTTGTTCCCCGGTTCCTGGGGCGGAGGGGGAACCCCTTCCGCTGTCGTTTCCCGACCCAGCACCATTTTTAAAAGAGCCCAGTGGGGACTCCTCTGCCGACGATCCTGGGGGTGGGATCGGGGCAGTGCCAGGGCCGGTTGGAGCGGCCGGGTCATTTGCCGTACCTTGTGCGGTCGATGGGCCGGCTGCTGGCGGCCACCTCCCGGAGGAGGACGGGGACTCGGTGGGGGACGCGGGTGAAGACCTAGAGACCACCGCCAGCGAGGCGGTTGATCTGCTCGCGGCCGCCGCTGAGGCCCTCCTCATTCCTGCTAAGGAACTCCGGGACTTTTTGGCCCAGAGCCGGGGTCGCTGCGACCAAGCCCGACTGGCCCTGGAAAAATGGTCTGAGCCAGAGCTGATCAAGGGGTCCATCCGCGCCGCCGCTAAAACCTTGGCCACGGGCGGGCCCTTGACAAAGGAGCAACACCTTGAGCTGCGCGAGCTCGAGGAACTCCTCGCTGGGCTGCGGAGGGAGCGGAGTTCAACAAAAGACTCCGCTCCCTCCCACACAATAGGTTAAGGTAGAGGTTGCACTATGCTTTTGCCATGAAGATAACCATAGCCAGCCTCAACATCAACGGCGGCAGAGGGGCACGCCGTAGATTTGACAATTTTTCGCTCCTGCGGGAGGGGAAATATGCGGTGTGCTTCCTGCAAGAAAGCCACACCGTTCCGGGAGATGAAGCCACGTGGCTCCTGGAATGGCAAGGAGAGGTCCGCATGAGCCACCTCACCGCCATTTCTAGTGGGGTGGCCATCTTGCTGGGCCCGCATTTTCAGCCGGAGATCTTGGGGGTCGAGGAGCCCGTGCCAGGTCGCTTGCTGCACGTAACGGTTCGCCTGGGGGACGTGCCGCTCCATCTCGTGAACGTGTACGCCCCTCAGCCCGGCCCGCAGCAAACGCGCTTCTTTGAAGAAGTGTCCGCTCTTCTTGGCTCCGTCGACGTCGGCGACTGCATTGTCCTCGGGGGGGATTTTAACTGCACCCTCGAGGCGAGGGACCGCTCCGGTGTCTCGCAGCGCATGACGGCGATGGAGAAGTTGAGGGACCTGGTCGGGTCCTTCGACTTGGTGGACGTCTGGCGAAATCTCCACCCCGACTCCAGCGCCTTTACTTGGGTGAGGCCTGGAGTAGGATGGTCCAGAGTCGACCGCCTTTACGTGTCTCGGGCGTACGTTTCCTGCGTCCCGGCGGCCTCCATGCGGCCGGTGCCGTGTTCGGACCACCACCTGGTGTGGGCGGAGCTCGCTTCGCTCTGCGCGAGGACGGGGTCCGCGTACTGGCACTTTAACAACCGGCTGCTGGAGGACGTGTGGTTCCAGGACTCGTTCCGTCGATTCTGGTCCGACTGGAGAAGGAAGCAGGGGGGCTTCCCCTCCTTGAGGCTATGGTGGGACGTGGGCAAGGCTCACGTCCGCGTCTTCTGTCAAGAGTACGCGAGGGGGTCGACCAAGAGGCGGGCGGCCAGAGTCGGGCGCCTAGAAAAAGAGATGCTCGACCTGGAAGCCCGTCTCGGTCAAGTCGTCCAGGACCCGGCCCTGCGGACGGTGTACGAAGCGAAGAAGGCCGCGCTGAAGGACCTGCAGCTCGTCGGGTCCCGAGGCGCGTTCGTGAGGTCGCGGATCCGGTTCCTGTGGGATCTGGACCGCGGCTCCCCCTTCTTCTACTCGCTGGAAAAAAGGCAGAGTGTCCGTAAGCAGCTCTTGACGCTGCTGGCTGACGACGGCTCTCTTGTCTCGGATCCGGAGGGCGTCAACAACAGGGCCCGTGAATATTACGGGGCTCTGTTCTCTCCGGATCCGTCCAGCGAGGAAGCGCGTAGAGTTTTGTGGGATGACCTGCCGAAGGTCAGCCCGGAGGGCGCCGAAAATTTGGAAGCTCCGCTAAGCCTGGCGCAGCTAACCGGTGCTCTCGACCGGCTCTCGAGGGGAAAATCCCCGGGGCTGGACGGGCTGACCGTGGAGTTCCACAGGGTGTTCTGGGACGTCCTGGGGAGCGACTACGCGCGGGTCCTGGGGGAATGTCTGGCGACCGGGGAGATGACCCTCTCTTGGCGCAGGGCAGTCATCGTCCTGCTGCCTAAGAAGGGCGATCTCCGCCTACTTAAGAACTGGCGCCCGGTCTCCCTCCTCAGCACGGACTACAAAATCTTCGCCAGGGCGATGTCTGCTCGCCTTGGTGCCGTGCTGGACCACATGATCCACCCCGATCAGTCCTACACGGTCCCGGGCCGGACAATCCACGATAACATCCATCTGGTCCGGGACCTCATCCATTGTTCCCAGGAGGCTGGTCTGTCGGTCGCCTTCCTATCCCTCGACCAAGAGAAGGCGTTCGACAGGGTGGATCACGACTATCTGCTCGGAACTCTGCGCGCTTTCGGGTTCGGGACGCATTTCGTCGCCCGGATCCGACTTTTGTACGCCGCCGCGGAGTGTCTGATTAAGGTTAACGGGTCCTTGACGGCGCCCCTTCGCTTTAGGAGAGGGGTGCGCCAGGGATGCCCCATGTCCGGCCAGTTATACGCCGTTTGCGTGGAGCCTTTCCTGCGCCTCTTGCGGACGAGGTTGACGGGACTGGCTCTGCAAGGGCCGGGCGTGGAGGTCGTCCTCTCGGCTTACGCCGATGACGTGCTCCTCGCGGTAGAGGATCCCGCTGACCTGCGGAGGATGCGTGAGTGCCAGGAGATTTACTCGGCCGCGTCCTCCGCCAGGATCAACTGGGAGAAATGTTCCGGACTCCTGGTGGGTCAGTGGCGGGTGGACTCCCTGCCGGAGGAGCTCAGGCCTTTTGCCTGGAGCACGACCCATCTCCTCTATCTGGGAGTCTACCTTAGCCCCGACGAGGGAGCCTGGCCAGCGAACTGGCAGGAGCTGGAGGCCAAGGTCGCCGCTCGCCTAGGGCGCTGGACAGGACTGCTCCGAGTGCTGTCCTACAGGGGTCGAGCGCTAGTCATAAACCAGCTGGTGGCCACAATGTTGTGGTATCGGCTGGTCACTTTGACCCCTCCCCCTGCGTTTGTCGCCAAGATACAGAAGAAGCTGGTGGACTTCTTCTGGAACAACAGGAAGCACTGGGTCTCTGCTGCGGTCTTGAGTCTCCCGCTTGAGGAGGGCAGTCAGTTGTTGGTGTGCGTCAGCGCCCAGCTCGCGACTTTCCGTCTTCAGACCCTGCAGAGATACCTTTACGTCGAGCCCCCTCCTAGGTGGTGTGCTCTGGCGACGTATTTCTTCCGCCAGCAGCGCGACCTCAATTATGACACGCAGCTCCTGTTTGTGAACTTGGGGGGTGTCAGGACCACCCTCCAGGAGCTGCCTGTCTTTTATAAGGAACTCATCAGGGTCTGGAACAAAGTCTCCACCAAGCGCAGCTCTCTGCCGGCTGGAGTGGCGGCCGTCCTGCAGGAGCCGCTGCTCGGGAATCCGTACCTCCACGACCGAGGTTTTATGTGGCGGTCGGAAGAGAGGGCTGTGGCTGGTGAGGTAACCAGGGTCAGGGACCTGCTCGATGGCGGAGGAGCGGGCTGGATGGCGCCAGACACGCTGGCGCGGCGCCTAAATTCTGCCAACGTCCGCCACGCGGCCGATGCCATCGAGTCGCTAAAAACAGCTCTGGGCCCTGACTCCGTTAGGTGCATCGAGGAGGCTCAAGCACGTGGGGAGATCCCGTCCGAACTGACCCCCGTCCGGACGTTATTCCTCGTCGGCGCCAAACCCGGGAACCTCCCTCGGGGGCCGGCGCCTCACAACTTGAGCCGCCTCGGGGAAATCCCCTCCGTGCCTTTCAGTTCCGCGCGGAGGGGTTTCCTGTACGGGCTGCTCCTGCACACTCTCAACTTTGCCATCCTCACCGGCCGTCCGGACACGCCATGGCGCACCATCTTGCCGTCCGGAGGAGGCGGGGGTCCCCGATGGAGGGCACTCTACGCAGGGGTCCTCCCACTATTCATCGGGGACTTGGCCTGGAGGGTGGTGCACGGAGCAGTGCCGTGCAACAAATTTTTAAGCCGGTTCACGGACTCCCAGGCCGCCTGCAATTTCTGCGGTCTGGAGGAGTTCGTGTTCCATGTTTTTATGGAATGCACGAGGTTGCAGCCCCTTTTTTATTATTTGAAGGGGCTGCTCCTGAAATTCTGGCTGCACTTCAGTCCCACTCTCCTGATCTTTGGGCACCCTGTGCGGAGGGGAGCGGGTAGGTCCGAAGGCCTCCTCGTAGGACTGCTCCTGGGCACGGCCAAGGGTGCCATCAGCCGGTCCAGGCAGCGGGCGGTCGAGGGGGTCGTTCAACCTGACTGCCTGCCTCTCTTCTGCTCTTACATCCGGTCCAGGGTGTCCTTGGAGATGGAGCACGCGGTGTCCACCGGTACGCTCGCGGCCTTCCGCGAGAGGTGGGCACCGGAGGGACTGGAGTGCATCATCACGCCCGGCAACCAAATTTTAATTTGATTTTACGTTTTAAAGTTTAATTTGTTTTAATTGCCGGTGCTTTTAGTGTCCCCCTTCACTTTTATAGGGGGCACTGGGGAAAATTGTGATTTTAGTGCCCAAAAAAAAAGGAAAAAAAAGGGCCTTGTAAATGTCTGGTGTGTCACCCAGGTCGGGTGGCACGGTTTAATGTTTTCTGTTTTGTAGGTAGACTCTAAAAGAGTTCATGCACAAGGACCCCCAGGTCCCTCTGCACCACAGCATGTTGTAATTTCTCCCCATTCAAATAATATTCCCTTTTACTGTTTTTTTTCCCAAGGTGGATGACCTCACACTTTCCGACATTGTATTCCATCTGCCAAACCTTAGCCCATTCGCTTAACCTATCCAAATCTCCTTGACGCCTCTCTGAGTCCTCTACACAACCCGCTTTCCCACTAATCTTAGTGTCATCTGCAAATTTTGTTGCACTACACTCTGTCCCCTCTTCTAGGTCATCTATGTATATTGTAAACAGTTGTGGTCCCAGCACCGATCCCTGTGGCACACCACTAACCACCGATTTCCAACCCGAAAAGGACCCATTTATCCCGACTCTCTGCTTTCTGTTCGCCAGCCAATTCTCTATCCATGCTAATACATTTCCTCTGACTCCGCGTACCTTTATCTTCTGCAGTAACCTTTTGTGTGGCACCTTATCGAATGCCTTTTGGAAATCCAAATACACCACATCCATCGGTACACCTCTATCCACCATGCTCGTTATATCCTCAAAGAATTCCAGTAAGTTAGTTAAACATGATTTCCCCTTCATGAATCCATGTTGCGTCTGCTTGATTGCACTATTCCTATCTAGATGTCCCGCTATTTCTTCCTTAATGATAGTTTCAAGCATTTTCCCCACTACAGATGTTAAACTAACCGGCCTATAGTTACCTGCCTTTTGTCCGACCCCTTTTTTAAACAGAGGCGTTACATTAGCTGCTCTCCAATCCTCCCCAGAGCCCAGAGAATTTTGGTAGATTATAACAAATGCATCTGCTATAACTTCCGCCATCTCTTTTAATACGCTGGGATGCATTTCACCAGGACCAGGGGACTTGTCTACCTTGAGTCCCATTAGCCTGTCCAGCACTACCCCCCTAGTGATAGTGATTGTCTCAAGGTCCTCCCTTCCCACATTCCCGTGACCAGCAATTTTTGCCATGGTTTTTGTGTCTTCCACTGTGAAGACCGAAGCAAAATAATTGTTTAAAGTCTCAGCCATTTCCACATTTCCCATTATTAAATCCCCCTTCTCATCTTCTAAGGGACCAACATTTACTTTAGTCACTCTTTTCCGTTTTATATATCGGTAAAAGCTTTTACTACCTGTTTTTATGTTTTGCGCAAGTTTACTTTCGGAATCTATCTTTCCTTTCTTTATTGCTTTTTTAGTCATTCTTTGCTGTTACTTAAAAGTTTCCCAATCCTCTAGTTTCCCACTAACCTTGGCCACCTTATACACATTGGTCTTTGATTTGATACTTTCCTTTATTTCCTTGGTTACCAGGAGAAAAACCCGTCGCTGCAAAGGCGGGAGTTTCGGGCTATTACTCGGGGCTTGCGGCCTACTCCAGTTGTTTCTGAAGCCTCCCCGCCCACTTGCTGATCGATGACTCCCCGGCGCCCCGCTGATTCTCACCCGGTGCAGAGTCCGGCTCCAGCCTGAGCTCGTCTCAGCGTCCGAGCGTCTCCAGTGCTCGCTCTGTGCATGCTCAGCTCACGCTGACCCGGAGATTGACGGCAGCTCCGGACCAATAGGAAAAACGGGGGAGGGACTGGAGGACCGAGAGGCAGTTGGTCCTCCAACCAATCGGAGTGTGAGAGGGGCGGGGCTAGTGACCCCCCTGTGGGCGGGGCTGATCCCGAACCTCCCTCACTGAGCATGCGCAGGCGGAGAAGGTGGACGTCAGTCGACCGGACGCTTCGGGGAGGCGGTAAGATGATGTGGACCCGCGGGTGGGCCGGGGGAGAATTCATACACACCCGGTGTAGGGCTCAGAATCAGAGCCCACAGGCCCCGGGTTTGCCGCGCGGTGACAGGCCCGGGTCAGCGGGGTCACTGGCCGCCATCTTGCACAGTGCGGGGTCACCGCGCATGCACGGCCACCATGGCCAGGAACAGTGAGTGGGCGGGGCTTCAGGGTCCCAGTAACCCTGGCAACAGTCGCGTCATCGCCTCGCAACAGTAACCTGGGTAACAGACGCGTCATCGCCTCACAACAGTAACCTGGGTAACAGGCGCGTCATCGCCTCACAACAGTAACCTGGGTAACAGGCGCGTCATCGCCTCACAACAGTAACCTGGGCAATAGACGCGTCATCGCCTCACAACAGTAACCTGGGCAATAGACGCGTCATCGCCTCACAACAGTAACCTGGGCAACAGGCGCGTCATCGCCTCACAATAGTAACCCTGGGCAACAGGCGTGTCTTCGCCTCACAACAGTAACCTGGGCAACAGGCGTGTCTTCGCCTCACAACACCAGCCTGGATTGACAGTAAAATATCCCCAGGCGCTTCTCAGGATGTTATGGAGAATAATTTGACACCGAGGCGGAGAGATTTAGAATGACAGAAATTTACAGCACAGAAGGAGGCCATTCAGCCCGTGTCCGCGCCGGCCGACACAGAGCTATTCAGCCTAATGCCACTGTCCAGCTCTGGGTCCGGAGCCCTGTGGGTCACCACACTTCCAGTCACATCCAGGTCCTGTTTAAATGTTATTGAAGGGTGTTCGAGGCAAAAACTTTCAGGTAGTGAGCTCCAGACCCCATCACCCTCTGGGTGAAGAAATGTACCCTCTAAACCTCCTACCTGCAGAGTGAGGGAGTCTCAGAGTTTGGGGCCGAGGCAACAGAAGGCAGGACCACCGATGGTGAAGTGTTTATAATTAGGGATCCTCAAGAGGGCAGAATTTGAGGAGATGAGATATTTGGGGAGGTGCGGCATGTGAGGCTGAATAAGATGATCGAGATAGGGAGGGAGAGGCCAGGGAGGGATTGGTAAATAAGTCTGAGAATTTTCAAATTGTTCCGTTGCATAACAGGGAGCCAGTGTAGGTCACACAGATGGTGGGTGAGTGGGACTTGCTGCGAGTTAGGACATGGGCTGTCGAGTTTTGGATGACCTCGGGTTTACATAGGGTAGAACGTGGGAGGGCAGCCAGGAGTGTGTTAGAATAGTCAAGTCTAGAGGTAACAAAGGCAGGCTTGAGGGGTTCTGCAGCAGATGAGCTGAGACAGGGGCGGAGACGAGTAATGTTCTCGTGGTGGAAATAGGCGGGTTTGGTTAAGGTGGGAATACGTGCTCGGATGCTCATTTCAGGATCAAATATGACACCACGTTTGCGAACAGTCTGGTTCAGCCTCGGACAGATGCTAGAGAGAAAGATGGAGTGAGTGACTAGGGAACAGAGGTTGTGACAGGGACAAAAGACAATGGCTTCAGTCTTCCCAATATTTAATTGGAGAAAATTTCTGCTCACCTGGTACTGGATGTCGTACAAGCAGTCTGACAATGTAGAGACTGTGGAGGGGTCGAGAGAAGTGGTGGTGAGGTAGAGCTGGGTGTCGTTAAAATCAGAGAATGGTTACAGCACAGAAGGAGGCCATTCGGCCTGTTGAAATCTTGCCGGCTCTCTGCAAGAGTACCTCAGCTAGTCCCACTCACCTGCCTTTTCCCCGTAGCCCTAAAATGTTCTCTCCTTCAGATACATATCCAACTCCCTTTTGAAAGCAGTGATTGAGTCTGCCTCCACCATCCCTTCAGGCAGTGCATTCCAGATCCTAACCACTCGTTGTGTAAAAATGGTGCAGCAGGGAGGGATTCAAATTCCTGGAGCATTGGAACCGGTTCTGGGGGAGGTGGGACCAGTACAAACCGGATGGTCTGCACCTGGGCAGGACCGGAACCAATGTCCTCGGGGGAGTGTTTGCTAGTGCTGTTGGGGAGGAGTTAAACTAATATGACAGGGGGATGGGAACCAATGCAGGGAGACAGAGGGAAACAAAAAGGAGACAAAAGCAAAAGACAGAAAGGAGATGAGGAAAAGTGGAGGGCAGAGAAACCCAAGGCAAGGTGGTCGCTGAGGCGTGAGTCTGAGGATCAGCAGAGGCCTATAAAGGTCACGAGAAGCAGCGGGAGTTCGTGGTCACTGAGGCGTGAGTCCGGGGATCGGCAGAGGCCTAGAAAAGGCCGCGAGAGGCAGCGGGAGTTCGTGGTCGCTGAGGCGTGAGTCCGGGGTCGGCAAAGGCCGAAAAAAGGCCGCGAGAGGCAGCGGGAGTTCGTGGTCGCTGAGGCGTGAGTCCGGGGTCGGCAAAGGCCGAAAAAAGGCGTACTTGTGCAGCAACAGAGAGAAGGCAAAAATGAAGTGGAAAGAAACAGAAAGGTGACGTCACAGCCGAGGGGGTAAGTGATTGGTGAGTAGCTTTTCTTTTTCATTTTCTTTTTTATATCAGTCAGTAACATTTAACATTGTTGTTGCCAATTTAAGTGTATCTAAGGGTTAAGTCATGGCAGGGGAGCTCGGTCGGGTGTTATGCTTCTCCTGTACCATGTGGGAACTCAGGGACACTTCCAGTGTCCCTGACGACTACCTGTGCGGGAAGTGTATCCGCCTTCAGCTCCTGATGGTCCGCGCTGCGGAATTGGAGCTGAAGGTGGATTCACTCTGGAGCATCCACGATGCTGAGAATGACGTGAGTATCACGTGTAGTGAGTTGGTCTTACCGCAGGAGAAGGGTCCACAGCCAGATAGGGAATGGAAGACCAGCAGGAAGAGTAGTGCAAGGAAGGTAGTGCAGGGCTCCCCTGTGGTCATCCCCCTGCAAAACAGATACACCACTTTGAGTGCTGTTGGGGGGGGATGACTCATCAGGGGAGGGCAGCAGCAGCCAAGTTCATGGCACCGTGGCTGGCTCTGCTGCACAGGAGGGCGGGAAAAAGAGTGGGAGAGCGATAGTGATAGGGGATTCAATTGTGAGGGGAATAGATAGGCATTTCTGCGGCCACAACCGAGACTCCAGGATGGTATGTTGCCTCCCTGGTGCAAGGGTCAAGGATGTCTCGGAGCGGGTGCAGGACATTCTAAAAAGGGAGGGAGAACAGCCAGTTGTCGTGGTGCACATTGGTACCAACGACATAGGTAAAAAAAGGGATGAGGTCCTACGAAACCTTTTTAAGGAGCTAGGAGCTAAATTAAAAAGTAGGACCTCAAAAGTAGTAATCTCGGGATTGCTACCAGTGCCACGTGCTAGTCAGATTAGGAATCGCAGGATAGCACAGATGAATACGTGGCTTGAGCAGTGGTGCAGCAGGGAGGGATTCAAATTCCTGGGGCATTGGAATCGGTTCTGGGGGAGGTGGGACCAGTACAAACCGTACGGTCTGCACCTGGGCAGGACCGGAACCAATGTCCTAGGGGGAGTGTTTGCGAGTGCTGTTGGGGAGGAGTTAAACTAATATGGCAGGGGGATGGGAACCAATGCAGGGAGACAGAGGGAAACAAAAAGGAGGCAAAAGCAAAACACAGAAAGGAGATGAGGAAAAGTGGAGGGCAGAGAAACCCAAGGCAAAGAACAAAAAGGGCCACTGTACAGCAAAATTCAAAAAGGACAAAGGGTGTTAAAAAAACAAGCCTGAAGGCTTTGTGTCTTAATGCAAGGAGTATCCGCAATAAGGTGGATGAATTAACTGTGCAAATAGATGTTAACAAATATGATGTGATTGGGATTACGGAGACGTGGCTCCAGGATGATCAGGCCTGGGAACTCAACATCCAGGGGTATTCAACATTCAGGAAGGATCGAATAAAAGGAAAAGGAGGTGGGGTAGCATTGCTGGTTAAAGAGAAGATTAATGCAATAGTTAGGAAAGACATTAGCTTGGATGATGTGGAATCTATATGGGTAGAGCTGCAGAACACCAAAGGGCAAAAAACGTTAGTAGGAGTTGTGTACAGACCTCCAAACAGTAGTAGTGATGTTGGGGAGGGTATCAAACAGGAAATTAGGGGTGCATGCAATAAAGGTGCAGCAGTTATAATGGGTGACTTTAATATGCACATAGATTGGGCTAGCCAAACTGGAAACAATACGGTGGAGGAGGATTTCCTGGAGTGCATAAGGGATGGTTTTCTAGACCAATATGTCGAGGAGCCAACTAGGGGGGAGGCCATCTTAGACTGGGTGTTGTGTAATGAGAGAGGATTAATTAGCAATCTCATTTTGCGAGGCCCCTTGGGGAAGAGTGACCATAATATGGTGGAATTCTGCATTAGGATGGAGAATGAAACAGTTAATTCAGAGACCATGGTCCAGAACTTAAAGAAGGCTAACTTTGAAGGTATGAGGCGCGAATTGGCTAGGATAGATTGGCGAATGATACTTAAGGGGTTGACTGTGGATGGGCAATGGCAGACATTTAGAGACCGCATGGATGAACTACAACAATTGTACATTCCTGTCTGGCGTAAAAATAAAAAAGGGAAGGTGGCTCAACCGTGGCTATCAAGGGAAATCAGGGATAGTATTAAAGCCAAGGAAGTGGCATACAAATTGGTCAGAAATAGCAGCGAACCCGGGGACTGGGAGAAATTTAGAACTCAGCAGAGGAGGACAAAGAGTTTGATTAGGGCAGGGAAAATGGAGTACGAGAAGAAGCTTGCAGGGAACATTAAGGCGGATTGCAAAAGTTTCCATAGGTATGTAAAGAGAAAAATGTTAGTAAAGACAAACGTAGGTCCCCTGCAGTCAGAATCAGGGGAAGTCATAACGGGGAACAAAGAAATGGCAGACCAATTGAACAAGTACTTTGGTTCGGTATTCACTAAGGATGACACAAACAACCTTCCGGATATAAAAGGGGTCAGAGGGTCTAGTAAGGAGGAGGAACTGAGGGAAATCTTTATTAGTCGGGAAATTGTGTAGGGGAAATTGATGGGATTGAAGGCCGATAAATCCCCAGGGCCTGATGGATTGCATCCCAGAGTACTAAAGGAGGTGGCCTTGGAAATAGCGGATGCATTGACAGTCATTTTCCAACATTCCATTGACTCTGGATCAGTTCCTATCGAATAGAGGGTAGCCAATGTAACCCCACTTTTTAAAAAAGGAGGGAAGAGAGAAAACAGGGAATTATAGACCGGTCAGCCTGACATTGGTAGTGGGTAAAATGATGGAATCAATTATTAAGGATGTCATAGCAGCGCATTTGGAAAGAGGTGACATGATAGGTCCAAGACAGCATGGATTTGTGAAAGGGAAATCATGCTTGACAAATCTTCTGGAATTTTTTGAGGATGTTTCCAGTAAAGTGGACAAGGGAGAACCAGTTGATGTGGTATATTTGGACTTTCAGAAGGCTTTCGACAAGGTCCCACACAAGAGATTAATGTGCAAAGTTAAAGCACATGGGATTGGGGGTAGTGTGCTGACGTGGATTGAGAACTGGTTGTCAGACAGGAAGCAAAGAGTAGGAGTAAATGAGTACTTTTCAGAATGGCAGGCAGTGACTAGTGGGGTACCGCAAGGTTCTGTGCTGGGGCCCCAGCTGTTTACACTGTACATTAATGATTTAGACGAGGGGATTAAATGTAGTATCTCCAAATTTGCGGATGACACTAAGTTGGGTGGCAGTGTGAGCTGCGAGGAGGATGCTATGAGGCTGCAGAGTGACTTGGACAGGTTAGGTGAGTGGGCAAATGCATGGCAGATGAAGTATAATGTGGATAAATGTGAGGTTATCCACTTTGGTGGTAAAAACAGAGAGACAGACTATTATCTGAATGGTGACAGATTAGGAAAAGGGAGGTGCAACGAGACCTGGGTGTCATGGTACATCAGTCATTGAATGATGGCATGCAGGTACAGCAGGCGGTTAAGAAAGCAAATGGTATGTTGGCCTTCATAGCGAGGGGATTTGAGTACAGGGGCAGGGAGGTGTTGCTACAGTTGTACAGGGCCTTGGTGAGGCCACACCTGGAGTATTGTGTACAGTTTTGGTCTCCTAACTTGAGGAAGGACATTCTTGCTATTGAGGGAGTGCAGCGAAGATTCACCAGACTGATTCCCGGGATGGTGGGACTGACCTATCAAGAAAGACTGGATCAACTGGGCTTGTATTCACTGGAGTTCAGAAGAATGAGAGGGGACCTCAAAAATAAACGTTTAAAATTTTGACGGGTTTGGACAGGTTAGATGCAGGAAGAATGTTCCCAATGTTGGGGAAGTCCAGAACCAGGGGTCACAGTCTAAGGATAAGGGGTAAGCCATTTAGGACCGAGATGAGGAGAAACTTCTTCACCCAGAGAGTGGTGAACCTGTGGAATTCTCTACCACAGAAAGTAGTTGAGGCCAATTCACTAAATATATTCAAAAGGGAGTTCGATGAGGTCCTTACTACTCGGGGGATCAAGGGGTATGGCGAGAAAGCAGGAAGGGGGTACTGAAGTTGCATGTTCAGCCATGAACTCATTGAATGATGGTGCAGGCTAGAAGGACCGAATGGCCTACTCCTGCATCTATTTTCTATGTTTCTATGAATTCTTTATTAAGATGGAGAGTGACACAGTTAATTCAGAAACTAGGGTCCTGAACTTAAGGAAAGGTAACTTCAATGGTATGAGGCGTGAATTGGCTGGAATAGATTAGCAAATGATACTTAAAGCATTGGCAATGGATAGGCAATGGCAAACATTTAAAGATTACATGGATGATCTTCAACAATTGTACATCCCTGTCTGGAGTAAAAATAAAATGGGGAAGGTGGCTCAACCGTGGGTAATAAAGGAAATTAAGGATAGTGTTAAATCCAAGGAAGAAGCATATAAATTGGCCAGAAAAAGCAGCAAACCTGAGGACTGGGAGAAATTTAGAATTCAGCAGAGGAGGACTAAGGCTTTAATTAAGAGGGGGAAAATAGAGTACGAGAGGAAGCTTGCCGGGAACATAAAAACTGACTGCCAAAGCTTCTATAGATATGTGAAGAGAAAAACATTAGTGAAGACAAAAGTAGGTCCCTTGAAGTCAGATTCAGGTGAATTTATAATGGGTAACAAAGAAATGGCAGACCAATTGAACAAATACTTAGGTTCTGTCTTCACGAAGGAAGACACAAATAACCTTCCGGATGTACTAGGGGACCGAGGGTCTAGTGAGAAGGAGGAACTGAAGGATATCCTTATTAGACGGGAAATTGTGTTCGGGAAATTTACGGGATTGAAGGCCGATAAATCCCCGGGGCCTGATAGTCTGCATCCCAGAGTACTTAAGGAAGTGGCCCTAGAAATAGTGGATGTATTGGTTATCATTTTCCAACAGTCTATTGACTCTGGATCAGTTCCCATGGACTGGAGGGTAGCTAATGTAACACCACTTTTTAAAAAAGGAGGGAGAGAGAAAACGGGTAATTATAGACCGGTTAGTCTGACATCAGTCATGGGGAAAATGTTGGAATCAATCCTTAAGGCTGAAATAGCAGCGCATTTGGAAACCAGTGACAGATTTATGAAAGGGAAATCATGCTTGACAAATCTTCTGGAATTTTTTGAGGATGTAACTAGCAGAGTGGACAAGGGAGAACCAGTGGATGTGGTGTATTTGGACTTTCAAAAAGGCTTTTGACAAGATCCCACACAAGAGATTGGTGTGCAAAATCAAAGCACATGGTATTGGGGGTAATGTACTGACGTGGATAGAGAACTGGTTGGCAGACAGGAAGCAGAGAGTCGGGATAAACGGGTGTTTTTTGGAATGGCAGGCAGTGAGTAGTGGAGTGCCGCAGGGCTCAGTGCTGGGACCCCAGCTCTTTACAATATACATTTATGATTTAGTTGAAGGAATTGAGTGTAATATCTCCAAGTTTGCAGAAGACACTAAACTGGGTGGCGGTGTGAGCTGTGAGGGGGACGCTAAGAGACTGCAGGGTGACTTGGACAGGTTAGGTGAGTGGGCAAATTCATGGCAGATGCAGTATAATGTGGATAAATGTGAGGTTATCCACTTTGGTGGCAAAAACACGAAGGCAGAATATTACCTGAATGGTGACAGATTAGGAAAAGGGGAGGTGCAATGAGACCTGGGTGTCATGGTTCATCAGTCATTGAAAGTTGGCATACAGGTACAGCAGGCGGTGAAGAAGGCAAATGGTATGTTGGCCTTCATAGCTAGGGGATTTGAGTATAGGAGCAGGGAGATCTAACTGCAGTTGTATAGGGCCTTGCTGAGGCCTCACCTGGAATATTGTGTTCAGTTTTGGTCTCCTAATCTGAGGAAGGACGTTCTTGCTAATGAGGGAATGCAACAAAGGTTCACCAGACTGATTCCAGGGATGGCTGGACTGTCATATGAGGAGAGACTGGATCAACTGAGCCTCTACACACTGGAATTTAGAAGGATGAGAGGGGATTTCATAGAAATGTATAAGATTCTGACGGGACTGGACAGGTTAGATGCGGGTAGAATGTTCCCGATGTTGGGAAAGTCCAGAACCAGGGAACACAGTCTTAGGATAAGGGGCAGGCCATTTAGGACTGAGATGGGAAGAAATGTCTTTACTCAGAGAGTTGTTAACCTGTGGAGTTCCCTGCCGCAGAGAGTTGTTGATGCCAGTTCATTGGATATATTCAAGAGGGAGTTAGATGTGGCCCTTACGGCTAAAGGGATCTAGGGGTATGGAGAAAAAGCAGGAAAGGGGTACTGAAGAAATGATCAGCCATGATCTTATTGAATGATGGTGAAGGCTCGAAGGGCCGAATGGCCTACTCCTGCACCTATTTTCTATGTTTCTATGCGCAGCTCTCTGCACTTATTCAGCCTGCAAAAATTAAAGTACACTTTTCCCAATTTATCATAATCTGAGCAAAGGAACAGAACCTGGGGGAGGGGGGGCGGGGAAGGACAGAGAATGATTAAAGCTGGGAGCCTTGTCCCTTGGAGATGTTCAATTTGGGTTCATTCCATGCAGGGTGTTTCTCTCCATGAGCTTGTCTTCACAAAGCAATCCTGCAGAAACATCGGAGGGACGAGGGAGTGGGAGTGTTTGCTGGGACCGTGCAGGAGTTACATTCTGACAGAAACAGTCCGAGATTTGTTTAATTACAGTAAAACACTCAGTCACTTGAGTATAATACCGAAGTGGATAATCAAGGGCTATAGGGAGGGAGGAAGTTAATACAATCACTATCCCTCATGAAGTAGTACTCGGTAAAATAATGGGACTAAAGGCAGGCAAGTCCCCTGGACCCGAGGGTCTTAAGAGAAGTGGCTGCAGCGATAGTGGATGCATTGGTTCCCTGGATTCTGGGGCAGTCCCAGCAGATTAGAAATCTGCAAATGTAACACCTCTATTTAAAAAAGGAGGCAGACAAAAAGCAGGAAATTCTAGACCAGTTAGCTTAACAACTGTTGGGAAAATGCTGGAGTCCATTATTAAGGAAGCAGTAGCAGGACATTTGGAAAAGCATGATTCAATCAAGCAGAGTCAGCATGGCTTTATGAAAGGGAAATCATGTTTGACAAATTTGCTGGAGATCTGTGAGGATGTAATGAGCAGGGTGGATCAGGGGGAACTATTGGATGTGGTGTATTTGGATTTCCAGAAGGCATTTGATAAGTTGCCACATAAGAGGCTACTGCACAAGAAAGAAGCTCACTGGTTTGGGGGCTGTATATTAGCATGGAGAGAGGATTGGTTAACTAACAGAAAGCAGAGAGTCGGGATAAATGGGTCATTTTCTGGATGGCAAATGGTGACTAGTGGGATACCACTGGGATCGGTGCTGGGTGCTCAACTATTTACAATCTATATTAATGACTTGGATTAAAGGACCAAGTTTAACGTAGCCAAGTTTGCTGATGATACAAAGATGGATGGCAAAGCAAATTGTGAGCACACAAAAAATCTGGAAAGCAATACAGACAGGCTAAATGAGTGGACAAAAATTTGGCAGATGTAGTATAATGTGAGAAAAGGTGAGGTTATCCACTTTGGTCAAAATAATGGATAAAACAAATTATAATTTAAATTGAGAAAAATTGCAAAGTGCCGCAGTATAGAGGGATCTGGGGGTCCTTGTGCATGAAACACAAAAAATTAGTATGCAGGTACAGCAAGGAACCAGGAAGTATAAAAGCAAAAATGTAAGCTACAACTGTACAGGGTACTGGTGAGGCCACACCTGGAGCACTGCGTGTAATTTTGGTCTCAGTATTTCAGGAAGGATATACTTGCATTGGAGGCTGTTCAGAGGTTGATTCCAGAGATGAGGGGGTTGTCTTATGAGGATAGATTGAGTAAGTTGGACCTACACAAATTGGAGTTCAGAAGAATGACAGGTGACCTTATCGAAACATATAAGATAACGAGGGGGCTCGACAAGGTGGAAGCAGAAAGGATGTTTCCACGCATAGGGGAAACTAAAACATGGTACATCAGTCATTGAAGGTTGGCATGCAGGTACAGCAGGCGGTTAAGAAAACAAATGGCATATTGGCCTTCATAGCGAGGGGATTTGAGTACAGGGGCAGGGAGGTGTTGCTACAGTTGTACAGGGTCTTGGTGAGGCCACACCTGGAGTATTGTGTACAGTTTTGGTCTCCTAACTTGAGGAAGGACATTCTTGCTATTGAGGGAGTGCAGCGAAGGTTCACCAGACTGATTCCCAGGATGGTGGGACTGACCTATCAAGAAAGACTGGATCAACTGGGCTTGTATTCACTGGAGTTCAGAAGAATGAGAGGGGACCTCATAGAAACGTTTAAAATTTTGACGGGTTTAGACAGGTTAGATTCAGGAAGAATGTTCCCAATGTTGGGGAAGTCCAGAACCAGGGGTCACAGTCTAAGGATAAGGGGTAAGCCATTTAGGACCCAGATGAGGAGAAACTTCTTCACCCAGAGAGTGGTGAACCTGTGGAATTCTCTACCACAGAAAGTAGTTGAGGCCAATTCACTAAATATATTCAAAAGGGAGCTAGATGAAGTCCTTACTACTAGGGGGATCAAGGGGTATGGCGAGAAAGCAGGAAGTTAGTGCTGAAGTTGCATGTTCAGCCATGAACTAATTGAATGGCGGTGCAGGCTAGAAGGGCTGAATGGCCTACTCCTGCACCTATTTTCTATGTTTCTATGGGACATAATCTCAGAATAAGGGGCACCCCAGGTAAACTGAGATGAGGAGAAATTTCTTCACTCGGAGCATTGTCAATCTATGCAATTTTCTGCATCAGAGAGCTGTAGAGATGGGTCATTGACTATATTTAAGGCAGAGATAGACAGATATTTGAGCGATCAGGGAATAGACGGTTATGTGGAGCGAGCTGAGTCCATGATCAGATCAGACATGATCTTATTGAATGGCAGAGCAGGCTCAAGGGGCCAAATGACCCACTCCTGCTCCTATTTCTTATGTTAGTATGTTCTTATGAGATAATAACCCTGGGACTGTACATGGGGATTCTAACCCTGGGACTGTACATGGGGATTCTAACCCTGGGACTGTACATGGAGATTCTAACACTGGGAGAAAACAGCTCTGGGGCTTTCCTGTTACAGTTGTTTGGGACGTAAATCGTAAGCTTAGCACTGAGCAGTGCTTTTAGGAGAGATGGTCAGAAATCCAAGGTGTCGAGAGTGACAATAAAATAACTAAGCTGTTGTTTTATCCAGGCGGACTGGTTGGAAACAAACACTGACACACCTCACGGTGCTCCTGCACAAAGATGGCTGCGCATGCGCTTTGCTGCTAACAATCAAAATGGCGGAGGGCTGAACTTACCTTCCTGTACAAAGATGGCCACCGCTAACCTGGGTCTGTGACTGGAAGAAAGCCTCGAGGCTGCAGACGCCGAGATTCCGGTTATTATTCCAGGCTTCCGGCGGACACCAGTTGTTTATGAAGCCTCCCCGGCTACCCGCTGGTCCATTACTGCGCTCCGCCCCGCTGAAAACGGGCTCTTTCGCGCAGCAGATGTTCACTGTGTCCACTCCGCCATTACACGCACCGCGCATGCTCCAAACACAGCCACGTCCCGCGCCTGCGCACTGGGCCGCTGTTGTCTGGGCTCGGCACATTCTCTCCCGCGGGGAATGCCGGGTAAACGCACCGCCATTGAAAGGCCACGTTGGTGACCTGAAGCGAATTTATTGGGATTGAAAGGCTGCATTAGAGAGAGCAGCGTGCGGCGGCCCGGCCATCAAGGGAGCAGCGGCGGCGGCACACCACTGCAGGAGGGCGGCGGCTCCGAAGTCAGGTCGCTGATTGCAGTGCCAGCAGGCACGGCAGGAGGGGCGAAGGAGCAAGAGTTTGGAGAAGGAAGTGACCGGGGCCCAGGAAAGGCGAGAGTCTGGGGCCCAAAAGAGGCGAGGGCCCAGCGGCAGCACGTGCCAGCCCACACTGCGATATGTGTGCGCGCTCGGTCCGTGCAGCAGAGCTGGTCTCCAGTCATCCTTGCCACTGGACCAAGACCTAGCTCTGTCAAGCCCATGTAGTGCGTAAAAAAAATCCCCGCACAGGCATCTTCCACTCTTCAGGATGTAATTCGGGATCTGGAACATTAGGTCATTCATTGAAACACCTGTGAACTCATTCCTTTTTGATGTGGTAGCAATTCATCCTCGCTTCGAGGGACTGCCTATGATAATGACTCTGATTGCATTGAGCAATGAACCATGTTCATTCTGGCAGTTAGACTTTGTTTCTGCTGCTCTTAATAACCCCAACACCTGAGCTGGAGTTTAATGTTCTGTATAAATATTGAATAAATCAGCTTGTTTCAAACACCGTGTTGTAGGACGCTTTCAAAGGCAAAGGCAACCGCTGAATATATGTATGTATGTATGTGTAAAATGGTAGCCAGATATAAAATGGCTGCTAGGGATTCCGTAAAGCACTAGGGGAATTCAGCTAACCAGCTTGACTAACTTTCTGGGTCGCTGATGACACTGCAGTTCCTTGTACAGGAACACTGGAAAGGGTGAGCTCAGCAGAATGTCTCTAATCAGCAACCCCCAGACAAGATGTCCGAGCAGAATATTGAACAAAGGAATTCCTGTAACTGGGTTAAGATAAGAAGGTTAGGCGCAGGCAGAATCCAAGGACAGCAGAGATAAGGGGGTCTGGAGAATATCACGAGGCCATGAGTAACCCTCAGCTAAACATGAGATGGTCACGCAGTCCCTGGTGCCTGGGGGCCAATTCCATTGGCCCAGAGGAATCGATTTGTAATCTATAATCATTATGATTGGATTGTGTCCAGCCGACATGGGCTGAGTGATTGTAATGAACTTTTGCAAAACATATAAATATCGATGAATTTCTTTGTTCGGCGGAGAGTTGTGCCTGGATTAACCCAAGTGCTTTATCCCCGCCAGCAAAATAAAGACCGTTTTGATGTTCGAACTGACCCAGATTGACTACCGATTCTTCCAGGATTTCATTTGCGCTAACAGTGGCGAAGTCACTCGACGCCCTTGGAAAAATTGGGTGAGTATAGAATTAAAAAAATATAATAAAGGGTGCTGAAGGTGGACGCCAGTTGATCGACACAAGGAGATGGTCCAGTATCCTAAATGCCTAGCCTGAGCCTGGATTAAGAGGACCTGGTCCCACATGACGGCCAGGGTTGAATGGGCAGAGAGAGTACACTTAGACCATAGGATCGTGATACCGAGCAACATCTCCTGGATCTGGTAGTGTAATTTGAAACGTACCTGGGGACCAGGCGGTGCATAGCGACCAATGGATATCAAACCTGTGAACAGGGTCGGACCAATAGGCAAAACAGTGGTAGGTAGTTTGTTAAGGAGACGTAGAGTGCTATCGGGAATTGCTTAAAGTGTTTAAGAATTGTATTATAAGCCTGTTGTAAGAAAGACATTGTCACAGACTTGTGACCCGCCAGATGGCCAGGAGACGGTCTACCACAAGTAGCGCTAGGTAGAAAGCGGACCTCAGAGTAGATTCCTAAAGGTTCTAATCCAACCCAGGAATGGCCAGTGAACAAACAAAACTTGAGTGGGGGCCAGAAGGGTCCCTTACCCGCCACCTGGCGGAGAAACAGAGGAAAGTAATAGAAAAGATGATTAAGTCAGGTTTGAAACCCCACGACCCGCCGGCCGACCAGCGGGAGTGGTGGAAGAGGAAAGGAAGAAAAGGCCTGAGTCTTGATCCTTCAAGGCCACGTAAAATTAACAGAAAAAGTAAATGAATACATAAGAAATAAAAGGGAGCAAGCGGCTGTTATGTCCGGACAAACAGTCTTGTCAGCTCTCACAAAGGGTCCAAACGTGCCACCTAGTGCGGACGATATTGTCCGGGGGATATTGTCCGGGGATCCTTGGAGGAAGAGGCATATAATTATGCCCAAGAAGAAGGGGATGCACTACCACCCCCATACACCCCAATAAACCCAGTCAAAGCGGTTCCCATAAAGGTGGAGTACATTCCCGGAACCCCAGCAGTACGCGCTTCAAAAAATGGGAATGGAGGGGCTCCCTCCAGACCCGCGCAAATCAGAATGACACACACATCCCTGTCTCCCGGGGATACTAAGCAGTTACTAGACAAGCTACCACTCTTAACCCCCCGGCACAGCAATGCAGTCTGCTGGCAGAAGCTCAAGGAGATGCAAATTTGCCACCAGCTCCACAACCGAGATATTGCAGGACTAGTCAGAATCAAAATGCCCGAGAAACATTGGGGGCGATTAGATGTGGAGCCTCGGTACGGTACCTGGTGTAGGAACATGGCCGGCAGCTAACAGGAACAAGATGGTAAATTACGAATCTTAAAGCGGATGTGACAGACGTTTTAGGAGAGGGCTCTGAAAATTGGAACTCGATATCAGGAGTGACACAAAGGAAGGATGAAGGGGCGCAAGAATATGGGACTAGAAAATGAGTCTTTCCTAGTGCATGGCGGTGTGCCAAAGCCAGACCGACAGAACCAGCCCTTCATACAATTATACATGGACGGATTAAGTCCCGCTCACCAGACAATACTAAAAACAGGATTAGTAGCGTTCAATAACTCTGACGATTTTGAGAATTGGGCCACCGCGATAGATAATTAACAAAGGTCCAAAGTGGCAGCCAGCACAAGTGAATCTTGTGCGGCCGCCACCATGAAAGTGACCGATACATGCTTTAACTGTAATAAACCAGGCCACCACCACGCCGAGTGCAGAGCCCCAAAGTGCGACAGTCGCAAAAAGTGCAAGAACTGTGACCAGATAGGCCATGAGATGAAGGACTGTTGGGCAAAGGGGGGTGGACAAGAAAGAAAGGAGCCACAAAAGGGACAGAGAAAGGAACAAAATACAAACGAGGAAACCATGGATGATGGCACACGGGGAAAGCAGCAGCTGTTAGATATTATACAGCAGCTGACCCAACAACAGACGAAGCCTCAATGAATCGCATCAGCCCCCGGCCAAGGACCCAATCCCCGCATGTGGATCAATGTATCGGTAGGGGTCCGATGATGCGACATGTTAATAGATGCAGGGATTGGTGTCCCTGACCAACCTCGACCTGCCCACCACCCGACGATCCATTACCATCCAGGGAGTGGGGGGAAACAGAACTATTGCGTACCAGAGCGAAACACAATTATTAGAAGTGGACGGTATAATGCTACCGGTCCAGTTCTGGGTATGTCCAAATCCAGAGGGTACTATACCAGGGATGGACTTACTCAACGAACTAGGTACGATAATTGATGCACTAAAGAAGCAAATAATTTGGACATTGAGAAAGGGGTACAAAGATAAAATCACTGGAAAATGGGCCCTAGTGAGAAATGTAGCCACAATAGGTAATGTGGGTGGACTAGCTAGAGATTGGTCTGAAGACGGGATGTTAGGGTTACTGTGTCAGGCCACCCCAGGGGTCTAGGCAAAAAGCAAACAGGACTGCGGTCTCATTAATATCACACCAGAGAAAATAATGGGGCCAATGCACCCTCCCCTCAAACAAAACCCCATCAAACCGGAGGCCATGCGGGCCACTGAGAAAATAATAGAACCCCTGGTGGAACAGGGCATATTACGACAGACAGTATCAGTCACAAACTCCCCGATATGGCCGGTTAAAAAGCCCGATGAGAGCTATCGACTAACTATAGATTATACGGCCCTGAATAAGGTAACACCCAAGGAAGACCCTATTGTAGCCAGCCCAGCTATGATTTTTAATGGTCTAAGTCTGGAGCACAAGATTTTCAGTTTTAGATATTGCCAATGGATTTTGGGCTATTCCCCCTGGACCCCGAGTCCCAGGAAAAGTTTGCCTTTACCTCAAAGGGCAGACAGTACACGTGGACTCGACTCCCTCAGGGGTTCCATAATAGCCCGAACATTTTCCACTGGGTTATGAGCACAGCCCTGGAGGAATGCCATTTAACCCCGTACAACAGCACGATTCTACAGTAAGTAAATGACATCCTAATAGCCTCATCAAATGACCGAGAGCATCTGGAAGCCGTAGCAACTGTATTAAAAACGTTAGAAAAAGCAGGATTTAAGATAAACCCCAAGAACTCACAAATTGGGCAGGCTAGGGTGCGATATTTGGGACATGATATGTCAGGGAAGTAAGACACTCCCAAAGGACCGAAAAACAGCCATCGCTGACATGCCCCGACCCACAACGGTGCGAGAAGTGCGGCGGGTAACGGGCTTGTTCAATTACTTGAGAAATTTCATTCCCCAATTCGCGACCACAGCCGAACCCGTTCAACGCTTGGTAAAGGGAAGAAAGCCCGGAACAGAGCAGCTAGAATGGGGAACGGAGTAGGAAGACGCATATGAAAAATTAAAGGTCAGTCTGCTGACAGTCCCTCCCTTAAAATTACCAGACATGGCCAAACCATTCAACGTATACTAAGATCGCGACTGGGGCTTCTATAGCGCTGTAGTAACTCAAGAGAAAGGGGGAGTGATGAGATCAGCAGCCTATTACTTGACACAGGAGTCCCCGGTAGTAAAGGGACTCCATCAGTGTGTAGCTGCCCTTGACCGTGCTGCCTGGGCTGTGAGAATATGCGAACCAGTGACAATGTCAGGACAGCTAGTTTTACACACCAACCACACCATGGTGGAATTGTTGAACACTGGGAGATTAAAACCGGTGTCCGAGATATGTGGAACGCTTTGGTCATGTCTGGTCATTTTAAGGCAGGGGCTGTCAGCAGACTGACCTTTAATTTTTCATATGCTTCTCTCTGCTCCATTCCTCATTTCCCGTCGGGCCACACAGGAGGCGGTGTTACTACCCAAAGACCAGTCCATACGGATAATTAGGGACATAGGATTTAACCCAGCCGAGGGAAGAATGAGCGAGGGTGAGCCCCACCAGTGCCAGACAGAAATAGACCAGGGGATAGAAGGAGAAATAGCCAATGAACCCCTGACCGACCCCGATCTGACTCTTTACGTGGACGGATCCCGACGGTATCCTGATGGACAGTTCCGTACTGGATGGGCCGTGGTAGACCAAGACGGTACCACCCTCCGATGGGGAGGATTGGAAGGAATGGTATCCGCTCAAGTGGCGGAACTCGTGGCCCTGAAAGAAGCTCTGAAATTAGCAGAAGGAAAGCGTGTAAATGTCTATACCGGCAGCCGATACGCGTTTGGGGTAATACACGACTATGTGACTGCGTGGAGTAGGTGAGGATATGTAACTTCAGGAGGGGGACATATTAAACACGAGAACATAGTACGGGAACTAATGGAAGCAGTTAAACAACCCGCAACGGCAGCCGTGATAAAAATCAAGGCACACCAAAGGGTCGAAAGTCGGGAACAACAGGGGAATATGCCAGCGGATCAAGCAGCCCAGAGCACTTGAGGCTGAACCCCAGACAATACAAGTAGCCTCGGTAGGATCAGGGGAATTAAACATCCGAAAGGTGCAGGAAGAGAACAGCCCGGAGGAGCGATCCCGATGGGAATGCCAAGGGGCAGTTATTGGGGAAGACAGAGTATGGAGAAAGGGATAGCAGGTAGTCGCCCCACCGTCTATCCAGACTGAACTACTCAGACTGCACCATGAGTCGGACCACACCGGGACGGGACGGGATGTTGAACCGCCTACTCAAAGACTGGTGGTGGACCGGGATAGGCCGAGACGTGGCAAAACATTGCCAGCATTGCATAATCTGCACGGAGCATAACCCAGGGAAGCCCATAAAGGTTAAGATGGCGCATCAGCCGCGCCC
This sequence comes from Pristiophorus japonicus, assembly GCF_044704955.1. Taxonomy (NCBI): domain Eukaryota; kingdom Metazoa; phylum Chordata; class Chondrichthyes; family Pristiophoridae; genus Pristiophorus; species Pristiophorus japonicus. The sequence continues at coordinate 281,808 of NW_027251590.1, read as the reverse complement.
CAAATGTCTGTGGGAAAACCTACAGATCGATTTCAGCGGATCTCTACCCAACAGTCGGGGAAAGAGACACTGCCTGGTAATCATTGATCAATTCCCCCGATGGGTCGAGGCTTTCCCCGCCCAGGATTGCGAGGCATCTACCGTGGCACATATTCTCGCTTTTGACACAATCCCACGATGGGGAGTACCCCTCCAAATCGACTCTGATCAAGGCACCCACTTCACGGGCCAGGTCATGAAGCGGGCGTCCAGTACCACGCTCAGAGCTCAGGGATGGTGGCGCGAATGAACCGCACCCTCAAGACTGCAATTGCAAAGGCCATAACTGAGACAGGGAAGGGATGGGTGGATGTCCTACCATTCATATTAATGAGACTCAGAGCCACCTCTAATCGCACCAGTGGTTTAACCCCCTTCGAGCTAATGTCAGGAAGGGCCATAAAACTCCCCGATGATATCATAGTGGGTGAGGAGGACATGGGCCCCATATGAGACTGGATTAAACAATATATAAAACAATTAGATTCACCGCTGAAAGAATTACAAGAGGTGAGAGATCAGCAAGCCAAACGGGCCCTCGAGACCCAAGACCAGGGGAAGGCCGACCCACGCCTCCCACAGATAGGGGACAAGGTTCTAGTACACGAGTCACCCCTGAACAAGCACGGTTTTGTCCCGAAATGGATCGGACCCTACGACATCATTTTGACTAGCGATACATGCGCATGCACCGACATGAAAGGAAAGGGCCAGTGGAAAGATTGGTCCCAACTTAAAAAATATAATTAAAGAGGCAATGGCTGAACCAAAGGTAGTACCCTATCAATGAGACTGCCTGGTATGCCAGGAGTGCTTAAACACACTTAAAGATGGGATGTTTGGAGGAGTAATGGTGGCATTGATGTTGATTGGAGTTTTGATAATATTTAAATGGGTCATGGACCGGGCTCGAGCACAACAGGCTCAAATGCGGAACCCACAACAGCCCAGATAGGGATATAAAGTGATAGAGATGGTACGAATATAAAGAATATGGATAACATAACCCTTGCCTCTGATCCTACAGAGTGACCGTGACACAAGTAGACCAGAACTTCATACCTGGTGACTACCAGGCTGTCTGTTTTAAATTTGCAGATAAAAGTCATCGAGGTAGGACCACGGCGACTGCCTCAACCCATAATATTGGGAATCTTGAGGCCCACGCAAGCACTGGATGATACCGACGGATTACAGCACACGCAGGAAGCAAGCAGCTACATGAACTATGGGATTTTGTTTAATTTAACTGATGGAATATGCATCCCAGCAGCCAAGGACTGGAGCAAGGACAGGACTTATTTTAACGCATGACTGCAAGTACACCCGAATAAGGACGAAGTATGTGTGCAATGCTCCACGGGTACAAGGGGCAGCTGCATTGAGCGAAGGGAGGCCAGTGGGCCCGATAAATGCACCTTTGGAATAATTTGTGCAACCCCTGCCAAGCCCCAACCTACGGTTATCTACAGGAAGGGGATAGGGGTGTGAGGATTTTATGAGGAGATCGAGGCAGCCGCTGTATCTTTGCATGTACGCTTTTCACCTTCCCCAACACCGCGCCCCATAAGAACCTCCACACAGCCTGAGAAATTGTCATGTCCCATAACTACTAAGGGACCCGAAAATGGGATTGTACTGTTCAACGAAGGTGAACTATTGTATGATAATGTCAAACATGAAATTGTGTCTGTTCTGATCAATATTTCAGGCACATGAATGCTGGAATATTGTACAGAGCAGGGAAGAAATATGTATGGTGTGTTGAGTAAAGTTGTTATGCAGCAGATGCCATGGGTGCCAGTAGATTCCGAGGTCAGGAGCCAATTCATAGGATCAAGAGGGGAATAATTAATGATGCTGCTACTGGTTTTAATGCCAAAACCTCCATAGTAAGCTCGCTGGATATATAAGGGCTAAACAAAAAGGTGGAGCAACTTAAGGGAGTGATGAAGGGACTATTAGAACGGGCAGAGCAGAATCAGAAAGATCAAGCCAAACTCGGAAGAGAGGGCGCAGGAATTCAACTGGATAGAATTTCTGTTCTGGAAGCTCATGCCAAAACAATGAATAGCTTTATCGACAGAGAAAAGGAAGATGCTGGAAAGCTGAGACAGAGACAACTTTGCGACACCTATGGCTTATGGATGGTGGGATAGATACGACACAACCTCGATCAGATCCAAAGGGGGGAGGTGCCCGACTGGATAGACAGCCCACATCTGGCTCAATTGGCCAAACGGAAAGCGACACTGGATAATTATAATCTGAAGGGACTGACCAGAGTATACCCAGTGATCCCAAACTGCCCAGTGGGCAAAGCTGCTGGAGTGGGAATAGTCCTGATGATCCTCAGAGTAACACAAGATTCGGGGCCGTTTTCCCTGTACCAGCTGGAAAATATTGGGGTCATACGGGAAAACGCCTCCCTCCGTTACTAACTGACCACAACCGCTGCAGTCCGCAGAAACAACATACTCCATGGCATCTTCATAACGGGATTCAAGCAAAAGGGGGCCATCACGGTGTGTCCTCACCCGGTGGGACAAGGAGAACTAGATGAGTGCGGGTTCAATCGAACCAATGGCTACGCATTAGAAATAGTACCTCCACACACACACTTTGCCAGAGCAGGTTACGGAGGCAAAGGGAAGCACTGTGTCTCGACCACGGAACGCTCTTACCAGTACAATGGCCTACAATGCCAGATCCCACAGCCAAACTTTTGCTTTACACCTCTATGACCCATTACTATAGGACAACCTCATATTATCCAGGTTAGACGTATTCATTTAAACATTTGGGGATTAAGTTTCAGTTACATGGGGCGGGGGGAGGGGGGGAGTGGGAATGGGAATTGATGGGCTTGCTAATGTTTTTTGGTTGTGGAGAGTGGGTCCGTTGTTTATTTGTCAGGGCTGGATAGAGCGGTGGCTGAGGGAAAGAGTGTTCGAAGACCAGGCCCTCAAATCTGCCACTAAGCTCATGGTCTACAGGGTTGTAGTAATACCCGCCCTCCTGTATGGCTCAGAGTCATGGACCATGTACAGTAGACACCTCAAATCGCTGGAGAAATACCACCAACGACGTCTCTGCAAGATCCTACAAATCCCCTGGGAGGACAGATGCTCCAACGTTAGCGTCTTCAACCAGGCCAACATCCCCAGCATTGAAGTACTGACCACACTTGATCAGCTCTGCTGGGCAGGCCGCATAGTTTGCATGTCGCATAGTTCGCACGTCAGACACGAGACTCCCAAAGCAAGCGCTCCACTCTGAACTCCTACACGACAAACGAGTCAAAGGTGGGCAGAGGAAACGTTTCAAGGACACCCTCAAAGCCTCCCTGATAAAGTGCAACATCCCCACCGACACCTGGGAGTCCCTGGCCAAAGACCATCCAAAGTGGAGGAAGTGCATCCGGGAGGGAGCTGAGCACCTCGAGTCTCATCGCCGAGAGCATGCAGAGACCAAGCGCAGGCAGCGGAAGGAGCGTGTGGTAAACCTGTCCCACCCTCCCCTTCCCTCAACCACTGTCTGTCCCACCTGTGACAGAGACTGTAATTCTTGTATTGGACTGTTCAGCCACCTAAGAACTCATTATTAGAGTGGAAGTGAGTGTTCCTCGATTGCGAGGGACGGCCTGTGATGCTGACCTCTGTTTGAGTGTTCCTCGATTGCGAGGGACGGCCTGTGATGCTGACCTCTGTTTGAGTGTTCCTCGATTGCGAGGGACGGCCTGTGATGCTGACCTCTGTTTGAGTGTTCCTCGATTGCGAGGGACGGCCTGTGATGCTGACCTCTGTTTGAGTGTTCCTCGAGTGCGAGGGACGGCCTGTGATGCTGACCTCTGTTTGAGTGTTCCTCGAGTGCGAGGGACGGCCTGTGATGCTGACCTCTGTTTGTTGGGGCCGTTTGTTTTGTCAATTTTGTTTTTTTGAAAAAAAAATATATTTTTGTTTTTGTGCAACTGTATCTCGCTGCAGGGTCTCGGTTAGGTTGTGTGTGGGGGGGGTCTCGGTTAGGTTGTGTGCGTGTGGGGGGGTCTCGGTTAGGTTGTGTGCGTGTGGGGGGGTCTCGGTTAGGTTGTGTGTGTGTGGGGGGGTCTCGGTTAGGTTGTGTGTGTGGGGGGGGTCTCGATTAGGTTGTGTGTGTGGGGGGGGTCTCGGTTAGGTTGTGTGTGGGGGGGGTCTCGGTTAGGTTGTGTGTGAGGGGGGTCTCGGTTAGGTTGTGTGTGGGGGGGGTCTCGGTTAGGTTGTGTGTGGGGGGGGTCTCGGTTAGGTTGTGTGTGTGGGGGGGGTCTCGGTTAGGTTGTGTGTGTGTGTGGGGGGGGTCTCGGTTAGGTTGTGTGGGGGGGGGTCTCGGTTAGGTTGTGTGTGGGGGGGGTCTCGGTTAGGTTGTGTGTGTGTGGGGGGGTCTCGGTTAGGTTCTGTGTGGGGGGGGTCTCGGTTAGGTTGTGTGTGGGGGGGGTCTCGGTTAGGTTGTGTGTGTGTGTGGGGGGGGTCTCGGTTAGGTTGTGTGTGTGGGGGGGGGTCTCGGTTAGGTTGTGTGTGTGTGGGGGGGTCTCGGTTAGGTTCTGTGTGGGGGGGGTCTCGGTTAGGTTGTGTGTGGGGGGGGGTCTCGGTTAGGTTGTGTGTGTGTGTGGGGGGGTCTCGGTTAGGTTGTGTGTGTGGGGGGGGGTCTCGGTTAGGTTGTGTGTGTGTGTGGGGGGGGGTCTCGGTTAGGTTGTGTGTGGGGAAGGTCTCAGTTAGGTTGTGTGTGGGGGGGGGTCTCGGTTAGGTTGTGTGTGGGGGGGGGTCTCAGTTAGGTTGTGTGTGGGGGGGGGTCTCGGTTAGGTTGTGTGTGGGGGGGGGTCTCAGTTAGGTTGTATGTGTGGGGGGGGTCTCGGTTAGGTTGTGTGTGTGGGGAAGGTCTCGGTTAGGTTGTATGTGTGGGGAAGGTCTCGGTTAGGTTGTGTGTGTGGGGAGGGTCTCGGTTAGGTTGTGTGTGTGGGGGGGGTCTCGGTTAGGTTGTATGTGTGGGGGGGGGTCTCGGTTAGGTTGTATGTGTGGGGGGGGGTCTCGGTTAGGTTGTGTGTGTGGGGGGGGTCTCGATAATTTTTGCGACTTTTAGGGATCGAGTAGTCGGTTCAATTCGTTGTTAGTTACTTCTGGGCCTAGTGCCGATTAAAAGCCTCGGGCTGGATTTAACGTGGGGCCGAGGGGGCGGGTTGGAGCGGAGGTCTTGTTGATTCCGGGAAAGAGATTGGTCTTCAGATTTTGAAGGTGGTTGATTTTAAGTCGCTGTTACCTTCTTTCGGGAAGATTGATTTATGTACTTTGATGTGCTGATTTTTAGTTTTAAGCTTTTAAATATTATTTGTTTTTTGTTATTTTTAAAATTTATTTTAACAGTGTCTGTTTTTGGGTGAGGGTTGGTTTAATGAGTAATTCAGTTGTAGGATGGGGAAGGGGGATTATGTCCTTTTAATTGTTAATGATCTTGGTGTGTTGATCAGGATCTGTGCCACGTTGGAGGACCGCGAGGGGGGAGGGAGAATTTAGGAAGCAATTTTCCCTTTGATTGTTTTTGAATTTATTTTCTGAAATCTTGTGTGCATCATCATCACAGGCAGTCCCTGGGAATCGAGGAAGACTTGCTTCTACTCTAAAAGTGAGTTCTCGGGTGACTGAACAATCGAGGATCCGCATGATCCTGCACATCCCCTGGGAGGACAGATGCACCAACGTTAGCGACCTCGACCAGGCCAACATCCCCAGCATTGAAGCACTGACCACACTTAATCAGCTGTGTTAGGCAGGCCACATTGTCCGCATGCCAGACATGAGACTCCCAAAGCAAGCGCTCTAGTCAGAACTCCTTCACGGCAAATGAGCCAAAGGTGGGCAGAGGAAACGTTACAAGGCCCAAAGCCTCCCTGATAAAGTGCGACATCCCCACTGATACCTGGGAGTCCCTGGCCAAAGACCGCCCTAAGTGGAGGAAGTGCATCGGGGAGGGCGCTGAGCACCTCGAGTCTCATCGCCAAGAGCAGGCAGAAATCAAGCGCAGGCAGCGGAAGGAGCGTGCAGCAAACCAGTCCCACCCTCCCCTTCCCTCAACGACTACTTGTCCCATCTGTGAAGGAGACTGTAATTCCCGTATTGGACTGTTCAGCCACCTAAGAACTCATTTTACGAGTGGAAGCAAGTCTCCCTCGATTTCGGGGGAGGTAGGTAGCAGAGAAATCACAGTCCCGCAGCAAACAGTTATCCTACTAGCTCTAAATAGCAGTACAATTTGAGCTGGTACGAAGAACATTTTTTGTTAAGAATGAAGGGAAATGAGAGAGAGGCTTTTTTTTTTTAAAAAAGAAAAAGACCAGCACAGTGGGTTGGAAGTATGGAGAGAGTGAGGGAGAAGTCTCCCAAGGGTGGCGGGAGAAAAGTAAGGCGAGGTTTTTGGCGGTGGGGGGGGGAATTTATACTGACTTCATGATCCGTCGTCTAGGTGGCTGATTGTAGTCTATAGGCCTAACGTTTTGCCCTTACTGGGGCTTCATCATAGGCCAGGAAAAGCAAATGGGTCGAGAGGTTCAAGGGTCAGAGGGGATCAGATCGTAGGACGTAGTGAGAGGTTATGGAGGGTTTACAGCTCCACCTTCCACCAGGTCAGTCGGAATGAGATGGGCTGGGAGGTGGGAAAGAAACTATTTAAACCTCCTTCTGTGATGGGGTATTAATTGTATGCTTTGTCTGGTGTTATGGTTCTTATTTATACTCCTGATATGTTGTCTCTGTGTGCTCAGTGGTCCTTCCTGTTTGTTAGGTACAAATGTGGAGCTCCGCCCCCTTTTTGTTAGTGTTTGTGTGTGATGTGTGATGCCTCCCCTGGCTCAATGTCCGTGGTTCGGGGTTGGGATTTTTTTGTGGAGGGTCTAATGTTTTGATTTACTGACAGCTTGTTTGTTTCTTTTAAGTCCTTTATTCCATTTTCTCCTTACTTCCTGTAAATTTTTGTTTTTTGATTTTTAATAAATTATTTTTTTTTAATTTTTGTTTTGTACTTTTTTTGATTTTGTTATAGTTTTGGGGTTAGTTCTGTTATGTTTTTGTTATTACCGTCTTCGTTCAATGCAGTGTTTTGTTTTATTCCGGTTTGGTTCCCTGCGTCGTTTGTTGTCCCCGATTGTTGTGGGCCCTTCTGGTTCCTGGTCTGCTCGGGGGAGGGCGGCTTAGGCCTCTTTTTTTACACACATTTCTGTTTAGTTCCCGTTTCCTCGAGGAGGAGGGAAGGGATGAGGGTTGATTTAGGGGCATTTAAAGTTAGGGTTCGGGTTGGGTTTGCGAGCTGTGGTGTGGGCTGTTCAGTTTTCGGTTAGGGTTCGGTTTCCGGTGTTTAGGAGCCAGAGTTAGGGTTGGGGTCTGGACTGTTATGTTTTATGTTAGGTTTAGATTTTAGGGGGGTTAGGGCTCTGGGTTAGGGTTTGGTTTTGGGGCTGGGGTCTGTGCTTACAAGTTTTAGGTTTCGGTTTATGAGGGTTAGGGTTTGGTGTTAGGGTTAGGATTTGGGACTGGGAGCTAGATTTAAAGCTTCTGCTTAGGGTTCGGTCTTCGGGAGTTGGGGTCTGAGGTTCAGACTAGGTTTTGGAACCTTGGTCTGGAAAAATGGATTCTTGGCTCGAGTTTCTTTTGGGGTCCTGGGTTAGGGTTTGGTTTTGGGGCTGGGGTCTGTGTTTACAAGTTTTCGGTTTAGGTTTATGAGGGTTAGGGTCTGGAGTTCAGATTAGTTATTTTTGTTGTTTTAATTACTTTAATTAAGAGTATGATTCTTTCTGTTCTGGTTTCTTCTTTTTGGTAAACTGGATTCTCTGTTAAGGTTTGGAATTAGTTTTCGGGTTTATTGTTAAAGTCTGGGAACTAGGATTGGGTTTCGGGTTTATGGCTAAGGCCCGGGAGTTAGGCTATTCTGTCACAGTGCCACCTGTCAGAGAGAACTGACCTGGGCTTGGGTATATGGGGCATTTGATCAAAATCTCCAGGGAACACCAAAAAGGGCCCATGGCCAACTGGGAAGAGACTTTAAGTGCCTTCATTGTCAATATACAGGTTAGTAATTGGGGCAGGTAGATGTGAAATTAAATTTAATGCAGAGAAATGTGCTGTGATAGATTTTGGGAGGAAGAAAAAGGGAGGAAATGTACATTAAATGATAAAACTTTCAATGGAGTAGAGGAGCAGAGAGATTTAGGGTTGTATGATTCTAGCAAATTCATTGTCTCATTAAGGATCGAGTGTCTAGTGTTAGAACACAAGAACATAAGAAATAGGAGCGGGAGTAGGCCATCTGGCCCCTCGAGCCTGCTCCGCCATTTAAACAGATCATGGCTGATCTGATCCTGGCCTCAACTCCACTTCCCTGCCCGCTCCCCATAACCCTTCACTCCCTTATCTTTCAAAACTCTGTCTATCTCCACCTTAAGATATTAAAGTTGCTAATAATAATAAAATATCTTTAAGAAATATAATTTGACCAGATTCTCTGTCCTCTATCACATCAGAGTCAACATGCAAGTCCCGTGTGTCCACAGTAACTGACACCAGGCCAGCCCGCTGGATGGAACCTCGGGCTCCCTGAACACCAAGTGTCTGCCTGAAGCACTCTGCAGTCAGGTACAGCATGGGTTTGATACAGAGTAAAGTTCCCTCTACACTGTCCCATCAAACACTCTCGAGGCAGATTCAGCACAGGATTGCTGCACTGTCAGAGTTGCCATCTTTCAGATGAGTCGTTCAATCGAGGACCCATCAGCCCTCAACCACCATCACTAAAACAGATTATCTGGCCAGTATCACATTGCTGTTTGTGGCAGCTAGATTCATTGGCTGTAAAACACTTTCGGGGATCCTGAGGTCCATGTCTAAAGACAAATTGACATGTCTTTGTTCCATTTTTGGGCCTTCTTCATTTAACAGTCGGTAACAGGATATTAATTAATCTCCTCTTATCTTGGAGAAATCAAGGAATCGACTCACTGTGTTGAAACAAAATCCGATTTATTTGTCAGATATCCAGAAAATTAAACTCCAGCCCAGTTACAGCAGAAATAAAGCCCAACTGTCAGAATGAACACGGTTCAGTCCCGATGTGATTAACAGCAGAATCCAACCCCTGCAGTCAATTGTGAACTCGCTGGTGTCTCAGCAGGCTGGGTGAATGAGTGAATCCCTTCCCACACACGGAGCAGGTGAACGGTCTCTCCCCAGTGTGAACTCGCTGGTGTCTCAGCAGGCTGGGTGAATGAGTGAATCCCTTCTCACACACGGGGAAAGTGAACGGCCTCTCCCCAGTGTGACTGCGTCGATGAGCTTCCAGCTCAGATGGATAATTGAATCCCTTCCCACAGTCCCCACATTCCCACGGTTTCTCCATGGTCCGGGTAACCTTGTGACTCTCCATGTTGGATGATCAGTTGAAGCCTCGCCCACACACACAACACGTTTACAGTTTCTCCCCGCTGTGAATGGTGCAATGTTTTTTCAGGCCGTGTAACTGGTTAAAGCTCTTTCCACAGTCAGTGCACCAGAACACTCACTCGGGTGTGTGTGTCTCGGTGCCTTTCCAGTCACACTCATGTTTGAAATCTTTTCCCACAGACAAACATTTCTCCTTCCACTTTCAAAGGTCGATGATATTCAGGTCCTAATGAATCGAGGGACTTTGTCAGATCTTGACGTGATGTTTGGTTCGAACTTCCCGTCTGCAAATCTCACCTAATATTTTGTAAAAGGAGTTTACAAAAGTCAATATTGTAACGACGGGATAGAAATTCGGAAGAGTCAATTCTAGTTTCTATGGTACACAAAATCTGGTGTCCCCACAGCTGTAACTCCCCTCACACACACTATCCCTATCCTCGTGCTGAAATCCAAACCCATTACATCATCGCCAACATGTTTTCCTTCTCATTGAAGGTGCCGACTCTGGCTGGGTTCAGTTCTACACTCACTGGTTCCCCTCCCTCTCCCTCCCCTGAAGGTGCTGACTCTGGCTGGGTTCAGTTCTACACTCACTGGTTCCCCTCCCTCTCCTCCCCTGAAGGTGCTGACTCTGGCTGGGTTCAGTTCTACATTCACTGGTTCCCCTCCCTCTCCTCCCCTGAGGGTGCTGACTCTGGCTGGGTTCAGTTCTACACTCTCTGGTTCCCCTCCCTCTCCTCCCCTGAAGGTGCTGACTCTGGCTGGGTTCAGTTCTTCACTCAACCGTTTCTCTCCACTATGTGACCCATGTGCCCAATCTCCGTGTGTGAACCTCGACAGTGAGTGTCGACTGGCTATTCCGCTGTCCTCACCTGAGGCCTCACACCTGCATTTTCCAGCAGGATCACTGGACCCTCCTCCCAATGGCTCAGTGGATAAAGGGAATGCCCAGTGTGACTGAGTCAAAGGAACAGGAGGGACCTAGGTCTGATCTTGTCTGCATATCCTCCCCCTTCTAATCCCCTGTAAAAAGGAACACAGGAACAGGAATAGGCCATTCAGCCCCTTGAGCCTGACCCGCCATTCAATTAGATTGTGGCTGATCAGTATTTTAACTCTGTCTACCTGGCTTGGTTCCATCACTCTTAATACCCTTGCCTAATAAAAATCTATCTATCTCAGTTTTGGAATTTTCAATTGGCCCCTGCCTCAGTTTTACGGGGAACAAAGTTCCGGATTTCTTCCATCATTTAAGAACATAAGAAGTAGGGGAACGAGTTGGCCATACAGCCCCTCGAGCCTGCTCTGCCATTCAGTAAGATCAAGGCTGATCTTGTACTACAGCTCCACTTTCCCTGCACTTTCCACATATGCCTCGATTCCTTTGGTGTCTCAAAGTCTATCAATCTGAGCATCCACAGCCCTCTGGGGTAGAGAATGCCAAAGATTCACAATGAAGAAATTCTTCCTCATCCCAGTCTCGAAGCGCAAACAGCGGAAGGAGCGCACAACAACCCAAGCACCCCACCCACCCATCCCTCCAGCCACCATCTGTCCACCTGTGGCAGAGACTGTAGGTCGCGCATTGGACACATCAGTCACCTGAGAACTCATTGGTGTGGAAGCAAGTCATCCTCGACTCCGAGGGACTGCCCAAGGAGGAGAAGGAATGGCCGACCCCGTATCCTGTGACCCCTGGTTCAAGACTCTCCAGCCAGGGGAAACAGCCAATCAGCATTTGTGTGAGGAAGTGCTTCCTGACATCACCCTGAACTGCCTAGCTTTAATTTTAAGGTTCTGTCCTCTTCACCAGATGAAATAGTTTCTCTCTATCTACCACATGCACTCCTTTAATCATCTTAAACACCTCAATTTAATCACCCCTTAATCTATATTCAAGTGAATACAAGCCTAGTCTGTGCAATCTGTCCTCATTATTTACAAAAGTCATCACTGGAAGTACAGGATAGAAATTCTGAACACAGATTTAGTTTCTCTGGGACATTCTTTCCTCTCTTGCCCCTCCTCAGCTGTAGAATTAATCCCAGTCCCCTGCTCTTGCCCCATAACCCTGCAAATCTTTCCAACGCAAATATCTCTTTTGATAGTTACAAGTGAATCTGCTTCCACCACCCTTTCAGGCAGTGTGTTCTAGGGCATAACATCTCACTGCTTCATTTGTCCCCTCGTGTAGCATCTGGTTCATTTTCCAATCACCTTAAATCTGTGTCCTCTGATTACCGACCCTTCGGACATTGAAAATTGTTTGTCCTGATTAAGAGGGTTGGCGGGCTGGAGGTTACAGAGATAGGGAGGGGTGAGGCCTTGAAGGGATTTGACCAAGAGGATGAGTATTTTAAAGGCTGAAGCCACCAGCCGTCTCCCCCAGTGCAGAATGTGACTCACTACTAACAGGAAGGATATTTGTTTAACTACTAAAAATGCAGAATGAGGAGAAATCAATCTCTGTCCCTTTAACTAACAGCGACATGAAGGAAATGAATGACCTTTAAACACCTGGTCCACTTGGCACTGAACTGTCTGAAACTTATAATAGGAACTCCAGGGAAATAAAATACTGACAAATGTTAAACTGTTTGGTTGGCAAAAGAAATACCAATTTAACTTTTAAAAGATAAATTGTTTAATGGGTTCACACTGACTCACCTGATTGGCCGACTCAGGATCCACCCCTCAAGCACCGCGATTGGTTGCAGAACACGCTGCTCCCTGGGCCCTCCGGCCTCTGAGCTCTCTTCCTATTGGTTCCCAGAGCAATCAATCACCACTCACCAACATTACGCTGTTAGATGAAGTTGAGAGGCTCAGAGGAAGAAATAAAATGAGGCCGTGAATCTGAGTTAAGTAATAAAATTAGAGAAGCATAATTAAATTTATAAACTCAACTATTTAAAGTCAAATCAAGTAAATTGTTGCATTTAATATATTCCTTCTGGGCCAAGTGGGAAACAAGAGATGTGTGGGCTGTGCAGAGTGTCTGTGCCCGGTTACACAGCATGTCCCTGGCTCTCCGCTCCAAGTGCACATGTTTCAGCTCACATCCAACTGACTGGATAAACCTCGGCCGTCTAAACCCATCACACAAATATCAGCATTTGATGTAAGTTATGCTAAACCTTTATAAACACTGGTTAGGCCTCAGCTGGCACATTGTGTTCAATTCTGGGCACCACACTTTCAGAAGGATGTCTACACCTTAGAGAGGGTGCAGAAGAGATTTACTAGAATGGTACGAAGGATGAGGGACTTCAGTTATGGGGAGATACTGGAGAAGCTGCAGTTATTCTCCTTGGAGCAGAAAAGGGATAGAGGAGATTTGATAGAGTGTTCAAATTCATGTTTTAATAGACTAAATAAGGAGAAACACTTTCCAGTGGCAGAAGGGTCGGTAACCAGAGGACACAGAGTTCAGGTGATTGGCAAAAGAAGCAGAGGTGACATGAGGGAACATTCTATAAGCAGCGAGTTGTTGCAATCTGGAACGCACTGCCTGATAGGGCGGTGGAAGCAGATTCAATAGTAACTTTCAAACATGAATTGGATAAATACTGAAGGGACAATATTTGAGCGTTATGGGGAAAGAGCAGCAGTGTGGAACTAACTGGATAGCTGTACCATAGAGTCAGCACAGACACGATGGGCCGAATGGCCTCCTTCTGCGCTGTTTCATTCTATGAAAATAGCAGATGATCTTACCCAGAATGCCCTGACCACATATCCCAGCATAACCAAGACCAACTATTTCCACCTCCGTAACATCGGCCGTCTCCATCCCTGCCTCAGCTCACCCTCTGCTGAAACCCTCATCCATTCCTCGGTTACCTCTAGACTTGACTATTCCAACACACTCCAGGCTGGCCTCTCGCATTCTACCCGACGTAATCTTGAGCTCATCCAAAACTCGGCTGCCCGTGTCCTAACTCGCACCAAGTCTCGCTCACCCGTCACCCGTGCTCGCTGACCTACATTGGCTCCCAGTTAAAACATAAGAAATAGGAGGAGTAGGCCATATGGCCCCTTGAGCCTGCTCCACCATTTAATACGATCATGGCTGATCCGATCATGGACTCAGGTCCATTTCCCTGCCGCTTCGATTTCAAAAATCTCATCCTTGTTTACAAATCCCTCCATGGCCTCGCTCTTCCCTATCTCTGTTATTTCCTCCAGCCCAACCCCCAAAGATGTCTGTGCTCCTCCAATTCTGTCCTCTTGAGCTTCCCTGATTATAATCACTCAACCATTGGTCCTCCGAGGCCCCAAGCTCTGGAACTTGCTGCCTAAAGCTCTCCACCTCTCTTTCCTCCTTTTAAACACTACTTAAAACCTACCTCTTTTACAAAGCTTTTGATCACCTGCCCTAATTTCTCCATATGTGGCTCAGTGTCACATTTCTTGTCTCATAATATAACAACTCCTATGAAGCACCTTGGGACGTTTTACTTCATTAAAGGCGCTATATCAATTCAAGACAAAAATAAAATACTGCAGATGCTGGAATCTGAAATAAAAACAGAATGCTAGAAATCTCAGCAGGTCAGGTAGCATCTGTGGAGAGAAAAGCAATATGTTATATTATATAAATACAAGATGTCAATGGCATGACCACACCGCGCATGCTCAGCACACGACCACCCAACGTATGCTCAGTTCACTCATGCTCAGAGCACTACCATACCGCAGCCATGTGATCCACACACCGTTTGATTGACGGGAGCTTCGAACCGAAGGGAGTGAGTGGGCGGCGCCCGGAGGACCGAGAGCGCGGATGGTCCTCAAACCAATCCGGGGGCTCTGAGGGGTGGGGCTTCAAGGGAGCTTCACTCAGCATCAGTGCTGCACCTGCCCTGGGAGTGTTTGATGGGACAGTGTAGAGGGAGCTTTACTCTGTATCTAACCCCCTGTACCTGCCCTGGGAGTGTTTGATGGGACAGTGTAGATGGAGCTTTACTCTGTATCTAACCCCGTGCTGTACCTGCCCTGGGAGTGTTTGATGGGACAGTGTAGAGAGAGTTTTACTCTGTATCTAACCTGTGTTGTACCTGCCCTGGGAGTGTTTGATGGGACAGTGTAGAGGGAGTTTTATTCTGTATCTAACCCGTGTTGTACCTGCCCTGGGAGTGTTTGATGGGACAGTGTCGAGAGAGTTTTACTCTGTATCTCACCCGTGCTGTACCTGCTCTGGGAGTGTTTGATGGGACAATGTAGAGGGAGTTTTTAAATTATATCCGACCAGTGCTGTACCTGCCCTGGGAGTGTTTGAGAGACTCTGAGAAATTTACAGCAGGGCAGGAGCCCATTTCAGCGCATCGTATCCATGCTGGCCGACAAAGAGCTATCCAGCCTAATCCCACTTTCCAGCTCTTGGTCCGTAGCCCTGCCGGTTATGGCACTTCAAGTGCACATCCAAGTATTTTTTAAATGTGATGAGGCTTGCTGCCTCTACCACCCTTTCAGGCAGTGAATTACAGACCCCTACCACTCTCTGGATGAAGAAGTTTGCCCTCATATCTCCTTTAAACCTTCAACCAATTACTTTAAATCTATGTCCCCTGATTGTTGACCCCTCCACCAAGGGAAACAGGTCCTTCCTATCCACGCACCTCATAATTTTATACAACTCAATCAGGTCTCCCCTCAGCCTCCTTTGTCGCAAAGGAAACAGACCCAGCATCTCCAATCTTTCCTTATAGCCAAAACTCTTGTAATAATCTTGCAAATCTCCTCTGCACCCTTTCTAGTGCAATCACATCTTTCTTGTAATGTGGTGACCAGAACTGCACACAGTACTCCAGCTGCAGCATGACCAGTGTTTTATACAGTTCAAGCATACCCTCCTTGCTCTTGTATTCCATGCATTGACTAATAAAGGCAAGTATTCCATATGCCTTCTTAACCACCTTATCTACCTGCCCTGTAATCTGTGAACCTGCACTCCAATGTCCCTTTGTTCCTCTACATTTTTCAGTGTCATACCATTTAATGTGTATTCCCTTGCCTTGTTGGACCTCCCCAAATGCATTACCTCACACTTATCCAGATTGAATTCCATTTGCCACTGTTCTGCCCACCTGACCAGTTCATTGATATCTTCCTGCAGTCCGCAGCTCTCTTATTCATTATCAACCTCACAGCCTATTTTAGTGTCATATGCAACTTCTTAATCATACCCCCAACATTCAAGTCCAAGTCATTTATATGTACCAGAAAAAGCAAGGGATCCAGCACTGTGCCCTGTGGAACGTTATTGGATACAGCCTTCCAGTCACAAAAACACCCATCAAACATTTCACTTTGATTCTTGCCTCTGAGCCAATTTTGGATCCAGCTTGCCACTTTGCCCTGCATCTCATGGGCTTTTAATTTCGTGACCAGTCTGCCATGTGGAAAATTGGCCATGACACCGGGGATAACCCCCCTGCTCTTCTTCTAAATAGTGGCAAGGGAAATTTTACGTTCACCTGAGAGCAGACGGGACCTCGGTTTCAACTCTCATCGAAAGTGTTTGATGAGACAGTGTATATTCAGGTCCTGATGAATTGAGTAACTCTGTCAGATCTTGACATAGTGTTTGGTCTGAGTCTCTTGTTCTCCAAAGCTAAGTCCCCATCCCACACACTCTCCCTCCTCCCTGTGCAGAAATCCAAACCCATTGCACCACCTCCAACTATTTTTCCTCTGCTTCCAATTTTTTCCCTTCCCTGAAAGCACTGACTCTGGCTGGTTCCCCTCCCTCTCCTCCCCTGAAGGTGCTGACTCTGTCTGGGTTCAGTTCTACACTCACTGATTCCCCTCCCTCTCCTCCCCTGAAGGTGCTGACTCTGTCTGGGTTCAGTTCTACACTCACTGGTTCCCCTCCCTCTCCTCCCTTGAAGGTGCTGACTCTGTCTGGGTGCCTGTGCTCTCGTCACCTCTTTATACACTCTGACCCTCCCTCTCTATCTGTAATATCTTCCTGTTTTGGTGATGGGCTCTCCCTGACCACTCACCATTTCACCTTCTGAGACAGATGCTCCCAGACTGTCACCATTTCAGGGAACCATACAGCACAGGAGACCAATCGGCCCATCGAGCCTGTCCGACTCACTGAAAGAGCCGCTCCCTGCACCTACCCCAAAACATTCATCGTTTTGAAAGTTATTATTGATGAACTTTTCAAAGTGTGGAGCCCAGAATGGGGCCCAAGCCTCAATATGTGAGGTGTAACTAGTGACTGATAAAGGTTGACCATAATCAGCTTGTTGTTGTACTCTATACTGCTATTAATCCTGGAACAGATTGATCAGCTGACCCCGCCCCTCACAGGTTTGTGGTCACCTTTAAATTGGACCATTTGCTTCAGAAAGTCTCCCATTTTTCTTGCTTCCAGAATACATTGAGTGTGGGTGTCCCTGGGAGCCTGAGGCCCTGTCCCCGCGGGCGGGCCAAAGCCGGGCCCAGCCTCTGGCCTGTTACTGGGCCCTGGGCCCTACACCAGGGGTTTATGAAGCTCACCAGCCCCACTCGCGGCTCCAATTCCTGCCCCGCGCCGACAACCCACCGTCTCGTGTCCCACATCATCCGGGCCCCACCGACTGTCGCCGCCGCCGCTCCGGGCTCAGCCCCGCCCCTCGCACACTCCGATTGGTTGGAGGACCGCCCGCCCGCTCGGTCCTCCAGCCCCGCCCCCGCTCTTCCTATTGGCCCGGAGCCGCCGTCAATCACCCGGGCAGTGTGAGCTGAGCATGCGCGGTGGTCCGGCTGTGTCTGAGGCAGCGGCTGAGAGATGGGCGGAGGGAGCGGGTTAATAAACCCCGGGGGGACGCGGGCTTCACACACACCGAGTGCGGGCCCAGGCCCCGCCCGCCCGAGACACCACACTCCGCATTACCCGCTTCACACACACCCGCTGTGGGCCTCAGGCCCCGAACAACAACCTGCGGCTCCGGCCTTTCCCCGAGCGGGGCCCCCGGGGGGCAGCTGCGGGGCTTTCTCCCGGTGACAGGCCCCCGGCAACGGCCGCTCTGTCCCGGGGTGGGCGCTGGGTGCGGGGGGGAGGCGCTCCCGGGCCTCCTGTGGGGCTCTGTGTGTTGCAGCAGTTTGAGCGGCAGTGGGGATGGAGGAGAAGCTGCTGGGTCCCCCCCAGTACTTCTGGGCCCAGTGGGACCAACAATTGCCCATGTGGGGCTGTCCGGGGGGGTGGGCTCTGGGCCCAGTGGGACCAACAATTGCCCATGTGGGGCTGTCCGGGGAGGTGGGCCCTGGGCCCAGTGGGACCAACAATTGCCCATGTGGGGCTGTCCGGGGAGGTGGGCCCTGGGCCCAGTGGGACCAACAATTGCCCATGTGGGGTTGTCCGGGGAGGTGGGCCCTGGGCCCAGTGGGACCAACAATTGCCCATGTGGGGCTGTCCGGGGAGGTGGGCTCTGGGCCCAGTGGGACCAACAATTGCCCATGTGGGGCTGTCCGGGGAGGTGGGCCCTGGGCCCAGTGGGACCAACAATTGCCCATGTGGGGCTGTCCGGGGAGGTGGGCTCTGGGCCCAGTGGGACCAACAATTGCCCATGTGGGGCTGTCCGGGGAGGTGGGCTCTGGGTCCAGTGGGACCAACAATTGCCCATGTGGGGCTGTCCGGGGAGGTGGGCCCTGGGCCCAGTGGGACCAACAATTGCCCATGTGGGGCTGTCCGGGGAGGTGGGCTCTGGGCCCAGTGGGACCAACAATTGCCCATGTGGGGTTGTCCGGGGAGGTGGGCTCTGGGTCCAGTGGGACCAACAATTGCCCATGTAGGGCTGTCCGGGGAGGTGGGCTCTGGGCCCAGTGGGACCAACAATTGCCCATGTGGGGCTGTCCGGGGAGGTGGGCCCAGTGGGACCAACAATTGCCCATGTGGGGCTGTCCGGGGAGGTGGGCTCTGGGTCCAGTGGGACCAACAATTGCCCATGTAGGGCTGTCCGGGGAGGTGGGCCCTGGGCCCAGTGGGACCAACAATTGCCCATGTGGGGCTGTCCGGGGAAGCGGGCTCTGGGGGAGATTAGATTGTTAAACAGACTCTGTGCACAATGGAAAAGTGTTTCAGGAACAAGTATTTCTGTAGAGACTTTACATCCATTTTAAATATACAGATTTGTTTTAATTTGTTCTTGGGCTATGGGTGTTGCTGGCAAGGCCAGCATTTATTGCCAATCCCTGAACAACAAACTGCTGCTCCGGTGTTTCCCCGAGCTTGGGACGATCTCAGACGATGACACAATTGTTGATTTTAGACAGTGAGGATGGAGGGAGAGTGTCTAGAATAAGGAATTTACAGCTTACGGGGGACAGGAGGGGACAGAATGTTCTATCGAATCAAGAATTGTCTGTTTTAAATTTCTATCCTGTCCTTAAAGTAACAACGTTTGTAACCACCATTTATTTGCAGGGTATTAGAAGGGGAGGATCTGCAGGGAAACTCAATCCAAACATCACGACAAGATTTGACAGATTCCGCGTATTGATCAGGATCACCTTATCATCAGCCTTTGTAAAAACACCAATCACAGCGGGGAGAAACAGGACACGTGTTGTGTGTGTGGATGCACCTTCAACCAATCGTTCAGCCTGAGAGACTCGTGATCCCACCTGACTCAACACTATAAATGCGGTGTCAGTGGGAATGGATGCTGTTGCGTGTGGAAAGAGATTCAGTCGCTTATCTCACCAACTGACACTCGAGGAGTTAGATAAAAGACTTTCTCCTGTGAATATAGAGCTGGTTTATTGGGCCGTGATGCATTTACTTATTCATAGTGATGACTCTAAACCTTTGCGAATTATTTGATGTGATTAGTTTACTTGTACATATTAAAAAAATACATTTGCTGAGTGGAATCAAATTTAAATTGAGACCAGGTTTACAGGTGTGATGCTCCATTCACACATCGAAGGTGAGAGGGATGCTGTGGGACACACGCTAAGTCCAGTATCTGAATGATTAACAGACCGGGTTTTGTGTTTAGTGATCCCAGGCATGTTACAGACACCTTCCCTCGATACCAAGGCTAGGAGAGGCACTCTGGAAGGTAAGGGAAACTGGGACTTGTCCCTGCGAGTAACCCAAGGTATGAGAACTGAAATAATCCAGAGAGTTAGAAAGGAGAAAAGACCCAAAATGGAGCAGTCAGTAACAGGACATCAATTAGTCTCTTCTTATCTTGGAGACATCAAATATCGACACACTCTTATTTGAAATATCAAAATATGAAACTCCAGCCCAGTTATTATCAGCAGAATAAACCCCAACTGACAGAACTAACATGATTCAGTCAGGATGTGATTAAGAGCAGCAATAACATTAGAATACAACCCCTGCAGTTACTTGTGAACTCGCTGGTGTGTCAGCAGGTTGGATGACTGAGTGAATCCCTTCCCACACTCAGAGCAGGTGAACAGCCTCTCCCAGTGTGACTGCAATAATGCATTTCCAACTTATAAGGTTTGGTTCAGTTCTGCACCCGCTGTGCGCAGAGTGAGAATAAAATCAATGAGCTGCTGGATACTGGGCCTTTTGTGCTGGCCCAATGGGGTGAGCCCGGGCTGGCACAACATGTGGTCCAATCAAACTGACAGACACCCTGAAGCCCCGCCCACCCTTTGTCCCTGCCGTGTCGAAGCTCCGAATGGAGCACTTGTTTTGCGAGTCTCATTTCGGGCATATGGAGAGTTTTCACCACCAATTCTGGCAGGGTTCAGTTCCACACTCACTGGTTCCCCTCCCTCCCTCTCTTACCCTGAAGGTGCTGTCTCTGGCAGGGTTCAGTTCTACACTCACTGGTTCTCCTTCCTCCCTCTCCTACCCTGAAGGTGCTGTCTCTGGCTGGGTTCAGTTCCACACTCACGGGTTCCCCTCCCTCCCTCCCTCTCCTAATCTACCTTGAAGGTGCTGTCTCTGGCAGGGTTCAGTTCCACACTCACTGGTTCCCCTCCCTCCCTCTCTTACCCTGAAGGTGCTGTCTCTGGCTGGGTTCAGTTCTACATTCACTGGTTCCCCTCCCTCCCTCCCTCTCCTACCCTGAAGGTGCTGTCTCTGGCTGGGTTCAGTTCCACACTCACTGGTTCCCCTCCCTCCCTCCCTCTCCTAATCTACCTTGAAGGTGCTGTCTCTGGCTGGGTTCAGTTCTACATTCACTGGTTCCCCTCCCTCCCTCCCTCTCCTACCCTGAAGGTGCTGTCTCTGGCTGGGTTCAGTTCCACACTCACTTTGTTCCTGCACCAAGATGGCCGTGCATGCGTTTTCTTACTCACCGAATGAAGATGGCGGCGCGCTGAGTCTGCCTTCCTGCACAAAGATGGCCGCCGTTACTCTGGGCCTGTGGCAGGAAGAAAGCCCCGAATCTGCGACCGCCGATATTCCGGGCTTGCGGCGGGCACCGGTGGTTTAGAAAGCCGCCCGGGCTCCCTGCTGGTCCGTTACTCCCCTTCATCCCGCTCAAAATAGCTGCTTCTGTGGACTCTATGTGAACCGTGTCGCCTCTGCCATTACACTAACCGCGCAGACGCCAAACCCAGCCAGGATCTGCGCCTGCGCACTGAGCTCCTGTAGTCTGGGTGCGGCACATTCTTTCCTGCTGGGAATGCTGGGGGAAAACCCTTCCATTGAACGCTCACCTTAATGAATAGAAGAGGATTTACTGTGATTGCATTGGGCACTGAACCATGTTTATTAAGGCAGTTAAACTTTGTTTCTGATGCTCCTAATAACCCCTATACCAGAGCTGGAAATTAATGTTCTGTATAAATATTGAATAAATCTGCTTGTTTCAAACACAGTGTGTCGAATATTTGATTTCTCCAAAATAAGAGGAGACTAATTAATGCTCCCTTATCAACTGTTACATTTTGGGCCTTTTCTTACTCTCGATTATTTCACTCCTCACCCAGTTCATTTTTTACCACATCAAATCCCAAGGTTGTTCCGTTTGAGTATATGTGGGTGTCATAGACTGAATCGGAGTGTCTCACATTGCACTCATCTGACGTTCCTTTCAACCAAACCTTGGAATTACAATCTTGTTTAAGACTGTAAATCGGTTATTTTGTATATTATTTAACGCTTTTTGAGTGCGGTTACTGCATGCAATAGCCTTCGAAAAGTTCTGATCTTTGTAATTGCCTTTGCTGTTTTTGAAAGTTTTGTTGATATAATTACTTGTTACTTACATACCTTGCAATATTTCTTGCATCGAGATAATTGTTTAAATACTTCCATTATCAGGTCTTTAGCTCCTCCACTGATAGCTGTCAACAATCCTTGGTTAGGGGCTGGGGTTTGGGTGCATGTTTAGGAGTTAGTGGTTATTTGTTAGGATTGGGGTTGGTAGCTGTGATAGTCAATAGGATATTAGGCTGAGGAGATCGTGATTAACTTAGAAAGCACTATTAACAATATAAGTGTCACTGGACGTGCCCTTTTCCATTTCATTATTTTAACCTCATGCAGACGAGTCACAAAACCACCTCACAAACTGTTCATTCAAGGAACCTTGTTTCTTGCAAGCCTCGTTTCCTTCCTTAGAATCATAGATGTGTACAGCACGGAAGGAGGCCATTTCAGCCCATCATGTCCATGCCGGTCAACAAAGTCTATCCAGTCTAATCCCACTTTCCAGCTCTAGGTCCGTAACCCTGCAGGTTATGGCAGTTCAGGTGCACATCCAGGTAGTTTTTAAATGTGGCAAGTGTTTCTGCCTCTACCACCCTTTCAGGCAGTGAGTTCCAACCCCCCACGACCCTCTGCATGAAGAAATTTCCCCTCAAATCCCTTCTAAACCTTCTACTAATTACTTTAAAGTTATGCTCCCTGGTTGTTGACCCCTCTGCTAATGGAAATAAGCCCTTTCTATCCATTATATCTAAGCCCCTCATAATTTTATACACCTCAATGAAGTATCTCTTCAGCCTCCTCTGTTCCAATGAAAAAAAATCCAGCCCATCTAATCTGTCCTCATAGCTTAGATTCTGCACTCTGGGCAGCATCCACATAAATTTCCTCTTTACCCTCTCCAGTGCAATCATTTCCTTCCTGTCATGTGGTGAACTGACCTGCATACAATACTCCAGCGGTGGCCTAACCAGTGTTTATACAGTTCAAGATTCCTTGCTCTTGTATTCTATGCCTCTGCCAATATAGGCAAGCTTTCCATATGCCCTCTTAACCATCTTATATACCTGGCCTGCTACTTTCAGGGATCTGTGGACATGCACTCCAAGGTCCTTTTGTTCCTCTACACTTCAGTGTCCTATAATTTAATGTGTATTCCCTTTCCTTGTTAGCCCTCCCCAAAAGCATTACCTCACATGTCTCTGGATTAAATTGCATTTGCCATTGTTCTGCCCACCTGACAAGTTGATTAATATCTTCCTGCAGTCCGCAGCTTTCTCGTAGATTTTAGTATCATCTCTAAACTTCTGAATCATATCTCCTATACTCAAGTCTAGATCATTGGTGTGTATCACAAAAAGCAAGGGATCTAGTACTGAGCCCTGCAGAACCCCATTGGACACATCCTTCCAGTCGCAAAAGCTTACCCTTTGCTTCCTGCCTCTGAGCTAATTTTGGATCCAATTTGCCACTTTGCCCTGGATCCCATGGGCATTTATTTTTGTGACCAGTCTGCCATGCAGGATCTTATCAAAAACTTTGCTAAAATCCATGTACACTGCATCATATGCTTTGCCTTTATCGGCCCTCCTGGTTACCTCCTCGAAAAATTCAATCAAGTTAGTCAGATATGACCTTCCCTTAACAAATCTGTGCTGACTATCCTTGATTAATCAGTGTCTTTCTAAGTGAAGATTTATCCTGCCCTTCAGGATTTTTTCCAATAATTTCTCACTGATGTTAGGCTGACAGGCCTGTAATTACTCAGCCTAGCCCTTTCTCCCTTCTTAAACAAAGGTACCACATTAGCAGTCCTCCAGTCCTCTGGCACCACACCAGAAGCCAGAGAGGATTGGAAAATGATTGTCAAAGCCTCAGCTATTTCCTCTTTTGCTTCGCTTAACATCCTGGGATACATTTCATCCGTGTCTGGGGACTTATCCACTTTCAAAGCTGCCAAACCCCTTTATATTTCCTCTCTCACTATGTTTATTTCATCTAATATGTCACACTTCTCCTCCTTGATAGTAGTGTCTGCATTGCCCCTCTCTTTTGTGAAAACAGATGCAAAGTATTCATTAACAACCATACCCACATCTTCTGCCTTTTTTCCACACATCTACATTTCTCACATAACATTAAATTCGGGACATTAGATTTTGGGATTTTGGAACAAGAACAGACTGATACATTTGTTGCACTGGTTACAGCCAATTATCAGCCTTTCTGAAAAGGTCTTCTGACAATAACCTGTCACCATGTGAATCCACCATCATATCTTCATCCATTACCCACCTTTCATCATCGCCACCATGACCATTCCCCATACTGAGGCTCTCCAATTCCCAAGTGGAGCATAAACACTGGCATGGCCCGGTTAGTCCAAATGGCCCGATTCTCTGCCATATATCCTATGTCATTTTGTAGTCTCAGTGTAAGTGGTCCCTGGATTTGGTGTCACAATGTAAGTGGTCCCTGGATTTGGTGTCACAATGTAAGTGGTCCCTGGATTTGGTGTCACAATGTAAGTGGTCCCTGGATTTGGTGCCTCAGTGTAAGTGGTTCCTGGATTTGTTGTCAAAAGCACCTCGTCACTGGGACTGAGGGCAAACCCACAGCCCAGCAACGTGTTTAGCACAGAATGATCCCACTCAAATCTATTCACAATTAACACTATACACATTAATTCACCAGAAACAGCTCAGTGCCCGCAAGTAACTGCAGCCCCATATCTAAATTCAGTGAAACACAATTCAAAACATTTTAAAGAAAAATAAACCCTATCATAGCTCAACAGAGGTGATTAATGGGCAGTAAATCCCCCTCACTCATACACCTCCTTCACTCCTACTCTCCAACTCCCTCTACATACACCTCCTTCACCCCTACTCTACAACTCCTCACCCCAACTACTCTTTCACCCCTACAATTTCATTTTTACCATCACTTACACTAATTATCTACACTGGAGGTAAATGTCAGGGGATTCTGTGTGATGGCGAGTTGATCACTGGACAGTAAAGCTCAGAGACTGGTGGGGGGCTGCTCATTACCCTCGGTGAGATTTAATCCCCTTTCCCACTGAATACTGCGGATAGACATGGTCACCTTGGTAACGGAATGGTTAGTGTGACATCACTTTCTGAACAAGAGCTCACAAGACACTGGATCATCAATAAATGGTAAAGGTATTAAACACTCTGCAATTACATTGTAAACAAAATGGAAATAAAATGCTGAAAAAAAATTGGTGAAGATAATAATTTGCCTCTGTGGAATTGTCTTAAATATTAAGAATGATGTGTTTTGTTTACACACGCATATGTATATATAGCAAAGACCTTGTGTGCTCTTTTCAGTTGTTTTGCTGAACCTGATGCGATCCATATTCTATGTTCTTTAGCCCATCCGGCGGTGCTTGCTGGGTCACTGCCCGGGGGAATGGGGCAGATATTTAAAGGGACAGTCCAGTTTATCTTGGGGTGTTGGAGGACTTCACAAACCGAACTCCCATTAATAGTCGTGGCCTCCTGTATTGTGCAGTGATTGAAAAGCTGTCTAATTCAGTGATTTGAGCCTTTCTAAAATGTCTCACTGATTTTGATGATCCAATTGTATAATTTAGAAAGAGTTCAGAATTGTGCAGTGTGACCAAGATTTCATTTAAAGGTGGAGTCAAATTTGTTTCAAAATATTCTGTTCTCATCCTCCCCCAACCCCCCAAATTTTAGAATACTACAATACTGACTGGGAAGGTCCCAAGTTCGATCCTCGATCTGGGCTGTGAGTTGATCTCAGCCAAGGCAGCAGTTCAGGAATTATAATTGCCCTCAGTACCACTAGGCTAAATATGAGTAAAAATCAGCCACTGCCCCTGCTCTTCATACCGATCCAGGGACCTCAAGTGGGAAGTGTGTGGATGTCATTTGAGGACAGGATTTGAGGCTGTGATGCCTACCACAGTGGAAATCCTGCTGGCACTCACTGTTGACTGATGGTGAGGCACTAGAGGTTAACTAATGTCCGTAGAATTGCACCCAGCCAGATGCAGCACTTTCTCGAGATAGTAAATCTCAGACACTGAAAGGAATGTTGACTTTAGACAGTGAGGATGGAGGGAGAGTGTCTAGAATAAGGAATTTACAGCTTAGGAGGGACAGAATGTTTGATAGAATCTAGAATTGTCTGTTCTGTGTTTCTATCCGGCACTTACAGTAACAACGTTTGTAACCACCATTTATTTGCAGGGTATTAGAAGGGGAGGATCTGCAGCTGGGAAACTCAAACCAAACATCACGTCAAGATTTGACAGATTCCCCAGATTATTCAGGATCACCTTATCATCAGCCTTTGGAAAAACACCAATCACAGTGGGGAGAAACAGGACACATGTGTGTGTGGATGCACCTTCAACCAATCATTCAGCCTGAGAGACTGGTGATCCCACCTGACTCAACACTGGAAATGTGGGGACAGTGCGAATGGATGCTGTTGACGCGGAAAGTGATTCAGTCTCTCATTTCACCAACTGACCTTCAAGATGTTAGATAACAGACTTTCTTCTGTGAATATAGAGCTGAGTTATTGGCCCGTGATGTGTTTACTTATTCATCTTGGTAACTCTAAACCTTTGCCAATTATTTGATGTGATCGGTTTACATGTACATATTTTAAAAAATATGTTTGCTGTTTGCAGGGTGATGCTCCATTCACACATCGAAGGTAAGAGAGATGTTGTGGGACACACACTAAGTCCAGTATCTGAAAGTGATTAACAGACTGGATTTTGTGTTTGGTGATCCCAGGCATGTTACCGACACCTTCCCTCGATTCCAAAGCAAGGACTCTGGAAGGTAGGGGGAACTGGGACTTGTCACTGAGAGTAATCGAAGGTATCAGAACTGAAATAATCCAGAGTTCGAAAGGAGAAAATGCGGAAAATGGAGCAGTCAGTAACAGGACCTAAATTAGTCTCCTCTTATCTTGGAGTCATAAAATATTGACACACTCTGTTATTTAAAGATCAAAATATTAAACTCCAGCCCAGTTATAGGTTATTCACATCAGCAGAACAAACCCCAACTGATACAACGAACACAATTCAGTCAGGATGCGATTAACAGCAGCAATAACAGTAGAATCCAACCCTGCAGTCACTTGTGAACTCGCTGGTGTCTCAGCAGGTTGGATGACTGAGTGAATCCCTTCCCACACTCAAAGCAGTAAACGGCCTCCCCGCAGTGTGACTGTGATGATGCATTTCCAGTTTACAAGGATGGGTTCAGTTCTGCACAGAGTGAGAATAAATTCAATGAGCTGCTGATTTTCTCTCCTGGGCCTTGTGTGCTGGCCCAATAGGGTGAGCCTGGGCTGGCCAATAGGGTGAGCCCGGGCTGGCCCAATAGGGTGAGGCCAGGCTGGCCCAATAGGGTGAGCTCGGGCTGGCCCAGGGTCACCAGACAACAATCAGCACAAGGCTCCCTTTCAGGGGCCACTGACCTGGGCATAAACATGTGTCCAATCAAACTGACAGACACTCTGAAGCCCCGCCCAGCCTTTGTCCCTGCCGTGTCGAAGCTCCGAGCAGAGCGCTTGCTTTGGGAGTCTCGTGTCGGGAATATGGACAGCCGAATTTGAAGAGTACACTCCATAATCCCTAACGGTTAACAGTGTCAAAGGCCTTGGTCAGGTCAAAGAAGGTTGAACCAACCCCACAGTCACTGACACCAATCTCCTCCCATGGGATATAAACCAACCCTTGTCACTGACACCAAGTACACTGGGAAAATATGTAAAAGGGTAAGACTGTAGAAACGCAGTGGATAACACTTAAGGAAATATTTCATAACTCTCAGCAAAGATTTATTCAAGTGAGAAATAAAGATGCTAAGAGAAGGATGAACCATCTGTGGCTAATTAAGGAAGTAAAGGATGGTATCAAATTGAAAAAATGGCATACAATGTTGTGAAGGACAGTGGAAGGCCAGAAGATTGGGAAATTTTTAGAAACCAGCAAAGGACAACTCAAAAAAATGATAAAGACAGAAAAGATAGATCAGAGCAAACTTACAAGAAATATAAAAACAGGAAGTAAGAACTTCTACAGGTATATAAAAAGGAAATGAGTAGCTAAAGTAAACATTGGTCCCTTAGAAGATGAGACTGGAGAATTAATAATGGGAAATGGTAGAGACTTTGAACAAATATTTTGTATCTGTTTTCACAGTAGAGGACACTAAAATTTCTGAATGTTTGATAATCAAGGAGCTATTACGGGTGGGGGGGGGGGCGGGATGGGAGCGACTTGAACAATCACTATGACTGGAGAAAAGTACAAATCAAACTAATGGGACTAAAGGTGGACAAGTACCCTGGCCCTGATGACATGCATCCTAGGGTCTTAAAAGAAGTGGCTGCAGAGATAGTGGATGCATTGGTTGTAATCTACCAAAATTCCCTGAATTCTGGAGAGGTCCCAGCGGACTGGAAAACCACAAATGTAACACTCCTATTTAAGAAAGGAGGGAGACAGAGAGCAGGAAACCAGAGACCCGTTAGCCTACCATCTGTCATTGTGAAAATACTGGAGTCCATTATTAAGGAAGTAGTAGCAGGACATTTAGAAAATCATATTGCAGTCAAGCAGAGTCAGCATGGTTTTATGAAAGGGAAATCATGTTTGACAAATTTGCTGGAGTTGTTTGAGGATGTAACGAGTGGAGTGGATAAAGGGAACCAGTTGATGTTGTATATTTGGATTTCCAGGAAGCATTCCATAAGGTGCCACACAAAAGGTTACTGCACAAACTAAGAGTTCACTGGGTTGGGGGTAATATATCAGCATGGATAGAGGATTGGCTAACTAACAGAAAACAGAGAGTCGGGATAAATGGGTCATTTTCAGGTTGGCAATCTGTTAACTAGTGGAGTGCCGCAGGGATCAGTGCTGGGGTCTCAACTATTTACAATTTATATTAATGACTTGGACGAAGGGACCGAGTGTAATGCAACCAAATTTGCTGATGATACAAAGACAGGTTGGAAAGCAAGTTGTGAGGAGGACGCAAAGAATCTACAAAGGGATATAGATCGACTCAGTGAGTTGGCAAAAATCTGGCAGATGGTATAATGTGGTAAATTGTCAGGTTATCTCCTTTGGTAGGACAAATAAAAAAGCAAACTATTATATAAATGGGGACAATTACATAATGCTGTCGTACAGAGGAATCTGGGGGTTCTTGTACATGAAACTCAAAAAGTTAGCATGCAGGTACAGCAAGTAATCAGGAAGGTAAATGGAATGCTGGCCTTTATTGCAAGGGGGATGGAGTATAAAAGTAGGGAAGTTCTACTACAACTGTACGGGGCGTTGGTAAGACCACATCTGGAGTGTTGCGCATAGTTTTGGTCTGGACTTGTCTCCATTCCTGTTCTGAGGGGATTGCTACACCAGACGGGAGGGGCAACATTTGGGGACACTGATTCCCCACCAATTCCCATTCCCCTTTCTGGTGGATAATGAAGGGGCCACTGTGTGTAATGTGCAAGTCAGTAAGAATTGTCTGCAAGCTCTTTCTAATTGGAGATTTTATTCAGTGGGAACGTTCACACACTATTGTAGATTTTGTGCCAAAGATCAATTTAGGATTAAAGTAAAAGTTCATCATTTTATAGCAACTTAAATTTCTGTTGAGAATCGCTGAATTAAGGGGACCGTTAACACACAGTGTTTCTTAAATCGAATCTGTACCCGAAAACACAATCAGCAATTTATCCAGAATATTAAAGTCCAGCCCAATTATAGGGTATTAACATCAGCAGAAACAAACTCCAACTGTCAGAATGAACATGGTTCAGTCGGGATGTGATTAACAGCAGCAATAACAGCAGATTCCAATCCCTGCAGTCACTTGTGAACTCGCTGGTGTCTCAGCAGGTTGGATGACTGAGTGAATCCCTTCCCACACTCTGAGCAGGTGAACGGCCTCTCCCCAGTGTGACCCGCTGGTGTGTCAGTAGTTGGGATGACCGAGTTAATCCCTTCCCACACTCAGAGCAGGTGAACGGCCTCTCCCCTGTGTGAGCTCGCTGGTGTGTAAGCAGGTTGGATGAACAAGTGAATCCCTTCCCACACTGGGAGCAGATGAACGGCCTCTTCCCAGTGTGAAGTCGTTGGTGTGTGAGCAGGTTGGATGAACAAGTGAATCCCTTCCCACACTCAGAGCAAGTGAATGGCCTCTCCCCAGTGTGAACTCGCTGGTGTGTCAGCAGGTTGGATGACTGAGTGAATCGCTTCCCACACACGGGGCAGGTGAATGGCCTCTCCCCAGTGTGACTGCGTCGATGTATTTCCAGCCAAGATGGTGATCTGAATACCTTCCCACAGTCACCACATTTCCACGGTTTCTCCATGGTGCGGGTATTCTTGTGACTGCATGGTTGAACGATCAGTTGAAGCCCCGCCCACGCACACAACACGTTTACTGTTTCTCCGTGCTTTGAATGGTGCAATGTTTTTTAAGGCTGTGTAACTGGTTAAAACTCTTTCCACAGTCAGTGCACTGGAACACTCACTCGGGTGTGTGTGTCTCGGTGCTTTTCCAGTCACACTGATATTTGACATTTTTTCCCAGAGACAGAACAGAGAAACATATCTCCTTCTACTTTCAAAGGCCGATGATATTCAGGTCCTGATGAATCGATTGACTACGTGAGATCTTGACGTGATGTTTGGTTTATGTTTCCTGTTTGAAAATGTCTCATTCTAATACGCTGTAAAAGGAGATAATAAAACTCATCACTGTCAGTACAAGACAGAAATTCAGAATAGGCACATCTAGTTTCCATGGAACATTCTTTCCTCTCTTGTTCTTCCAAAGCTGTCAATCCCTGTCCCACACATTATCCCACCTGCTGGGCTGAAATCCAAATCAACACACATTTCTAGACTGTTTCTCCTGCACTCCCAGTTTTCACCACCAATTCTGGCTGGGTTCAGATATAGACTCTCTGGTTCCCCTCCCTCTCCTCACCTGAAGGTGCTGACTCTGGCTGGGTTCAGTTCCACACTCACTGATTCCCTCCCTTTCCTCCCCTGAAGGTGCTGACTCTGGCTGGGTTCCGTTCCACACTCACTGGTTCCCACTCTTTCCTTTCCTAAAAGTGCTGTCTCTGGCTTTGAGGATGTAACAAACAGAGTGGATAAAGAGGAACCAGTGGATGTGGTGTATTTGGACTTCCAGAAGGCATTTGACAAGGTGTCACATAAAAGGTTGCTGCACAAGATAAAAGTTCATGGGGTTGGGGTAATATATTAGCATGGATAGAAGATTGGCTAAATAACAGAAAACAGAGAATAAGGATAAATGGTTAATTCTCTGGTTGGCAATCAGTAACTAGTGGGTGTTGCAGGGATCAGTGCTGGGACCCCAACTATTAACAATCTATATTAATGACTTGGATGAAGGGAATGAGTGTAATGTAGCCAAGTTTGCCGATGATACGAAGATGGGAGGAAAAGCAATCTGTGAGGAGGACACAAAAAACTGCAAAACGACAGACAAGCTAAGTGAGTGAGCAAAAATTGAGCAAATGGAGTATAATGTTGGAAAGTGGGAGGTTATGCACTTTGGCAGAAAAAAATCGAAGAGCAAGTTTTTATTTAAATGGAGAAAAATTGCACGGTGCTGCAGTACAGCGGGACCTGGGGTTCCTATTGCATGAAACATAAAAGGTTAGTATGCAGGTACAGCAAGTGATCAGGAAGGCCATAGACACACGGAAAATAGGTGCAGGAGTAGACCATTCAGCCCTTCGAGCCTGCACCACCATTCAATAAGATCAGGGATGATCATTCACCTCAGTACCCCTTTCCTACTTTTTCTCCATACTCCTTGCTCTCTTTAGCCGGAAGGGCCATATTTAACTTCCTCTTGAATATATCCAATGAACTGGCATCAACAACTCTCCGCGGAAGGGAATTCCACAGTTTAACAACTCTGTGAGTGAAAAAGTTTCTCCTCATCTCAGTCCTAAATGGCTTACCCCTTATCCTTAGACTATATCCCCTGGTTCTGGACTTCCCCAACAGCGGCAACATTATTCCTGCATCTAACCTGTCCAGTCCCGTCAGAATTTTATATGTTTCTATGAGATCCCCTCTCATCCTTCTAAACTCCAGTGAATACAGGCCCAGTCGGCCCAGTCTCCTCTCAAATGTCAGTCCTGCCATCCTGGGAATCAGTCTGGTGAACCTTCGCTGCACTCCCCCAATAGCAAGAATGTCCTTCCTCAGATTAGGAGACCAAAATGGAACACAATATTCCAGGTGAGGCCTCACCAAGGCCCTGTACAACTGCAGTAAGACCTCCCTGCTCCTATACTCAAATCTCCTAGCTATGAAGGCCAACATATCATTTGCCTTCTTCACTGCCTTCTGTAGCTGCATGCCAACTTTCAATGACTGATGTACCATGACACCAAGGTCTCGTTGCACCTCCCCTTTTCCTAATCTGCAACCATTCAGATAATATTCTGCCTTTGTGTTTTTGCCACAAAAGTGGATAACTTCACATTTATCCACATTATACTGTATCTGCCACGCATTTGCCCACTCACCTAACCTGTCCAAGTCACCTTGCAGCCTTTTAGCGTCCTCCTCACAGCTCACACCGCCACCCAGCTTAATGTCAGCTGCAAACTTGGAGATATTACATTCAATTCCCTCATCCAAATCATTAATGTATATTGTAAATAGCCGAGGTCCCAGCACTGAGCCCTGCAGCACCCCACGAATTACTGCTTGCCATTCTGAAAAGGACCCGTTTATCCTGAGTCTCTGCTTCCTGTCTGCCAACCAGTTCTCTATCCACGTCAGTACATTACCCCCAATACCATGCCTTTAACTTTGCACATCAATCTCTAGTGTGGGACCTTGTCAAAAGCTTTTTGAAAGTCGAAATACACCACATCCACTGGTTCTCCTTGTCCACTCTACTAGTTACATCCTCAAAGAATTCGAGCAGACTTGTCAAACAGGATTTCCCTTTCATAAATCCATGCTGACTTGGTCCGATCCTGTCACTGCTTTCCAAATGCGCTGCTATTTCATCTTTAATAATTGATTCCAACATTTTCCCCATTACTGATGTCAGCTAATCGGTCTATAATTACCTGTTTTCTCTCTCCCTCCTTTCTTAAAAAGTCATGTTACATTAGCTACACTACAGTCCATAGGAACCGATCCAGAGTTGATAGACTGTTGGAAAATGATCACCAATGCATCCACTATTTCTAGGGCTACTTCCTTAAATACTCTGGGATGCAGACAATCAGGCTCCGAGCATGTATTGTCATTCAATCCCATCAATTTCCCTAACACAGTTTCCCGCCTTATAAGGATTTCCTTCAGTTCCTCCTTCTCACTAGACCCTCTTGAAATCTTGGCCTTGATTACAAAGGGCATGGAGTATAAAAGCAGGAAAGTCTTGCTACAGTTATACAGGGTATTGGTGAGGCCACACCTGGAATACTGCGTGCAGTTTTGGTTTCCATATCGAAGAAAGGATATACACTTTGGAGGCTGTTTAGAGAAGGTTCACTCGGTTGATTCTGGAGATAAGTGGGTAGACTGATGAGGAAAGGTTGAGTAGGTTGGGCCTCTACTCATTGGAATTCAGAAGAATGGGAGGTGATCTTATCGAAACATATAAGATTTTGAGGGGATTTGACAAGGTGGATGCAGAGACGATGTTTTCACGGATAGGGGAGATTAGAATAAGAATCTTAGAATAAGGGGCCACCCATTTAAAGTGAGATGAGAGGAATTTCTTCTCTCAATGGATCTGTGGAATTCGTTGGCTGAGAGAGCTATGGAAGTTGGGTCATTGAACAAATTTAAAACAGAAACAGACAGTTTCTTAACCGATAAGGGGTTAAGGGGTTATGGGGTGCAGGCAGAGAAGTGGACCTGAGTCCATCATCGGATCAGCCATGATCTTATTGAATGGTGGAGCAGACTCGAGGGGCCTTATGGGCTACTGCTGCTCCTATTTCTTATGTTCTTATGCTGACTCTGGCTGTGTTCAGTTCTACAAACACTGGTTCTCCTCCCTCCCCTCACCTGATGGTGCTGACTCTGGCTGCGTTTAATTCTACAATCACTGGATTCCTCTCCCTATCCTCCTCTGAAGTGATGGCTATCTTAGATCTGGTCCCAAGTAATGAGACAGGATTAATAAACAATATCCTAGTAAAGGGTCCCCTTGGAATGAGTGACCATAGCATGGTTCAATTTCATATTCAGATGGAGGGAGAGAAATTTGGATTTCAAACCAGCATGCTAAGCTTAAATAAGGAGTACAGCAAAGGTATGAGGGCAGAGTTGGCTAAAGTGGATTGGGAAAATAGATTAAAGTGTAGGTCAGTTGATGACCAGTGGCGTACATTTAAGGAAATATTGCACAACTCTCAAGAAAAATATATTCCAGTGATTGAGGAAAGGGTGTAAAAGAAAAGATAGCCATCTGTGGCTGACTAAAGAAATAAAGGGCGGTATCCAATTAAAAACAAGGGCATACAAAGTGGCTGAGTGAGTGGGCAAAAATTTGGCAGATGGAGTATCATTTGGGAAAATGTGAGGTTATTCACTTTGGCAGAAAAAATGGAAAAGCAAATTATAATTTAATTGGAGAAAAATTGCAAAGTGCTGCAGTAGAGAGGGACCTGGGGGTCCTGGGGCATGAAACACAAAAGATTAGTCTGCATGTACAGCACGTGATCAGGAAGCCAATTGGAATGTTGGCCTTTATTGCAAAGGAGATAGAGTATAAAAGCAGAGAAGTCCTGCAACAACTGTACAGGATATTGGTGAGGCCACACCTGGAGTCCTGCAGCAGTTTTGGTCTCCGTATTTAAGGAAGGATATACTTTCATTGGAGGCTATTCAGAGAAGGTTCACTCGGTTGATTCCGGAGATAAGGGGGTTGACATATAAGGATAGGTTGAGCCTATACACATTGGAGTTCAGAAGAATGAGAGGTGATCTTACTGAAATTCCTAATGAAGGGGCTCGACAAGGTGGATGTAGAGAGGATATTTTCACTCAAAGGGGAAACTAAAACTAGGGGACATAGTCTCAGAATAAGGGGCCGCCTACTTAAAACTGAGATGAGGAAGAATTTCTTCTCTCAGGGGGTTGTAAATCTATGGAATTTTCTACCACAAAGAGCTGTGGAAACTGGGTCATTGAATATATTTAAGGTGGAGATGGACACTTTTTTGAGCGATGAGAGAGTAAAAGGTTATGGGGGAGCGGGCAGAGAAGTGGAGTTGAGTCCATGATCAGATCAGACATGATCTTATTGAATGATGGAGCAGGCTCGAGGGGCCAAATGGCCTACTCCTGCTCCTATTTCTTATGTTATTAACTGTTTCTCCTCCACTCCCAGTTTTCACCACCAATTCTGGCTGCTTTCAGTTCGACACTCACTGGTTCCATTCTCTCTTCTCCCCTGAATGTGCTGACTCTGGCTGGGTTCTACAATCACTGATTCCCCTCACTCTCCTCCCCTGAAGGTGTAGACTCTGGCTGGGTTCAGTTGCATACTCACTGGTTCCCCTCTCTGGAAAGCACTGACTCTGGCTGGGTTCCGTTCCACACTCACTGGTTCCCTCTCTCTCCTTTCCTAAAAGTGCTGACTCTGGCTTTGAGGATGTAACAAACAGAGTGGATAAAGAGGAACCAGTGGATGTGGTGTATTTGGACTTCCAGAAGGCATTTGACAAGGTGTCACATAAAAGGTTGCTGCACAAGATAAAAGTTCATGGGGTTGGGGTAATATATTAGCATGGATAAAAGATTGGCTAAATAACAGAAAACAGAGAGTAAGGATAAATGGTTAATTCTCTGGTTGGCAATCAGTAACTAGTGGGTGTTGCAGGGATCAGTGCTGGGACCCCAACTATTAACAATCTATATTAATGACTTGGAAGAAGGGACTGAGTGTAATGTAGCCAAGTTTGCTGATGATACAAAGATGGGAGGAAAAGCAATCTGTGAGGAGGACACAAAAAACTGCAAAACGACAGACAAGCTAAGTGAGTGAGCAAAAATTGAGCAAATGGAGTATAATGTTGGAAAGTGGGAGGTTATGCACTTTGGCAGAAAAAAATCGAAGAGCAAGTTATTATTTGCATTGCTGGTTAAGGAGCAAATTAAGGCAATAGTTCGGAAGGACATTAGCTTGGATGATGTGGAATCTATATGGGTAGAGCTGCAGAATACCAAAGGACAAAAAACGTTAGTGGGAGTTGTGTACAGACCTCCAAACATTAGTAGTGATGTTGGGGAGGGCATCAAACATGAAATTAGGGGTGCGTGCAATAAAGGTGCAGCAGTTATAATGGGTGACTTTAAAATGCACATAGATTGGGTTAACCAAACTGGAAGCAATACGGTAGAGGAGGATTTCCTGGAGTGCATAAGGGATGGTTTTTTTAGACCAATATGTCGAGGAACCAACTAGGGGGGAGGCCATCTTAGACTGGGTGTTGTGTAATGAGAGAGGATTAATTAGCAATCTAGTTGTGCGAGGCCCCTTGGGGAAGAGTGACCATAATATGGTGGAATTCTGCATTAGGATGGAGAATGAAACAGTTAATTCAGAGACCATGGTCCAGAACTTAAAGAAGGGTAACTTTGAAGGTATGAGGCGTGAATTGGCTAGGATAGATTGGCGAATGATACTGAAGGGGTTGACTGTGGATGGGCAATGGCAGACATTTAGAGACCGCATGGATGAACTACAACAATTGTACATTCCTGTCTGTCGTAAAAATAAAAAAGGGAAGGTGGCTCAACCGTGGCTATCAAGGGAAATCAGGGATAGCTTTAAAGCCAAGGAAGTGGCATACAAATTGGCCAGAAATAGCAGAGAACCCGGGGACTGGGAGAAATTTAGAACTCAGCAGAGGAGGACAAAGGGTTTGATTAGGGCAGGGAAAATGGAGTACGAGAAGAAGCTTGCAGGGAACATTAAGACGGATTGCAAAAGTTTCGATAGATATGTAAAGAGAAAAAGGTTAGTAAAGACAAACGTAGGTCCCCTGCAGTCAGAATCAGGGGAAGTCATAACGGGGAACAAAGAAATGGCGGACCAATTGAACAAGTACTTTGGTTCGGTATTCACTGAGGAGGACACAAACCACCTTCCGGATATAAAAGGGGTCGGAGGGTCTAGTAAGGAGGAGGAACTGAGGGAAGTCCTTATTAGTCGGGAAATTGTGTTGGGGAAATTGATGGGATTGAAGACCGATAAATCCCCAGGGCCTGATGGACTGCATCCCAGAGTACTTAAGGAGGTGGCCTTGGAAATAGTGGATGCATTGACAGTCATTTTCCAACATTCCATTGACTCTGGATCAGTTCCTATGGAGTGGAGGGTAGCCAATGTAACCCCACTTTTTAAAAAAGGAGGGAGAGAGAAAACAGGGAATTACAGACCGGTCAGCCTGACATCGGTAGTGGGTAAAATGATGGCATCAATTATTAAGGATGTCATCGCAGTGCATTTGGAAAGAGGTAATATGATAGGTCCAAGTCAGCATGGATTTGTGAAAGGGAAGTCATGCTTGACAAATCTTCTGGAATTTTTTGAGGATGTTTCCAGTAGAGTGGACAAGGGAGAACCAGTTGATGTGGTATATTTGGACTTTCAGAAGGCTTTCGACAAGGTCCCACACAAGAGATTAATGTGCAAAGTTAAAGCACATGGGATTGGGGGTAGTGTGCTAACATGGATTGAGAACTGGTTGTCAGACAGGAAGCAAAGAGTAGGAGTAAATGGGGACTTTTCAGAATGGCAGGCAGTGACTAGTGGGGTACTGCAAGGTTCTGTGCTGGGGCCCCAGCTGTTTACACTGTACATTAATGATTTAGACGAGGGGATTAAATGTAGTATCTCCAAATTTGCGGATGACACTAAGTTGGGTGGCAGTGTGAGCTGCAAGGAGGATTCTATGAGGCTGCAGAGCGACTTTGATAGGTTAGGTGAGTGGGCAAATGCATGGCAGATGAAGTATAATGTGGATAAATGTGAGGTTATCCACTTTGGTGGTAAAAACAGAGAGACAGACTATTATCTGAATGGTGACAGATTAGGAAAAGGGCAGGTGCAAAGAGACCTGGGTGTCATGGTACATCAGTCATTGAAGGTTGGCATGCAGGTTCAGCAGGCGGTAAAGAAAGCAAATGGCATGTTGGCCTTCATAGCGAGGGGATTTGAGTACAAGGGCAGGGAGGTGTTGCTACAATTGTACAGGGCCTTGGTGAGGACACACCTGGAGTATTGTGTACAGTTTTGGTCTCCTAACCTGAGGAAGGACATTCTTGCTATTGAGGGAGTGCAGCGAAGGTTCACCAGACTGATTCCCAGGATGGCGGGACTGACCTGTCAAGAAAGACTGGATCAACTGGGCTTGTATTCACTGGAGTTCAGAAGAATGAGAGGCGACCTCATAGAAACGTTTAAAATTCTGACGGGGTTAGACAGGTTAGATGCAGAAAGAATGTTCCCAATGTTGGGGAAGTCCAGAACCAGGGGTCACAGTCTAAGGATAAGGGGGAAGCCATTTAGGACCGAGATGAGGAGGAATTTCTTCACCCAGAGAGTGGTGAACCTGTGGAATTCTCTACCAGAGAAAGTTGTTGAGGCCAATTCACTAAATATATTCAAAAAGGAGTTAGATGAAGTCCTTACTACTAGGGGAATCAAGGGGTATGGTGAGAAAGCAGGAATGGGGTACTGAAGTTGCATGTTCAGCCATGAACTCATTGAATGGCGGTGCAGGCTAGAAGGGCCGAATGGCCTACTCCTGCACCTATTTTCTATGTTTCTATGTTTCTATGTTTAAATGGAGAAAAATTGCACGGTGCTGCAGTACAGTGGGACCTGGGGTTCCTATTGCATGAAACATAAAAGGTTAGTATGCAGGTACAACAAGTGATCAGGAAGGCCATAGACACACGGAAAATAGGTGCAGGAGTAGACCATTCGGCCCTTCGAGCCTGCACCACCATTCAATAAGATCAGGGATGATCATTCACCTCAGTACCCCTTTCCTACTTTTTCTCCATACCCCTTGCTCTCTTTAGCCGGAAGGGCCATATTTAACTTCCTCTTGAATATATCCAATGAACTGGCATCAACAACTCTCTGCAGAAGGGAATTCCACAGTTTAACAACTCTGTGAGTGAAAAAGTTTCTCCTCATCTCAGTCCTAAATGGCTTACCACTTATCCTTAGACTATGTCCCCTGGTTCTGGACTTCCCCAACAGCGGCAACATTATTCCTGCATCTAACCTGTCCAGTCCCGTCAGAATTTTATATGTTTCTATGAGATCCCCTCTCATCCTTCTAAACTCCAGTGAATACAGGCCCAGTCGACCCAGTCTCCTCTCATATGTCAGTCCTGCCATCCCGGGAATCAGTCTGGTGAACCTTCGCTGCACTCCCCCAATAGCAAGAATGTCCTTCCTCAGATTAGGAGACCAAAATGGAACACAATATTCCAGGTGAGGCCTCACCAAGGCCCTGTACAACTGCAGTAGACCTCCCTGCTCCTATACTCAAATCTCCTAGCCATGAAGGCCAACATATCATTTGCCTTCTTCACTGCCTTCTGTAGCTGCATGCCAACTTTCAATGACTGATGTACCATGACACCAAGGTCTCGTTGCACCTCCCCTTTTCCTAATCTGCAACCATTCAGATAATATTCTGCCTTTGTGTTTTTGCCACAAAAGTGGATAACTTCACATTTATCCACATTATACTGTATCTGCCACGCATTTGCCCACTCACCTAACCTGTCCAAGTCACCTTGCAGCCTTTGAGCGTCCTCCTCACAGCTCACACCGCCACCCAGCTTAGTGTCAGCTGCAAACTTGGAGATATTACATTCAATTCCCTCATCCAAATCATTAATGTATATTGTAAATAGCTGAGGTCCCAGCACTGAGCCCTGCAGCACCCCACGAATTACTGCTTGCCATTCTGAAAAGGACCCGTTTATCCTGAGTCACTGCTTCCTGTCTGCCAACCAGTTCTCTATCCACGTCAGTACATTACCCCCAAGACCATGCCTTTAACTTTGCACATCAATCTCTAGTGTGGGACCTTGTCAAAAGCTTTTTGAAAGTCGAAATACACCACATCCACTGGTTCTCCCTTGTCCACTCTACTAGTTACATCCTCAAAGAATTCGAGAAGACTTTTCAAACAGGATTTCCCTTTCATAAATCCATGCTGACTTGGTCCGATCCTGTCACTGCTTTCCAAATGCGCTGCTATTTCATCTTTAATAATTGATTCCAACATTTTCCCCATTACTAATGTCAGCTAACCGGTCTATAATTACCTGTTTTCTCTCTCCCTCCTTTCTTAAAAAGTCATGTTACATTAGCTACCCTCCAGTCCATAGGAACCGATCCAGAGTTGATAGACTGTTGGAAAACGATCACCAATGCATCCACTATTTCTAGGGCTACTTCCTTAAATACTCTGGGATGCAGACAATCAAGCTCCGAGGATTTATTGGCCTTCAATCCCATCAATTTCCCTAACACAATTTCCCGCCTTATAAGGATTTCCTTCAGTTCCCTCTTCTCACTAGACCCTCTTGAAATCTTGGCCTTGATTACAAAGGGCATGGAGTATAAAAGCAGGGAAGTCTTGCTACAGTTATACAGGGTATTGGTGAGGCCACACCTGGAATACTGCGTGCAGTTTTGGTTTCCATATCGAAGAAAGGATATACACTTTGGAGGCTGTTTAGAGAAGGTTCACTAGGTTGATTCTGGAGATAAGTGGGTAGACTGATGAGGAAAGGTTGAGTAGGTTGGGCCTCTACTCATTGGAATTCAGAAGAATGGGAGGTGATCTTATCGAAACATATAAGATTATGAGGGGATTTGACAAGGTGGATGCAGAGACGATGTTTTCACGGATAGGGGAGATTAGAATAAGAATCTTAGAATAAGGGGCCGCCCATTTAAAGTGAGATGAGAGGAATTTCTTCTCTCAATGGATCTGTGGAATTCGTTGGCTGAGAGAGCTATGGAAGTTGGGTCATTGAACAAATTTAAAACAGAGACAGACAGTTTCTTAACCGATAAGGGGTTAAGGGGTTATGGGGTGCAGGCAGAGAAGTGGACCTGAGTCCATCATCGGATCAGCCATGATCTTATTGAATGGTGGAGCAGACTCGAGGGGCCGTATGGCCCACTGCTGCTCCTATTTCTTATGTTCTTATGCTGACTCTGGCTGGGTTCAGTTCTACAAACACTGGTTCTCCTCCCTCCGCTCACCTGATGGTGCTGACTCTGGCTGCGTTTAATTCTACAATCACTGGATTCCTCTCCCTCTCCTCCTCTGAAGTGATGGCTATCTTAGATCTGGTCCTGAGTAATGAGACAGGATTAATAAACAATATCCTAGTAAAGGGTCCCCTTGGAATGAGTGACCATAGCATGGTTCAATTTCATATTCAGATGGAGGGAGAGAAATTTGGATTTCAAACCAGCGTACTAAGCTTAAATAAGGAGTACAGCAAAGGTATGAGGGCAGAGTTGGCTAAAGTGGATTGGGAAAATAGATTAAAGTGTAGGTCAGTTGATGACCAGTGGCGTACATTTAAGGAAATATTGCACAACTCTCAAGAAAAATATATTTCAGTGATTGAGGAAAGGGTGTAAAAGAAAAGATAGCCATCTGTGGCTGACTAAAGAAATAAAGGACGGTGTCCAATTAAAAACAAGGGCATACAAAGTGGCTGAGTGAGTGGGCAAAAATTTGGCAGATGGAGTATCATTTGGGAAAATGTGAGGTTATTCACTTTGGCAGAAAAAATGGAAAAGCAAATTATAATTTAATTGGAGAAAAATTGCAAAGTGCTGCAGTACAGAGGGACCTGGGGGTCCTGGGGCAGGAAACACAAAAGATTAGTTTGCAGGTACAGCAAGTGATCAGGAAGCCAATTGGAATGTTGGCCTTTATTGCAAAGGAGATAGAGTATAAAAGCAGAGAAGTCCTGCAACAACTGTACAGGATATTGGTGAGGCCACACCTGGAGTCCTGCAGCAGTTTTGGTCTCCGTATTTAAGGAAGGATATACTTTCATTGGAGGCTATTCAGAGAAGGTTCACTCGGTTGATTCCGGAGATAAGGGGGTTGACATATAAGGATAGGTTGAGCCTATACACATTGGAGTTCAGAAGAATGAGAGGTGATCTTACTGAAATTCCTAATGAAGGGGCTCGACAAGGTGGATGTAGAGAGGATATTTTCACTCAAAGGGGAAACTAAAACTAGGGGACATAGTCTCAGAATAAGGGGCCGCCTACTTAAAACTGAGATGAGGAAGAATTTCTTCTCTCAGGGGGTTATAAATCTATGGAATTTTCTACCACAAAGAGCTGTGGAAACTGGGTCATTGAATATATTTAAGGTGGAGATGGACACTTTTTTGAGCGATGAGAGAGTAAAAGGTTATGGGGGAGCGGGCAGAGAAGTGGAGTTGAGTCCATGATCAGATCAGACATGATCTTATTGAATGATGGAGCAGGCTCGAGGGGCCAAATGGCCTACTCCTGCTCCTATTTCTTATGTTATTAACTGTTTCTCCTCCACTCCCAGTTTTCACCACCAATTCTGGCTGCTTTCAGTTCGACACTCACTGGTTCCATTCTCTCTTCTCCCCTGAATGTGCTGACTCTGGCTGGGTTCTACAATCACTGATTCCCCTCACTCTCCTCCCCTGAAGGTGTAGACTCTGGCTGGGTTCAGTTGCATACTCACTGGTTCCCCTCTCTGGAAAGCACTGACTCTGGCTGGGTTCCGTTCCACACTCACTGGTTCCCTCTCTCTCCTTTCCTAAAAGTGCTGACTCTGGCTTTGAGGATGTAACAAACAGAGTGGATAAAGAGGAACCAGTGGATGTGGTGTATTTGGACTTCCAGAAGGCATTTGACAAGGTGTCACATAAAAGGTTGCTGCACAAGATAAAAGTTCATGGGGTTGGGGTAATATATTAGCATGGATAAAAGATTGGCTAAATAACAGAAAACAGAGAGTAAGGATAAATGGTTAATTCTCTGGTTGGCAATCAGTAACTAGTGGGTGTTGCAGGGATCAGTGCTGGGACCCCAACTATTAACAATCTATATTAATGACTTGGAAGAAGGGACTGAGTGTAATGTAGCCAAGTTTGCTGATGATACAAAGATGGGAGGAAAAGCAATCTGTGAGGAGGACACAAAAAACTGCAAAACGACAGACAAGCTAAGTGAGTGAGCAAAAATTGAGCAAATGGAGTATAATGTTGGAAAGTGGGAGGTTATGCACTTTGGCAGAAAAAAATCGAAGAGCAAGTTATTATTTGCATTGCTGGTTAAGGAGCAAATTAAGGCAATAGTTCGGAAGGACATTAGCTTGGATGATGTGGAATCTATATGGGTAGAGCTGCAGAATACCAAAGGACAAAAAACGTTAGTGGGAGTTGTGTACAGACCTCCAAACATTAGTAGTGATGTTGGGGAGGGCATCAAACATGAAATTAGGGGTGCGTGCAATAAAGGTGCAGCAGTTATAATGGGTGACTTTAAAATGCACATAGATTGGGTTAACCAAACTGGAAGCAATACGGTAGAGGAGGATTTCCTGGAGTGCATAAGGGATGGTTTTTTTAGACCAATATGTCGAGGAACCAACTAGGGGGGAGGCCATCTTAGACTGGGTGTTGTGTAATGAGAGAGGATTAATTAGCAATCTAGTTGTGCGAGGCCCCTTGGGGAAGAGTGACCATAATATGGTGGAATTCTGCATTAGGATGGAGAATGAAACAGTTAATTCAGAGACCATGGTCCAGAACTTAAAGAAGGGTAACTTTGAAGGTATGAGGCGTGAATTGGCTAGGATAGATTGGCGAATGATACTGAAGGGGTTGACTGTGGATGGGCAATGGCAGACATTTAGAGACCGCATGGATGAACTACAACAATTGTACATTCCTGTCTGTCGTAAAAATAAAAAAGGGAAGGTGGCTCAACCGTGGCTATCAAGGGAAATCAGGGATAGCTTTAAAGCCAAGGAAGTGGCATACAAATTGGCCAGAAATAGCAGAGAACCCGGGGACTGGGAGAAATTTAGAACTCAGCAGAGGAGGACAAAGGGTTTGATTAGGGCAGGGAAAATGGAGTACGAGAAGAAGCTTGCAGGGAACATTAAGACGGATTGCAAAAGTTTCGATAGATATGTAAAGAGAAAAAGGTTAGTAAAGACAAACGTAGGTCCCCTGCAGTCAGAATCAGGGGAAGTCATAACGGGGAACAAAGAAATGGCGGACCAATTGAACAAGTACTTTGGTTCGGTATTCACTGAGGAGGACACAAACCACCTTCCGGATATAAAAGGGGTCGGAGGGTCTAGTAAGGAGGAGGAACTGAGGGAAGTCCTTATTAGTCGGGAAATTGTGTTGGGGAAATTGATGGGATTGAAGACCGATAAATCCCCAGGGCCTGATGGACTGCATCCCAGAGTACTTAAGGAGGTGGCCTTGGAAATAGTGGATGCATTGACAGTCATTTTCCAACATTCCATTGACTCTGGATCAGTTCCTATGGAGTGGAGGGTAGCCAATGTAACCCCACTTTTTAAAAAAGGAGGGAGAGAGAAAACAGGGAATTACAGACCGGTCAGCCTGACATCGGTAGTGGGTAAAATGATGGCATCAATTATTAAGGATGTCATCGCAGTGCATTTGGAAAGAGGTAATATGATAGGTCCAAGTCAGCATGGATTTGTGAAAGGGAAGTCATGCTTGACAAATCTTCTGGAATTTTTTGAGGATGTTTCCAGTAGAGTGGACAAGGGAGAACCAGTTG
Organism: Pristiophorus japonicus; assembly: GCF_044704955.1. NCBI lineage: Eukaryota > Metazoa > Chordata > Chondrichthyes > Pristiophoridae > Pristiophorus > Pristiophorus japonicus. The sequence continues at coordinate 237,235 of NW_027251590.1, read as the reverse complement.
ATGTGGTATATTTGGACTTTCAGAAGGCTTTCGACAAGGTCCCACACAAGAGATTAATGTGCAAAGTTAAAGCACATGGGATTGGGGGTAGTGTGCTAACATGGATTGAGAACTGGTTGTCAGACAGGAAGCAAAGAGTAGGAGTAAATGGGGACTTTTCAGAATGGCAGGCAGTGACTAGTGGGGTACTGCAAGGTTCTGTGCTGGGGCCCCAGCTGTTTACACTGTACATTAATGATTTAGACGAGGGGATTAAATGTAGTATCTCCAAATTTGCGGATGACACTAAGTTGGGTGGCAGTGTGAGCTGCAAGGAGGATTCTATGAGGCTGCAGAGCGACTTTGATAGGTTAGGTGAGTGGGCAAATGCATGGCAGATGAAGTATAATGTGGATAAATGTGAGGTTATCCACTTTGGTGGTAAAAACAGAGAGACAGACTATTATCTGAATGGTGACAGATTAGGAAAAGGGCAGGTGCAAAGAGACCTGGGTGTCATGGTACATCAGTCATTGAAGGTTGGCATGCAGGTTCAGCAGGCGGTAAAGAAAGCAAATGGCATGTTGGCCTTCATAGCGAGGGGATTTGAGTACAAGGGCAGGGAGGTGTTGCTACAATTGTACAGGGCCTTGGTGAGGACACACCTGGAGTATTGTGTACAGTTTTGGTCTCCTAACCTGAGGAAGGACATTCTTGCTATTGAGGGAGTGCAGCGAAGGTTCACCAGACTGATTCCCAGGATGGCGGGACTGACCTGTCAAGAAAGACTGGATCAACTGGGCTTGTATTCACTGGAGTTCAGAAGAATGAGAGGCGACCTCATAGAAACGTTTAAAATTCTGACGGGGTTAGACAGGTTAGATGCAGAAAGAATGTTCCCAATGTTGGGGAAGTCCAGAACCAGGGGTCACAGTCTAAGGATAAGGGGGAAGCCATTTAGGACCGAGATGAGGAGGAATTTCTTCACCCAGAGAGTGGTGAACCTGTGGAATTCTCTACCAGAGAAAGTTGTTGAGGCCAATTCACTAAATATATTCAAAAAGGAGTTAGATGAAGTCCTTACTACTAGGGGAATCAAGGGGTATGGTGAGAAAGCAGGAATGGGGTACTGAAGTTGCATGTTCAGCCATGAACTCATTGAATGGCGGTGCAGGCTAGAAGGGCCGAATGGCCTACTCCTGCACCTATTTTCTATGTTTCTATGTTTCTATGTTTAAATGGAGAAAAATTGCACGGTGCTGCAGTACAGTGGGACCTGGGGTTCCTATTGCATGAAACATAAAAGGTTAGTATGCAGGTACAACAAGTGATCAGGAAGGCCATAGACACACGGAAAATAGGTGCAGGAGTAGACCATTCGGCCCTTCGAGCCTGCACCACCATTCAATAAGATCAGGGATGATCATTCACCTCAGTACCCCTTTCCTACTTTTTCTCCATACCCCTTGCTCTCTTTAGCCGGAAGGGCCATATTTAACTTCCTCTTGAATATATCCAATGAACTGGCATCAACAACTCTCTGCAGAAGGGAATTCCACAGTTTAACAACTCTGTGAGTGAAAAAGTTTCTCCTCATCTCAGTCCTAAATGGCTTACCACTTATCCTTAGACTATGTCCCCTGGTTCTGGACTTCCCCAACAGCGGCAACATTATTCCTGCATCTAACCTGTCCAGTCCCGTCAGAATTTTATATGTTTCTATGAGATCCCCTCTCATCCTTCTAAACTCCAGTGAATACAGGCCCAGTCGACCCAGTCTCCTCTCATATGTCAGTCCTGCCATCCCGGGAATCAGTCTGGTGAACCTTCGCTGCACTCCCCCAATAGCAAGAATGTCCTTCCTCAGATTAGGAGACCAAAATGGAACACAATATTCCAGGTGAGGCCTCACCAAGGCCCTGTACAACTGCAGTAGACCTCCCTGCTCCTATACTCAAATCTCCTAGCCATGAAGGCCAACATATCATTTGCCTTCTTCACTGCCTTCTGTAGCTGCATGCCAACTTTCAATGACTGATGTACCATGACACCAAGGTCTCGTTGCACCTCCCCTTTTCCTAATCTGCAACCATTCAGATAATATTCTGCCTTTGTGTTTTTGCCACAAAAGTGGATAACTTCACATTTATCCACATTATACTGTATCTGCCACGCATTTGCCCACTCACCTAACCTGTCCAAGTCACCTTGCAGCCTTTGAGCGTCCTCCTCACAGCTCACACCGCCACCCAGCTTAGTGTCAGCTGCAAACTTGGAGATATTACATTCAATTCCCTCATCCAAATCATTAATGTATATTGTAAATAGCTGAGGTCCCAGCACTGAGCCCTGCAGCACCCCACGAATTACTGCTTGCCATTCTGAAAAGGACCCGTTTATCCTGAGTCACTGCTTCCTGTCTGCCAACCAGTTCTCTATCCACGTCAGTACATTACCCCCAAGACCATGCCTTTAACTTTGCACATCAATCTCTAGTGTGGGACCTTGTCAAAAGCTTTTTGAAAGTCGAAATACACCACATCCACTGGTTCTCCCTTGTCCACTCTACTAGTTACATCCTCAAAGAATTCGAGAAGACTTTTCAAACAGGATTTCCCTTTCATAAATCCATGCTGACTTGGTCCGATCCTGTCACTGCTTTCCAAATGCGCTGCTATTTCATCTTTAATAATTGATTCCAACATTTTCCCCATTACTAATGTCAGCTAACCGGTCTATAATTACCTGTTTTCTCTCTCCCTCCTTTCTTAAAAAGTCATGTTACATTAGCTACCCTCCAGTCCATAGGAACCGATCCAGAGTTGATAGCCTGTTGGAAAACGATCACCAATGCATCCACTATTTCTAGGGCTACTTCCTTAAATACTCTGGGATGCAGACAATCAAGCTCCGAGGATTTATTGGCCTTCAATCCCATCAATTTCCCTAACACAATTTCCCGCCTTATAAGGATTTCCTTCAGTTCCCTCTTCTCACTAGACCCTCTTGAAATCTTGGCCTTGATTACAAAGGGCATGGAGTATAAAAGCAGGGAAGTCTTGCTACAGTTATACAGGGTATTGGTGAGGCCACACCTGGAATACTGCGTGCAGTTTTGGTTTCCATATCGAAGAAAGGATATACACTTTGGAGGCTGTTTAGAGAAGGTTCACTAGGTTGATTCTGGAGATAAGTGGGTAGACTGATGAGGAAAGGTTGAGTAGGTTGGGCCTCTACTCATTGGAATTCAGAAGAATGGGAGGTGATCTTATCGAAACATATAAGATTATGAGGGGATTTGACAAGGTGGATGCAGAGACGATGTTTTCACGGATAGGGGAGATTAGAATAAGAATCTTAGAATAAGGGGCCGCCCATTTAAAGTGAGATGAGAGGAATTTCTTCTCTCAATGGATCTGTGGAATTCGTTGGCTGAGAGAGCTATGGAAGTTGGGTCATTGAACAAATTTAAAACAGAGACAGACAGTTTCTTAACCGATAAGGGGTTAAGGGGTTATGGGGTGCAGGCAGAGAAGTGGACCTGAGTCCATCATCGGATCAGCCATGATCTTATTGAATGGTGGAGCAGACTCGAGGGGCCGTATGGCCCACTGCTGCTCCTATTTCTTATGTTCTTATGCTGACTCTGGCTGGGTTCAGTTCTACAAACACTGGTTCTCCTCCCTCCGCTCACCTGATGGTGCTGACTCTGGCTGCGTTTAATTCTACAATCACTGGATTCCTCTCCCTCTCCTCCTCTGAAGTGATGGCTATCTTAGATCTGGTCCTGAGTAATGAGACAGGATTAATAAACAATATCCTAGTAAAGGGTCCCCTTGGAATGAGTGACCATAGCATGGTTCAATTTCATATTCAGATGGAGGGAGAGAAATTTGGATTTCAAACCAGCGTACTAAGCTTAAATAAGGAGTACAGCAAAGGTATGAGGGCAGAGTTGGCTAAAGTGGATTGGGAAAATAGATTAAAGTGTAGGTCAGTTGATGACCAGTGGCGTACATTTAAGGAAATATTGCACAACTCTCAAGAAAAATATATTCCAGTGATTGAGGAAAGGGTGTAAAAGAAAAGATCGCCATCTGTGGCTGACTAAAGAAATAAAGGACGGTATCCAATTAAAAACAAGGGCATACAAAGTGGCTGAGTGAGTGGGCAAAAATTTGGCAGATGGAGTATCATTTGGGAAAATGTGAGGTTATTCACTTTGGCAGAAAAAATGGAAAAGCAAATTATAATTTAATTGGAGAAAAATTGCAAAGTGCTGCAGTACAGAGGGACCTGGGGGTCCTGGGGCAGGAAACACAAAAGATTAGTTTGCAGGTACAGCAAGTGATCAGGAAGCCAATTGGAATGTTGGCCTTTATTGCAAAGGAGATAGAGTATAAAAGCAGAGAAGTCCTGCAACAACTGTACAGGATATTGGTGAGGCCACACCTGGAGTCCTGCAGCAGTTTTGGTCTCCGTATTTAAGGAAGGATATACTTTCATTGGAGGCTATTCAGAGAAGGTTCACTCGGTTGATTCCGGAGATAAGGGGGTTGACATATAAGGATAGGTTGAGCCTATACACATTGGAGTTCAGAAGAATGAGAGGTGATCTTACTGAAATTCCTAATGAAGGGGCTCGACAAGGTGGATGTAGAGAGGATATTTTCACTCAAAGGGGAAACTAAAACTAGGGGACATAGTCTCAGAATAAGGGGCCGCCTACTTAAAACTGAGATGAGGAAGAATTTCTTCTCTCAGGGGGTTGTAAATCTATGGAATTTTCTACCACAAAGAGCTGTGGAAACTGGGTCATTGAATATATTTAAGGTGGAGATGGACACTTTTTTGAGCGATGAGAGAGTAAAAGGTTATGGGGGAGCGGGCAGAGAAGTGGAGTTGAGTCCATGATCAGATCAGACATGATCTTATTGAATGATGGAGCAGGCTCGAGGGGCCAAATGGCCTACTCCTGCTCCTATTTCTTATGTTATTAACTGTTTCTCCTCCACTCCCAGTTTTCACCACCAATTCTGGCTGCTTTCAGTTCGACACTCACTGGTTCCATTCTCTCTTCTCCCCTGAATGTGCTGACTCTGGCTGGGTTCTACAATCACTGATTCCCCTCACTCTCCTCCCCTGAAGGTGTAGACTCTGGCTGGGTTCAGTTGCATACTCACTGGTTCCCCTCTCTGGAAAGCACTGACTCTGGCTGGGTTCAGTTCTGCACTCACTGATTCCCCGTCCTCTGCTCCCCTGTCGGTGCTGACTCTGGTTGGGCTCTGTTCTACACTAACTGGTTTCCCTCTCCACCCCTGAAGACCTGACTGTGTCTGGGTTCAATTGTACACTCACTGGCTCCCCTCTCCCTGGAAGACACTGACTCTGGCTGGGTTCAGTTCCACACCCATTAGTTCCCCTCCCTCCCCCGAACGTGCTGACTCTGGCTGGGTTCAGTTGTACACTCATTGGTTCCCTTCTCTTCCCCTGAAGACACTGACTCTCTCTGTGTTCAGTTCTATACTAACTGGTTGCCCTCTCTCTCCTCACCTGAAGGTGTAGCCTCTGGCTGGGTTCAGTTCTACACTCCCTCTCCTCCCCTGAAGGTGCTGACTCTGTCTGGGTTCAGATATAGACTCACTGATTCCCCTCCCTCTCCTGAAGGTGCTGACTCTGGCTGGGTTCTCTTCTACAGACACTGATTCGCCTCTCCTCCCGTGAAGGTGCTGTTTCTGTCTGGCTACAGTTGTACAGTCAATGGTCCCCCTCCCTCTTCTCCCCTGAATGTGCTGACGATGGCTGGGTTCAGTTCTATACTCACTGGTTCCCCTCCCTCTCCTCCCCTGAAGGTACTGACTCTGGCTGGGTTCAGTTCCAGGCACTGACATCATTCACTTTGTTCCTGCACCAAGATGGCCGCGCATGCACGGTGCTACTCACTGAATCAAAATGGCGCAGCACTGAACCTGCCTTCCTGCACCAAGATGGCCACCGTTAGCCTGGGCGTGCGACCGGGAGAAAGCCCCAAAGTTGCAACTGCCGATATTCCGGTTATTATTCCCGACTTGTGGCGGGCACGGGTTGTTTATGAAGCTTCCCTGACTCTCCGCTAGTTCATTACTCCGCCCCGTCGCGCTGAAAACTACACTTCTGAGGAGACTCCCTGAAACGTGTTAACACCGTCATTACACTAACCGCGCATGCTCTAAACACAGCCAGGGCCCACGCCTGCGCACTGAGCTTCTGCAGTCTGGGTGCGGCACATTCTCCCCCGCGGGTCATGCTGGATACATAAGACCATGAGAAATAGGAGCAGGAGTGGGCCACACGGCCCCCCCGAACCTGCTCCCCATTTAATAAAACCATAGATTCAGCTCCACTTCCCTCCTGCTCCCCATAACCCTTTATTCCCTTATCGCTCAAAAATCTGTCTATCTCCGCCTTAAATATATTCAATGGCCCAGCCTCCACGGCTCTCTGGGGCAGATAATTCCACAGATTTGCAACCCTCTGATGGAAGAAATTCCTCCTCATCTCAGTTTTAAATGGGCTGAGGAGAAAGGCTGCATTTGTGAATAGAACAGGATTTACTGTGATTGCATTGGGCACTGAACCATATTCATTCTAGCAGCTCTTGTTTGTTTCTGATGATCTTAATAACCCCTATAACTGAGCTGGAGATTGATATTGTGTATAAATGTTGAATAAATTATCTTTGTTTCAAACACAGTGTGTCGAATATTTGATTCCTCCATGATCAGAGGAGACCAATTGATGCTCTGTTACTGACTGTTCCATTTTAGTGCTTTTTCTTAATCTAACTTATATCACTTCTCACCGACTTCGCCTTCTATCATATCAAACACCAAACTTGTTCTGTTTGAGTACATGAGTTGTGGTTGTAGTGACTTAACTGCAGTGTGTCCCTTTAAATGCAGTTGAAATCCTTTGAACCACCCCTTTATTGAACTATCTTGCATAAGATTTGAAACCGTTACTTTCTGTATCAGTTAACCCGTTTTTAGAACCAATTTAATTTTAAAAACTCATCCACACATTTACACGTGATAGCCTGTGAAATATTCTGATATTTGTAATTGTCATTGCCACAAACTCCGTTCCCTCACCACTGACTCCATCCCTCTCCCCAACTTCTGTCTGAGGCTGAACCAGACTGTTCACAACCTTGGTATCATACTTGATCCTGAAATAAGTTTTTGACCACATATCCACAGCATAATTAAGACTGCCTATTTCCACCTCCAACATCGCCCATCTACGCTCTTGCCTCAGCTCATCCACTGCTGAAGCCCTCATCCATGCCTTTGTTACTTCTGAACTTGACTATTTCAATGCACTCCTCCCACATTCTACCGACATAAACTAGAGTTGATCCAAAACTTGGCTTCCCGTGTCCTAACTCTCACTAAGTCCAGCTCACCCATCACCCCTGTGCTCGCTGACCTACATTGGCTTCTGGTTGAGCAACGCCTTGATTTCAAAATTCTAATACTTATTTTTAAATCCCTCGTCCCTCCCCAGCTCTGTAAACTCCTCCAGCCCAACAACCACAGTCGCCCCACATCACCACCACCCCCCCCACCCCCCACCCATGAGATATCTGTCTTCCTGAGCATCCCTGATTATAATTGCTCAACCATTGGTGGCTTTAAGTGGCTGTGCCTTCTATTGCCCAGGCCCCAAGTTCTGGAGCACCCAGCCTAAACCGTTCTGTCTAACACGTGCTGTACCTGTCCTTGCAGTTTTTGATGGGATAGTGTAGAGCAAGCTTTTCTCTGTATCTATTCCATGCTGTGTCTTCCCACGGAGTGTTTGATGGGACAATGTAGAGTGGGCTTTACTCTGTATCTAACCCGTGCTATTCCTGCCTTTGGGTGTGTTTGATGGGACAGTATAGAGAAAGATTTACTCTGTATCTAACCCGTGCTGTACCTGCCCTGGGAGTGTTTGGTGGACAGCGTAGAGGGAGTTTTACTCTGTATCTAACCAGTGCTGTACCTGTGATGGGGGCGTTTGATGGATCAGTTTATGGGGAGCTTTACTCTCTATCTAACCCATGCACTTCCTGTTGTGCGAGTGTTTGATGGGACAGCGTAGAGGGAGATTAACTCTGTATCTAACCAATGCTGTACCTACCCTGGGAGTGTTTGGGACAGGCTATAGGAAGATTTAATCTTTAAGTAACCCGCGCTGTACCTGCCCTGGAATGTCCAGTGAGACAGTGTAGAGGAGCTGTACTCTGCATCTAACCTGTGTTGTACCTGCCCTGGGAATGGTTGATGGGACAGTATAGAGGGAGCTTTATTTCTGTATCATACCCGTGCTGTTTCTGCCCTGGAAATGTCCAGTGGAACAGTATAGAGGGAGATTTTCTCTATATCTAACAAATGCTGTATCTGCCCTGGAAAGGCTGGCACAGGTTAGAGGGAGATGTACTCTGTTTCTAACCTGTGCTGTACTTGCCCTGGGAACGTCTCGTGGAACAGTATAGAGGGAGCTTTACTTTCTATTTAACCCATGTTGTACCTGCCCTGGGAAAGTTTGATGGGACAGTGTAGAGGGAGCTTTACTCTGTATCTAACCCATGATTTGCCTTCCCTGGAAGTGTCTAGTGGGACAGTGTATTGGGATCCTTACTGTGTACCTACTCATGTATGTTATGCCCTGTAGATGATGAAATCTGCACTGTGACTCTGAGAGGAGCTCCTCAGCCACAGGGAGAAGATGGTTGAGGATGATTCTAGGGATGACTTTCCCAGAGCTGATAACAGGGAAATTCCTCTCTAATTGCTGCAGTCGGACTTGTCCTCTTTTTTGAAAATGGTCACGATTACTGCATCTCTGAGATCTCCAGGCATGCTCTCCTCCTTCCAGATGAGAGAGATGAGGTCATGCATTCGTGCCAATAGTGCCTCAGTGGGGATTCCATCCGCTCCCGTTGCCTTGTTGTTCTTGAGCTGGTGGATGGCCTTTTCTGATTCGTGCTGAACTGGGGTTTTGTTGAGATGGTGGCGGGTAGCATGCTGCGGGTTGGAGTCGAGAACACTCGAGTCAAAGGCAAAGTCTCGGTTAAGGAGATCTTCAAAGTGCTCCTTCCAGTGGATCCTGACTGCTTCGATGTCCTTGATCAGCGTCTCCCCATTCTTAGCCAGCAGTGGAGTGGGGCCTTGTGTGCTTGGGCTGTAGGTGGCCTTGACTGTGGTGAAGAATCCTCGCACATCATGGCTGTCGGCCAGCTGCTGAATCTCCTGTGCTTTCTCCACCACCATCTATTCTTTAGGTCATGGGTTTTTTTTTGGACCACGGCCTTAAGCTGTCTGTAATGCTGCTTTGCTGCTGCCGAGATGGATTGTTGGTTTAGGTTCAGAAATTCCCTGCGCTTGTGATTTAATAGCTCTTGGATAATCAAGAAGCTGTTGCGGTGCTGGGGGGGGGGGGGGGGGGCGGTGGCGGGGGGAGGACTTAAAACAGTCAATATCACTAGAGATAAATATTAAGAAAACGAATGGGATTAAAGGTGAACAAGTCCCCTGGGTCTGATGGCCTGCATCCTAGGGCCTTAAAGGAATTAGCTGCAGAGATAGTGGATGCATTGGTTGTAATCTACCAAAATTCCCTGAATTCTGGAGAGGTCCCAGCGGACTGGAAAACCGCAAATGTAACACCCCTATTGAAGAAAGGAGGGAGACAGAGAGCAGGAAACTAGAGACCCGTTAGCCTACCATCTGTCATTGGGAAAATACTGGAGTCCATCATTAACAAAGTAGTAGCAGGACATTTAGAAAATCATATTGCAGTCAGGCAGAGTCAGCATGGTTTTATGAAAGGGAAATCATGTTTGACAAATTTGCTGGAGTTATTTGAGGATGTAATGAGTGGAGTGGATAAAGGAGAACCAGTTGATATCGTATATTTGGATTAACAGAAAGCATTCCATAAGATGCCACACAAAAGGTTACTGCACAAGTTATGAGCTCACGGTGTTGGAGGTGATATATCAGCATGGATAGAGGGCTGGCTCACTGACAGTAAACAGAGAGTCGGGATAAATGGATAATTTTCAGTTTGGAAAACGTGGGGAGCCACAGGGATCAGTGCTGGGGCCTCAACTATTTACAATTTATATTAATGACTTGGCTGAAGGGACCGAGTGTAATGCAGCCAAATTTGTTAATGATACAAAGATAGGTGGGAAAGCAAGTTGTGAGGAGGACGCAAAGAATCTACAAAAGGATATAGACAGTCTTAGATTAGGAAAAGGGGAGGCGCAACGAGACCTGGGTGTCATGGTACATCAGTCATTGAAAGTTGCCATGCAGGAGAAGAAGGCAAATGGTATGTTTGCCTTCATAGCGAGAGGATTTGAGTATAGGAGCAGGGAAGTCTTCCTACAGTTGCACAGGGCCTTGGTGAGGCCACACCTGAATATTGTGTACAGTTTTGGTCTCCTAATCTGAATATGTGTACAGTTTTGGTCTCCTAATCTGGATTCTTGGACCGTAGGTGGCCTTGACTGTGGTGAAGAATCCTCGCACATCATGGCTGTTGGCCAGCTGCTGAATCTCCTGTGCTTTCTCCGCCCACTATCTATTCTTTAGTCGTGGGTTTTTGTTCGACCTCGGCCTTAAGCCGTCTGAAATGCTGCTTTACTGCCCCCAAGTTGGGTTGTTGTTTTAGGTTCAGAAATGCCCTGCGCTTGCGATTTATTAGCTCTTGGATCTCCTGGTCATTCTCAGCAAACCAGTCCTGGTGTTTCCTAGTTAAGTGACCGAACGTCTCTTTGCAAGCATTGGTTATGTTGGCCTGGAGGGCAGACCAAGCGCTGTGGGCATTCTGCATCTCTCGGTCATCTGGTTAGCAGTGAGGCAGTGAGCAGTGTGATACAAGACTCCCAAAGCAAGCGCTAAGCGCTATACTCGGAACTCCTACACGGCAAGCGAGCCCAAGGTGGGCAAAGGAAATGCTTCAATGGCACCCTCAAAGCCTCATTGATAAGATGCAACATCCCCACTGACACCCGAGAGTCTCTGGCCAAAGACAGCTCCAAGTGGAGGAAGTGAATCCGGGAGGGGGCTGAGCACTTCGAGTCTCATCATCAAGAACATTCACACACCAATCACAGACAGTGGAAGGAGCGTGCGGCAAACCAGTCCCACACACCTTTTCCTTCAACGACTGTCTGTCCCTTCTGCGAATGAGACTGTGGTTCCTGTATTGGACTGTTTAGTCACCTAAGAGCTCACTTTTAGAATGGAAGCAAGTCTTCCTCGATTTCGAGGGACTGCCTATGATGATGATGATGATAATGGGAAAGATAACACACAGTGTTTCTTAATTGGACACTGCAGCCTCGAGAACACAAGCAGCAATATATCCAGAATATTAAAGCCCAGCCCAGTTATAGGGTTATTAACATCAGCAGAAACAAACCCCAACTGTCAGAATGAACATGGTTCAGTCAGGATGTGATTATTAGCAGCAATAACAGCAGGTTCCAACCCCTGCAGTCACTTGTGAACTCGCTGGTGTGTCAGCAGGTGGGATGACCGAGTGAAACCCTTCCAACGCTCAGAGCAGGTGAATGGCCTCTCCCCAGTGTGAACTCGCTGGTGTCTCAGCAACTGGGATGAACAAGTGAATTCCTTCCCACACTCAGAGCAGGTAAATGGCCTCTCGCAGTGTGAATTTGCTGGTGTCTCAGCAGGTTGGATGACTGAGTGAATTGCTTCCCACACTCAGAGCAGGTGAATGGCCTCTCCACGATGTGAACTTGCTGGTGAGTTACAAGTTGGGATGACAGTGAATCCCTTCCCATACACGGGGCAGTTGAACGGCCTCTCCCCAGTGTGACTATGTCAAGGAATTTCCAGCTCAGACAGTGATCTGAATCCCTTCCCACAGTCCCCACATTCCCACGGTTTCTCCATGATGCGGGTATCCTTGTGACTCTGTATGGTTGGACGATCAGTTGAAGCTTCGCCCACACACACAACACGTTTACAGCTTCTCCGCGTAAAAGCTCTTTCCACAGACAGTGCACTGGAACACTCACTCGGGTGTGTGTGTCTCGATGCCTTTCCAATCACACTGATATTTGAAATCTATTCCTACAGGCAGAACAGACAAACATTTCTCCTTCCACTTTCAAAGGCCGATGATATTCAGGTCCTGATGCATAAATTGACTCTGTCAGATCTTTCCGTGATGTTTGGTTTGTGTTTCCTGTCTGAAAATCTCCTCTTCTAATATGCTGTCAAAGGAGATAACAAAACTCATCACTGGAGGTACAAGACAGAAATCCAGAATCGACATATCTAGTTTCCATGGTACATTCTTTCCTCTCTTGTTCTTCCAAAGCTGTAAATCCCTGTCCCACACACTGTCCCTCCTGCTGTGCTGAAATCCAAACCAATCGCAGATCTCTAGACTGTTTCTCCTCCACTCCCAATTTTCACCACCAATTCTGGCTGGGTTCAGTTCTCCACTCACTGGTTCCCCTCCCTCTCCTCCCCTGAAGATGCTGATTCTGTAGGCTTCAGTTCAACACTCACTTGTTCCTCCCCCACTCACTACCCTGGAGGTGCTGACTCTAGCTAGGTTCAGATCTACACTCACTGGTTCCCATCCCTCTCCCTCCTCTGAAGGTGTTGACTCTGGCTAGGTTCAGTTCTGGACTCACTGGTTCTCGTCCCTCTCCCTCCCCTGAAGGTGTTGACTCTGGCTGGGTTCAGTTCCACACTCACCAGTTTCTCTCCAATATATGACCTGTTATGTCTTGAATAAAGAATCTGACCAGATACTGTAAGCTCAAAGTAATGTGTGACCGTAGTGCTTTATTACAGGTCTGCAGAGTGTCTCTCCAGCCTGTGAGGCCGCCTTATGTACAGGTGCTCCCAAGGGATTGTGGGATCCCTTGGGACTCCAGGGGATGAGCCCTCTGTTGGTTAAATAAGGTATTTACAGGTTCACAAATAGAACAACACTCCCCCTCCCAAAGTCAATACTGTAACTATTTACAATGTGAGTTGATCTGGGGCCTTCCTTTCCCTGGTTGATCATCTCGGTGCAAATGCTGGCTTTGGTGAGTCATTTATTGGGCCCTCGCTGGGCTGCTGCGCAGCTAGCCTTGCAGGGCTGTTGGGTGTGGTGAGTCCTGCTGGGCTGCTGCAGGTGATGGTTCTGCTTCGTGGTCAACCGCTGCTCGGTTGCCACTTGTGTGTGTGTTGGGGGGTCGAAAAAGGTAGAGTCTATTGTGGGTTGTTCTGGATAGTCCGTGAATCTGAGTTTGGTTTAGTCCAAGTGTTTTCTGCAGGTGAGTCCATTTGAAAGTTTGACCAGAAACACCCTACTCCCCTCTTTGGCCACAAGAGTGCCGGGAAGTCACTTAGGACCTTGTCCATAGTTCAACATAAATACAGGATCAATAATCTTGATTTTGCATGACACATTTGCGCGATCATGATATGTATTCTGTTGAAGCTGCCTGCTCTCTACCTGTTCGTGTACATCAGGGTGCCCTTTTCATGAGCAGTTCAGCGGGGGGAACCCCAGTGAGTGAGTGGGTTCTTGTGCGGTAACTAAGCAGGACTCGGGATAGGCGAGTCTGCAGTGAGCCTTCAGTTACCCTCTTCAAGCTCTGCTTGATTGTTTGAACTGCTTGTTCTGCCTGACCATTGGACGCTGGTTTTAACGGGGCAGATGTGACATGTTTGATCCCATTGCGGGTCATGAACTCTTTGAACTTGGCACTGGTGAAGCATGGCTCATTGTCACTCACAAGAACATCAGGCAAGCCGTGCATGGCAAACATGGCCCGCAGGCTTTCAATGGTGGCAGCGGGCGTGTTTGCCAACATTATCTCACATTCAATCCATTTGGAGTACGCATCTACAACCACAAGGAACATTTTTTCCAAGAATGGGCCTGCATAGTCGACATGGACCCTGGACCACGGTTTGGAGGGCCAGGACCATAAACTCCCTGGGTGCATTGCTTAACTGTGAACAAGTGTTACATTTGTGCACACAGGACTCGAATTCTGCATTGATACCAGGCCACCACACATGGGATCTGGCTATCGCTTTCATCATTACAATGCCTGGGTGGGTACTGTGGAGGTCACTCATGAAAGTGTCCCTGCCCTTTTTTAGGCACCACTACTCGATAACCCCATAGCAGGCAGTCTGCCTGTATGGACATTTCATCTCTGCACCGCAGGTATGGCTTTATTTCTTCCTGCATCTCTAATGGGACACACTTATTTTTACTAAGGGCAGTAAGGAGTCCTGGCTCATCCAGGTTCTAATCTGTCGGGCGGTAACAGGTGATTGTTCACTCTCGAATGTTTCCATTACCATAACTAAATCTGCAGGCTGTGCCATCTCCACCCCCGTGGTGGGCAATGGCAGCCCATAGAGAGCATCAGCACAGTTTTCTGTGCCTGGCCTGTGGCGGATGGTGTAGTTGTATGCGGACGTGAGTGCCCATCTCTGGATTGCGGGCCGTGCATTCATATTTATCCCCTTACTTTCAGAAAAGAGGGATATAAGTGGCTTATGGTCGGTTTCCAATTCAAATTTGAGCCCAAACAGGTAATGATGCATTTTTTTTACCCCATAAACACACGCTAACGCTTCTTTTTCGATCATGCTGTAGGTCCTCTCAGCATTAGACAGACGTCCGAATGCATAAGCAACCAATTGCAATTTCCCAGATTCGTTAGTTTGTTGCAATACACACCCAACACCGTATGACGACCCATCACATGCTAGTACCAAATGCTTACATGGATCATACAACACAAGCAATTTGTTTGAGCATAAGTTTCCAGCTTTCTCAAAGGCTTTTTCTTGGCTTTCACCCTATACCCATTCATCTACTTTACACAGTAAAGAGTGCAGGGTTCTAACAGTGTGCTAAGACCTGGTAAGAAGTTACCAAAGTAGTTCAGGAGTCCTAGGAACGACCGCAGCTCCATCACGTTCTGTGGCCTCGGTGCGTTCTCGATTGCCTCCGTCTTTGAATCGGAGGGCCTGATGCCGTCCACCGCGATTCTTCTCCCCAGGAACTCCACTTCAGGCAGCAGGAAAACGCACTTCGAGCGTTTTAACCTGAGCCCCATACGATTAAGCAGACTAAGAACCTCCTCCAGGTTCTGCAGGTGCTCGACGGTGTCCCAACCTGTAACCAAGCTGTCGTCCTGGGAGACCACAGGACGCAGGACCGACTTCTGCAAGCTTTCCATGTCCATGTTCCTCTGGAATATCGCCGCAGCAGATCAAATCCCAAACGGGCATCTGTTGTAAATGAAGAGGCCTTTGTGCGTGTTGATGCAGGTGAGGCCCTTCGATGATTCCTCCATCTCCTGCATCATGTAGGCTGAGGTCAAGTCCAGCTTCTTGAACGTTTTTCATCCCACCGTCACAAATCGGTCATCTGCTTTTGGTAGTGGGTATTTATCCTGCAGGGAGAAATGATTCATAGTTACTTTGTAATCACCACAGATTCTGATGGTGCCATTTTCCTTGAGGACTGGAACAATCGGACTTTCCCACTCGTTGAATTCAATTGGCGAAATGATGCCCTCTCGTTGCAGTCAGTCCAGCTCGATCTCCACCCTCCCTCTCATCATGTATGGTACTGCTCTCACCTTGTGGTGGATGGGTCGAGCCCCCGGAAACAAGTGGATCTACACTTTTGCTCCTTGGAACTTCCTGATGCCCGGTTCGAACAGCAAGGGGAACTTGTTTAGGACCTGGGCACATGAAGTGTCATCGAAGGACGAGTGCGCTCGGTCATCATCCCAGTTCCAGCGTATCTTTCCAAGCCAGCTCCTGCCGAGCAGCGTGGGGCCATCGCCCAGCATCACCCAGAATGGTAACTCATGCACCGCTCCATCGTAGGAGACCTTTATGGTAGCACTGCCGATTACGGGAATCAGTTCCTTTGTATACCTTCTCAGTTTAGTATGAATGGGAATCATACAATGGGAGGCCTTGCTGCACCACAATTTATCGGAAGTCTTTATGTTCATTATGGACTGACTCACGCCCATGTCCAATTCAACCTTCAGCATTATTGGGGGACACTTTGTGGTAAATGTGTGCACCCCATATACCTCTGCCTCCTCAGTCTGAGGCTCTGGTTCATCGTGATCCACCATGGATCTGTCCTCTGTAACATGGCGGTTTGCAAGATTAGCAGGGTTTGCACATACATTGGAGGTGTCCCATTGTTCCACAGCCCTTGCAAACGTACTCTTTGAAATGGCATGATTGGAAACGATGATCACTTCTGCAGCGCCAACAAGGTGTTAATGGCCTTGCATTCACCACCCTTGATGGTGGACTCTGTGGACGTGTAGCTGCAGGTATGTGAGTCCTGCCCTGTATGTTATGATTCGAAAACAACATTACTTTGTTCACAGTACTTGCAGCAGCACTTGTATGCTGAGAGATTTATTTGGTATTGTCACTGGTGGTGTTGAACGCCTGGACTATCGCTATGATTTTACTCAAGGTTGGGGTCTCTACAGTCAAAAGTTTGTGAAGTATTACTTCATGGCCAATACCAAGTACAAAGAAGTCCCTGAGCATGTGCTCCAAATGTCCTTCAAATTCGCAATGTCCTACAAGGCGCCTTAGCTCGGCGACGTAGCTCACCACTTCCTGGCCTTCAGTCCTCTTGTATGTGTAGAACCGCCATCAGAGTGCTTTCCTTCAGGTTTAGATGCTCCCGGACCAGTGTGCACAAATCATTGTATGACTTCTCTGTGGATTTCGCTGGAGCGAGCAGATTTTTCATGAGGCCATATGTTGATGCCCCGCAAACAGTGAGGAGGATCGCCCTTTGTTTGGCAGCGTTCGCTTCTCCTTCCAACTTGTTGGCCATGAAGTATTGGCCGATTCCCAATCATCTCCCTCTGAAAATTTCTCCAGGATGCCCATGGTTCTCTGCATTTTTGTGGTGGGGTTCGCCACCTGTATCTCGTCGCCAGTTGTTATGTCTTGAATAAAGAATCTGACCAGATACTGTAAGCTCAAAGTAATGTGTGAACGTAGTCCTTTATTACAGGTCTCCAAAGTGCCTCTCCAGCCTGTGAGGCCTCCTTATGTACAGGTGCTCTCAAGGGATTGTGGGATCACTTGGAACTCCAGTGGATGAGCCCTCTGGTGGTTAAACAAGGTATTTACAGGTTTACATATATAACATGACCCATGTGCCCAATCTCCATGTGTGAACCTCGACAGTGAGTTTTGACAGGCTATTCCACTGTCGTCACCTGAGGCCTCACACATGCAATTTCCAGCTGGGTCCCTGGCCCCTCCTCCCAATGGCTCAGTTGTTAAATGTAACGCCCAGCATGACTGAGTTATAGGAGTAGGAGGGACCCAGGTATAATCCCAACTGCATATCCTCCCCTTCTAATCCCCTGTAAAAGGAGTTTACAAAAGTCATCACTGTAATTAGGAACACAGGAACAGGATAGACCATTCAGCCTCTTGTGTCTGTCCCGCCATTCAATTAGATCATTGCTGATCAGTATCTTAACTCATCTGCCGGCCTTGATTCTAGCATTCTTAATAGCCTTGCCTAAGAAAATCTATCCATCTCAGTTTTGAATTTTCAATTGGCCCCAGCCTCTAGTTTTATGAGGAACAGAGTTCCGGATTTCCATTAACCTTGAAGAACATAAAAAATATGAGCAGGAGTGGGCCATACAGCCCCTCGAGTCTGCTGCGGCATTCAATATCAAGGCTGACCTTGTACTTCAGCTCCACTTTCCCTCATTATCCCCGTATCTCTTGATTCCTTCAGTGTCCAAACAGCGTTCTCTCAGCCCTGAATATACTCGACGACTCAGCATCCACAGTCCTCCAGGGTAGAGAATTCTAAAGATTCACAACCCTCTGAGTGCAGAAATTTCTCCTCATCTCAGTCCTAAATGGCCTACCCTTTATCCTGAGACTCTGACCCCTGGTTCTGGACTCTTGAGCCAAGAGAAACAGCCTCTCAGCATTAGCCCTGACATTAGCCCTGAACGGCCTAGCTCTGATTTTAAGGTTGTGTCCCCTTGGTGTGGATTCCCTCACCAGAGGAAATAGTTTCTCTCCATCCACCCTATCAACTCTTTTAATCATTTAAACACCTCAATTCGATCACCCCTTAATCTTCTATATTCAATGTAATACAAGCCTAGTCTGTGCAACCTGTCTTCATAATTTTACAGGATTAATAAATGATTTCCTAGTAAAGGATCCTCTAGGAAAGAGTGATCATAGCATGGTTGAATTTCAAATTCAGTTGGAGGGTGAGAAAGTTCGATCTCCAACGAGTGTCCTAAGTTTAAATAAAGGAGACTAAAAAGGTATGAGGGCAGAGTTGGCTAAAGTGGACTGGGAAAATAGATTAACGTGTAAGACGGTTGATGAGCAGTGACAGACATTTAAGGAGATATTTCATATCTCTCAATAAAAATATATTCCAATGAGAAGGAAAGACTTTAAGAAAAGGGATAACCATCCATGGCCAACTAGGGAAATGAAGGATGGTATCAAATTGAAAACAATGTCATACAAAGTGGCCAAGATTAGTGGGAGGCCAGAGGATTGGGAAACTTTGAAAAACCAGCAAAGCACGATTAAAAAAATAATAAAGAGAGGGAAGATAGATTATGAAAGCAAACTAGCAATAAATATAAAAACAGATTGTAAGAGTTTCTACAGGTATATAAAAAGGAAGAGAGTGGCTAAAGTAAATGTTTGTCCCTCTAGATTTATTAGTCCACCCTTTGTCTTTAGGTGAACGAACTTGCTCTAAACCCTCACTATCTCCTCCTTGATTGCATCCCACTGCTCAGACACTGATTTATCTTTAAGTAGCTGTTTCCAGTCCACTTTGGCTAAATCACATCTCAGCTTAGTAAAATTAGCTTTTCCCCAGGTGAAAATTTTTATTCTTGGTCCATCTTTGTCTTTTTCCATGCCTACCCTAAATCTAACTGAATTATGATCACCACTGGAAAATGCTGTCCCACTGATACCCCTTCCACCTGCCCAAGCTTCATTCCATAAGTCCAGAACCGCCTCCTCTCTAGTTGGGATTGCTACGTACAGGCTAAAAAAGTTCTCCTGAATGCATTTTTAAAATTCTGCTCCCTCTATACCTTTCACACTAATTCTATCCCAGTTATTATTAAAGTAGTTGAAATCCCCGACTATTACTGCCCTATTATTTTTGCACGTATCAGAAATGTGCCTACATATTTGCTCTTCTGTCTTCCTCTAACTGTTTGAGAGTCTATAGTACATCCCCAGCTGTGTAACTACCCCTTTTTTGTTCTTCAGGTCTCCCATGTGGCCTCATTTGATGATCCTTCTGACATATAATCTCTCCTCACAGCTGTAATTGATTCTATAATCAATATTGCAACACGCCCTCCTTTTTTATCCCCCTCTCCATCCTGTCTGAAAACCCTGTAACCAGGAATGTTGAGCTGCCATTCCTACCCTTCTTTTAGCCATGTCTCACTAATAGCTATAATATTATGCTGTCTATCTGCTCTCAGCTCATCTGCCGTATTCCCTAGACTCCTTGCATTGAAGTATATACCATGTTTTACAAATTTGCTGGAGTTCTTTGAGGATGTAATGAACAGGGTGGATAAGGGTGGACCAGTGGATGTGGTGTATTTGGATTTCCAGAAGGCATTCGATAAGGTGCCACATAAAAGGTTACTGCACAAGATAAAAGCTCACAAGGATTGGTTGGGGGTTGGCTAACTAACAGAAAACAGAAAGTCGGGATAAATAGTTCATTCTCGGGTTGGCAACCAGTAACTAGTGGGGTGCTGCAGGGATCAGTGCTGGGATAAAAACTAGTATTAAAACACTTTACCTAAATGCACGCAGCATTCGAAACAAAGTAAATGAGTTGACGGCACAAATCATTACAAATGGGTATGATTTGGTGGCCATTACTGAAACGTGGTTGCAGGGTGGCCAAGACTGGGAATTAAACATACAGGGGTATCTGACAATTCGGAAAGATAGACAAGAAGGGAAAGGAGGTGGGGTAGCTCTGTTAATAAAGGATGATATCAGGGCAGTTGTGAGAGATGATATTGGCTCCAATGAACAAAATGTTGAATCATTGTGGGTGGAGATTAGAGATAGTAAGGGGAAAAAGTCACTGGTGGGCGTAGTTTATAGGCCCCCAAATAATAACTTCACGGTGGGGCGGACAATAATCAAGGGAATAATGGAGGCATGTGAAAAAGGAACGGCAGTAATCATGGGGGATTTTAACCTACATATCGATTGGTCAAATCAAATCGCACAGGGTAGCCTGGAGGAGGAATTCATAGAATGCATACGGGATTGTTTCTTGGAACAGTATGTTACAGAACCTACAAGGGAGCAAGCTATCTTAGATCTGGTCCTGTGTAATGAAACAGGAATAATAAACGATCTCCTAGTAAAAGGTCCTCTCGGAATGAGTGATCACAGTATGGTTGAATTTGTAATACATATTGAGGTGAGGAAGTAGTGTCTCAAACGAGCGTACTATGATTAAACAAAGGGAACTACAGTGGGATGAGGGCAGAGTTGGCTAAAGTAGACTGGGAACACAGACTAAACGGTGGCACAATTAAGGAACAGTGGAGGACTTTCAAGGAGCTCTTTCATAGTGCTCAACAAAAATATATTCCAGTGAAAAAGAAGGGCGGTAAGAGAAGGGATATCCAGCCATGGATAACCAAGGAAATAAAGGAGAGTATCAAATTAAAAACCAATGCGTATAAGGTGGCCAAGGTTAGGGGGAAACTAGCAGATTGGGAAAATTTTAAACGACAGCAAAGAATGATTAAGAAAGCAATAAAGAAAGGAAAGATAGATTATGAAAATAAACTTGCGCAAAACATAAAAACAGATAGTAAAAGCTTTCACCGATATATAAAACGGAAAAGAGTGACTAAAGTAAATGTTGGTCCCTTAGAAGATGAGAAGGGAGATTTAATAATGGCAAATGTGGAAATAGCTGAGACCTTAAACAATTATTTTGCTTCGGTCTTCACAGTGGAAGACACAAAAACTATGCCAAAAATTGCTGGTCATGGGAATGTGGGAAGGGAGACAATCACTATCACTAGGGAGGTAGTGCTGGACAGACGAATGGGACTCAAGATAGACAAGTCCCCTGGTCCTGATGAAATGCATCCCAGGGTATTAAAAGAGATGGCGGAAGTTATAGCAGATGCATTCGTTATAATCTACCAAAATTATCTGGACTCTGGGGAGGTACCTGAGGATTGGAAAGCAGCTAATGTAACGCCTCTATTTAAAAAAGGGGGCAGACAAAAGGCAGGTAACTATAGGCCTGTTAGTTTAACATCTGTGGGGAAAATGCTTGAAGCTATCATTAAGGAAGAAATAGCGGGACATCTAGATAGGAATAGTGCAATCAAGCAGACGCAACATGGATTCATGAAGGGGAAATCATGTTTAACTAATTTACTGGAATTCTTTGAGGATATAACGAGCATGGTGGATAGAGGTGTACGGATGGATGTGGTGTATTTGGATTTCCAAAAGGCATTCGATAAGGTGCCACACAAAAGTTTACTGCAGAAGATAAAGGTACGCGGAGTCAGAGGAAATGTATTAGCACGGATAGAGAATTGGCTTACAAACAGAAAGCAGAGAGTCGGGATAAATGGGTCCTTTTCAGGTTGGAAATCGGCGGTTAGTGGTGTGCCACAGGGATCGGTGCTGGGACCACAACTGTTTACAATATACATAGATGACCTGGAAGAGGGGACAGAGTGTAGTGTAACAAAATTTGCAGATGACACAAAGATTAGTGGGAAAGCGGGTTGTATAGAGGACACAGAGAGGCTGCAAGGAGATTGTGATAGGTTACGCGAATGGGCTAAGGTTTGGCAGATGGAATACAATGTCGGAAAATGTGAGGTCATCCACCTTGGGAAAAAAAACAGAAAAAGGGAATATTATTTGAATGGGGAGAAATTACAACATGCTGAGAGGCAGAGGGACCTGGGGGTCCTTGTGCATGAATCCCAAAAAGTTAGTTTGCAGGTGCAGCAGGTAATCAGGAAGGCGAATGGAATGTTGACCTTCATTGCGAGAGGGATGGAGTACAAAAGCAGGGAGGTCATGCTGCAACTATACAGGGTATTGGTGAGGCTGCACCTGGAGTACTGCGTGCAGTTTTGGTCACCTTACTTAAGGAAGGATATACTAACTTTGGAGGGGATACAGAAACGATTCACTCGGCTGATTCCGGAGATGAGGGGGTTACCTTATGATGATAGATTGAGTAGAATGGGTCTTTACTCGTTGGAGTTCAGAAGGATGAGGGGTGATCTTATAGAAACATTTAAAATAATGAAAGGGATAGACAAGATAGAGGCAGAGAGGTTGTTTCCACTGGTCGGGGAGACTAGAACTAGGGGGCACAGCCTCAAAATACGGGGGAGCCAATTTAAAACCGAGTTGAGAAGGAATTTCTTCTCCTAGAGGATTGAGAATCTGTGGAATTCTCTGCCCAAGGAAGCAGTTGAGGCTAGCTCATTGAATATACTCAAGTCACAGATAGATAGATTTTTAACCAATAAGGGAATTAAGGGTTATGGGGAGTGGGCGGGTAAGTGGAGCTGAGTCCACGGCCAGATCAGCCATGATCTTGTTGAATGGCGGAGCAGGCTCGAGGGGCTAGATGGCGTACTCCTATTCCTAATTCTTATGTTCTTATGGCACCAACTATTTACAATCGATATTGAAGAAGGGACCGAGTGTAACGTAGCTAACTTTGCTGATAATACAAAGATGGAAGGTAAAGCAATGTGTTAGGATGACACAAAAAAACTGCAAAGGGACATGGACAGGCTAAGTGAATGGGCAAAAAATTGGCAGATGGAGTATAAGGTTGGAATGTGTGAGGTTATGCACTTTGGGAGAAAAAAAATCAAAGAGCAAGTTATTATTTAAATGGAGAAAAATTTCAAAGTGCTGCAGTGCAGCGGGATCTGGGGGTACTTGTGCATGAAACACAAAAGGTTAGTATGCAGGTACAGCAAGTGATCAGGAAGGCCAATGGTATCTTGGCCTTTATTGCAAAGGGAATGGAGTATAAAAGCAGGGAAGTCTTGCTACAGTTAAACAGGGTATTGGTGAGGCCACACCTGGAATACAGCGTACAGTTTTGGTTGCCATATTTAAGAAAGGATAAACTTGCTGTGGAGACGATTCAGAGAAGGTTCACTCGGTTGATTCCAGAGATGAGGGGGTTGACTTATGAGGAAAGGTGGAGTAGATTGGTCCTCTACTCATTGGAATTCAGAAGAATGAGAGGTGATCTTATCGAAATGTATAAGATTATGAGGGATTTGTCAAGGTGGATGCAGAGAGGAAGTTTCCACTGATGGGGAGACTAGAACTAGGGTGCATAATCCTAGAATAAGGGGCTGTCCATTTAAAATTGAGATGAGGAGGAATTTCTTCTCTCAGAGGATTATAAATCTGTGAAATTCGCTGCCTCAGAGAACTGAGGAAGCTGGGTCATTGAATACATTTAAGACAGAGATAGACAGTTTCTTAACTCATAAGAGGTTATGGGGACAGGCAGGGAAGTGGACCTGAGTCCATGATCGGGTCAGCTATGATCATGTTAAATGGTGGAGCAGGCTCGAGGGGCAGTATGGCCTACTCCTGTTCCTATTTCTTATGTTTTTATGTTCTTATGTAAGGAGAAGTACTCTGGAATTTATGGGGAATTGGAACTTGTCCATAAGAGTAACTGAAGGTGTGAAAACTGAAATAATCCAGAGTTAGAAAGGAGAAAAGGCTCAGAATGGAGCAGCCAGTAACAGGATATCAATCAGCCTCATCTTATCTTGGAGACATCAATTATCGGCACACTGTGTTATTTGAAATATCAAAATATTAAACTCCAGCCCAGTTCTTGGGGTTACTAACTTCAGTAGAAACAAACCCCAACTGACAGAACGAACACGATTCAGTCGGGATGTGATTAACAGCAGCAATAAGAGTCGAATCCAACCCCTGCAGTCACTTGTGAACTCGCTGGTGTCTCAGCAGATTGGATGACCGAATGAATCCCTTCCCACATACAGAGCAGGTGAATAGCCTCTCTCCAGTGTGACTGTGATGATGCATTTCCAGTTTACAAGGTTGGGCTCAGTTCTACACCCACTGTGCACAGAGTGAGAATAAAATATATGAGCAGTTGATTTTCTCTGCTGGACACTTTTTTTTGTGCTGGCCCAATCGGGTGAGCCCGGACTGGCCCAATAGGGTGAGCGTGAGCTGATCCAATAGGGTGAGCCCGGGCTGGCACAATAGGGTGAGCCTGTACTGGCCCAATAGGGAGAGCCCGGGCTGGCCCAGGGTCAACAGACAACAATCAGCACAAGGCTCCCTTTCAGGGGCCAGTGACCTGGGCACAAACATGTGGTCCAATCAAACTGACAGATACCCTGAAACCCCGCCCACCCTTTGTCCCCGCCCAAAGGGCCGTGCATGCGTCGCGAGACCCGCCCTGACCAAGATGGCAGCCGCTGAACCATCTCCCCCGCGCTGCCCAAGATGGTGGGTGCTGACCCCGCTCCCCCAGACGCTCACTGACCGGTCCTGGAACCGGGGGGAAAATACGTGGCCTGCGGGCTGTGATTCGCAGCCTGGGGCCAAGCCAGGGTGTGTGTGAAACGGATGTTGCGAAGTGTTGTGTCTTGGGCCTGGGCCTGCACTCGGGCTGTGTGAAGCCCGTGACCCGCCGGGGTATATTAACCCATGGAACTATTTGTACTGTACTTTTTGGACTGCCATGCAACAAGCCTCGCCCCCACCCACCCCCCACCTCAGAGAGCTGTGGAAGCTGGGTCATTGAATAAATTTAAGACAGAGATAGACAGTTTCTTAACCGATAAGGGGTTATGGGAGCGGGCAGGGAAGTGGACCTAAGTCCATGATCGGATCAGCCATGCTCGAGTTAAATGATGGAGCAGGCTCGAGGTGCCGTATGGCCTACTTCTTTTCCTATTTCTTATGTTCTTTATGACAAGCCCCCTCCCGTCTCCCAGACCAAATCATTCCATGCAGGTGGTGCCGAGAAACAGGACTGAGGGAGGCATGCTGTTTGACTGGGGTAAGGCACTTCGTTAGGAGGGATGATATGTTGGAAGGATCATCAGATGAGGCCATATGTGTTCAAATGAAGAAGAAAAGAGGGGCAATCACAATGTTGGGAGTGTAATATAAACAGTCAAAGGGAGATAGAAACGCAAATATGTAGGAATGTTTCTGAGAAGTGCAAAACCAATTCGGCAGCAATAGTCAGGGATTTCAACTACCACAGAATCATAGAAATTTACGGCACAACAGGAGACCATTCGGCCCACTGTGTCTGTGCCGGTCGAAAAAGAGCTATCCAGCCTAATCTCACTTTCCAGCTCTTGCTCCACAACCTTGTAGATTATGGCCCTTCCAGTGCATATCCAAGTACGTTTCAATTGTGGTGAGGGTTTCTGTCTCTACCATCCTTTCAGGCTGTGAGTTCCAGACCCCCAGCACCCTCTGTGTGAAAAGTTTCTCCTCAACTCCCCTATAAACCTTTTACCAATTACTTTCAATCTGTGCCCCCTGGTTATTGACCTCTCTGCGAAGGGAAATAAGTCAGCTCAGAGAAGGTTCACGAGGCAGTTCAGATAAGGTTCACGAGGTTGATGCCTGAGATGAAGGGGTTGTCATATGAAGATAGGTTGAGCAGGTTGGGCCTATACTCATTGGAGTTTAGAAGAACGAGAGGTGATCTCATTGAAATGTATAAGATGCTGAGGGGGCTTGACAGGGTTGATGCAGAGAGGATGTGTCCCCTTGTGGGGGAATCGAGAACTAGGAGGCATAGTTTCAGAATAAGGGATCGCTCATTTAAAATGGAAAAGAGGAAGAATTTCATCTCTCAGAGGGTCGTGCATCTTTGGAATTCTCTACCCCGGGAAGCTGTGTAGGCTGGGTCATTGAATATATTTAAGGTGGGGATAGACAGATTTTTGAAAGATGAGGGAATCAACGGTTTATGGTGAGAGGGCAGGGAAGTGGAGTTGAGGCCAAGATCAGATCAGCCATGATCTTATTGAATGGTGGAGCGGGCTCGAGGGGCCTACTCCTGCTTCTATTTATTTGTCATGTTCTTAAGTTTTTCCTATCCACCTCATCTGGGAGCCTCATAATTTTGAACATCTCAATTAAGTCTACCCTCAGCCTCCTCTATTCCAAAGAAAACAACATCAGCCCATCCAAACTTTCCTCATAGCTCAAATTCTTCAATCCAGGTAACACCCTCATAAATCTCCTCTGTACCCTCTCTAGTGCATATCACATGTTTCCTGTAATGTGGTGATCAGAATTGTGCGAATACTCTAGCTATGGCCTAACTAATGTTTTACACAGTTCTAGCATAACCTCCAGAGGGAGATGGGAGTCTGGAACTTACTGCCTGAAAGAGCAGCAGAGGCAGAAACCTTCATCTCATTGACAAAAGTACTTGGATATACACTTGAAGTGCCGTAACCTACAGGGCTACGGACCAAGAGCTGGAAAGTGGGAATAGGCTGGATAGCTCTTTTTCTGCCGCACAGACACGATGGGCCAAATAGCCTCCTTCTGTGTTGTAAGCTGCTATGATTCCATGACACCAATCCCCTCCTGTCTGATATAAACCAACCCCACAGTTACTGACACCAATCCCCTCCTTTCTGATATAAACCCACCCCACAGTCACTGACACCAATCCCCTCCTGTCTGATATAAACCAACCCCACAGTTACTGACACCAATCCCCTCCTGTCTGATATAAACCCACCCCACAGTCACTGACACCAATCCCCTCCTGTCTGATATAAACCAACCCCACAGTCACTGACACCAATCCCCTCCTGTCTGATATAAACCAACCATCATCATCATAGACATTCCCTCGGAGTCGAGGATGACTTGCTTCCACATTAAAAATGAGGTCTCAGATGTCTGTTAAGTCCAATGCGGGAGCTACAGTCTGTGTCGCAGGTTCAACAGACGGTGGTTGAAAGTAAGTTCGTTGATGGCTGGTTTGTTGAAATGCTTGGATTGTCGTGCCACCATATGCGCTTGGTGTCCGCTTGCTCCAGGCGAGTGGCTCAAAGTGTTTGACACCCTCACAGATTAGTCTCTTCCATTTTCAGCAATCATGCGCCAGGGATTCCCAGGTGTCAGTGGGGATGTTGAACTTCTTCAAGGAGGCCTTGAGGGTGTCCTTGAAGCATTTCCTCTGCTTCCCTGGGGCTCGCTTGCCATGTCGAAGCTCCGAGTAGATCGCTTGCTTTGGGAGTATCGTATCGGGCATATGGATGATGTGGCCTGTCCATCGTAGCTGATCGAACGTGGTTAATGCTTCAATGCTGAGGATGGTGGCCTGCGCGAGAACATTGTGCGCCTATCCTGCCAACGGATTTGCAGGATCTTCCGGAGGCAGCGTTGATGGAACTTCTCCAGTGCTTTGATGTGCCTGCTGTACATAGTCCATGTCTGAGAAGCGTGTCTGAGGGCAGGCAGATATCACTACTGCTCGATAGACCTTGAGCTTTGTGCCGGTTTTAAGGTTCTGGTCTTCAAACCGTCTGTTCCTTAGGTGACCAAAGGCTGCACTGGAACACTGAAGGCGGTGTTAGACCTCATCATTAATATCTGCCCTAGTTGACAGTAGGCTCCCGAGGTATGAAAAATGATCCAGGTTGTCCAAGGCCTCTTCGTGGATTTTGATAATCTGAGGGGGTCGGAGTGGGGTGCATTGGTGTCTGGTGGGGGCAGGTTGATAGAGCACCTTTGTTTTATGGATGTTTAGTGTAATGCCGATGCTCTCAGACACTACGGTGAACGTGTTGATGATGGTTTGGAGTCCGTCCTCCGAGTGAGCGCAGACGCAAGCATCATCTACATATTGTAATTCGAGGACAGAGGATGGCATGACCTTGGATCTGGTCTGAAGGCGATGGAGGTTGAACAGTTTCCTGTTTGTTCTATAGATTATCTCCACTCCAGCGGGAAGCTTACTGAGGGTGAGATGTAGCATTGCAGCAAGGAAGATCGAGAAGAGTGTCGGTGCAATGACACAGCCTTGCTTTTCCCCGGTCCGTACATGAACTGGGTCTGTGGTGATCCATTGGTCAGGATCACGGCTTGTCTGTTATCATGAAGCAAGTGGAGGATGGTGACACATTTGAGGACAGCCGAATTTGTAGAGTACACTCCATAATCCCTCACGGTTAATAGTGTCAAAGGCCTTGGTCAGGTCAAAGAAGGTTGAACCTACCCCACAGTCACTGACACCAATCTCCTCCCATGTGATATAAACCAACCCTTGTCACTGACACCAAGTGGACTGGGAAAATATGTTCATAACTTCTCAGCAAAGATTTATTCAAGTGAAACATAAAGATGCGAAGAGAAGGATGGTTAACTAGGGAAGTAAAGGATAGTATCAAATTGAAAAAAAGGCAGACACTGTTGCAAAGGACAGTGGAAGGTCAGAGGATTGGGAATGTTTTAGAAACCAGCAAAGGGCGACTTAAAAAAAATGATAAAGACAAGGAAGATAGCAGATGAGAGCAAACTAGCAAGAAAGATAAAAACAGACAGTAAGAGCTTCTACAGGTATATAAAAAGGAAATGAGTAGACGATGAGACTGAAGAATTAATATTGGGAAACACGGAAATGGCAGAGATTTTGAATAAATATTTTATATCAGTCTTTACAGCAGAGAACACGAAAAACATCCCAACAGTTGATAAACAAGGAGCTATTGCAGAGGGGGACACTTAAAACAGTCACTATCACTAGAGATAAAGTACTAATCAAACTAATGGGACTAAAGGTGGACAAGTGTCCTGGACCTGGTGACATGCATCCCAGGGTCTTAAAATAAGTGGCTGCTGAGATAGTGGATGCATTGGTTGTAATCTACCAAAATTCCCTGAATTCTGGAGAGGTCCCAGCGGACTGGAAAACCGTAAATGTTTCACTCCTATTTAAGAAAGGAGGGAGACAGAGAGCAGGAAACTATAGACCAGTTAGCCTACCATCTGTCATTGGGAAAATACTGGAGTCCATCATTAAGGAAGTAGTAGCAGGACATTTAGAAAATCATATTGCAGTCAAGCAGAGTCAGCATGGTTTTATGAAAGGGATATCATGTTTGACAAATTTGCTGGAGGTTTTTGAGGATGTAACGAGCAGCGTGGATAACGGAGAACCAGTTGATGTTGCATATTTGGATTTCCAGAAAGCATTCAGTAAGCTGCCACACAAAAGGTCACTGCACAAGCTAACAGCTCACGGGGTTGGGGGTAATATATTAACATGGATAGAGGATTGGCTAGCAAACAGAAAACAGAGAGTCGGGATAAATAAGTAATTTTCAAGTTGGCAAACTGTAACGAGTGAGGTGCCACAGGGATCAGTGCTGGGGCCTCAACTATTTACAATTTATATTAATGACTTGGATGAAGGGACCGAGTGTAATGCAGCCAAATTTGCTGATGATACAAAGATAGGTGGGAAAGCAATCTGTGAGGAGGACGCAAAGAATCTACAAAGGGATATGGATAGGCTCAGTGAATGAGCAAAAATCTGGCAGATGGGTGAAATTAGGCAAAATGTCAGGTTATCCCCTTTGATAGGAAAAATAAAAAAGCAAATTATTATTGAAATGGGGACGATTACAAAATGCTGTAGTACAGAGGGATGTTTGGGTTCTTGTACATGGAACTCAAAACGTTAGCATGCAGGTACATAAGCAAATGGAATGCTGGCCTTTATTGCAAGGGGGATGGAGTATAAAAGTAGGGAAGTCCTGCTACAACTGGTAAGACCACACCTGGAGTATTGCACACAGTTTTGGTCTGGACTTGTCTCCATTCCCGTGCCGAGGGGATTGCTACACTAGACAGTTGGGGGGGGGGGGCAATATTTGGCAATATTTTGTACTAAAGATCAATTTAGGATTAAAGTATAAGTTCTTAATTTTATTTCAAACTGAATTTCTGTTGAGAGTCGCGGAATTAAAGGGAAAGATAACACACAGCATTTCTTAAATGGACACTGTGTTCTCGGGGCTGCAATCAGCAATATCCAGAATATTAAAGTCCAGCCCAGTTATAGGGTTATTAACATCAGCAGAAACAAACCCCCACTGTCAGAATGAACATCGTTCAGTTGGGATGTGATTAACAGCAACAATAACAACAGGTTCCAACCCCTGCAGTCATTTGTGAACTCGCTGGTGTGTCAGCAGGTTGGATGACAGAGTAAATCCCTCCCCACACTCAGGGCAGGTGAACGGCCTCTCCCCAGTGTGAACTCGGTGGTGAGTTACAAGGTGGGATGACCCAGTGAATCCCTTCCCATATACAAGGAAAGTGAACTGCCTCTCCCCATTGCGACTGCGTCGATGAATTTCCAGCGCAGATGGTGATCTGAATCCCTTCCCACAGTCCCCACATTTCCACAGTTTCTCCATGGTGTGGGTATCATTGTGACTCTCCAGGTTGGACAATCAGTTGAAGCCTCGCCCACACACACAACACATTTACAGTTTCTCCGCACTGTGAATGGTGGGATTTTTTTCAGGCTGTGTAACTGGTTAAAGCTCTTTCCACAGTCAGTGCACTGGAACACTCTCACTGGTGTGTGTGTCTCAGTGCCTTTCCAGGCATCGTGGTATTTGAAATCTTTTTCCACAGGTAGAACAGAAAAACATTTCTCCTTCTACTTTCAAAGGCTGATGACATCCAGGTACTGATGAATCGATTGATTCCGTCAGATCTTGACGCGATGTTTAGTTTGTGTTTCCTGTCTGAAAATCTCCCCTTCTAATACGCTGTAAAAGGAGATAACAAAACTAATCACTGTAAGTAAAAGATAGAAATTCAGAATAGACACATCTAGTTTCCGTGGAACATTCTTTCCTCTCTTGTTCTTCCAAAGCTGTAAATTCCCGTCCTACACATTGTCCCTCCTGCTGTGCTGAAATCCAAACCCATGCACGTCTCGAGAGTTTTTCTCCTTCACACCCAGTTTTCACCACCAATTCGAACTAGGTTCAGTTCTACACTAACTAGTTCCCCTCCTCCATTGATGGTGCTGACTCTGTCTGGGTTCAGTTCTACACTCACTGGTTCCCCAACCTCTCCTCCCCTGAAGGTGCTAACTCTGTCTGGGTTCAGTTCATCACTCACTGGGTCCCCTCCCCTGAAGGTGTTGACTCTGTCTGGGTTCAGTTCTTCACTCACTAGTTCCCCTCCCTCTCCTCCCCTGAAGGTTCTGACTCTGGCTGGGTTCAGTTCGACACTCACTGGTTCCCCTCCCTCTCTTCCTCTGAAGGTACTGACTCTGGCTGGGTTCAGTTCCACACTCACTGGTTCCCCTCCCCTGAAAGCGCTGACTCTGGCTGGGTTCAGTTCTACACTCACTGGTTCCCCTCCCTCTCTTCCTCTGAAGGTGCTCACTCTGCTGGGTTCAGTTCCACACTCACTGGTACCCCTCCCCTGAAGGTCCTGACTCTGGCTGGGTTCAATTCCACAGACACGGACATTGCTCACTTTGTCCCTGTACCAAGATGGCCACGCATGCGCTGTGCTACTCATTGAATCAAGATGGCGGAGCGCTGAACCTGCCTTCCTCTACCAAGACGGCCACCATTAGCCTGGGCCTGTGGCCGGGAGAAAGCACCGAAGCTGCAACCGCCGATATTCCGGTTATTATTCCGGGCTTACGGCAGGCACCAGTTGGTTATGAAGTCTCACCGGCTCTCCGCTCGTTCATTACTCCCGTCCGCCCCGTTGAAAATGACACCTCCGTGGAACCTATGCAAACCTGTCTCCTCTGCCATTACACTCACTGCGCATGCTCCAAACAGCCAGGGCGCGCACCTGCGCACTGAGCTCCTGTAGTCTGGGTGCGGCACATTCTCCCCGTGGGGCATGCTGGGTAAATAAAACTGTGCGGAATAGGAGCAGGAGTGGGCCACCCGGCCCCCCCCCCCCCCCCCCCCGAGCCTGCTCCCCATTCAATAAGATCATGGCTGATCTGATCATCGACTCAGCTCCACTTCCCTGTCAGCTCCCCAAAACCCCTTCATTCCTTAACGGTTAAAAAACTACCTATCTCTGTCTTAAATTTATTCAATGATCCAGCTTCCACAGATCTCTGAGGCAACGAATTCCACAGATTTACAACCCTCTGAGAGAAGAAATTCCTCCTCATCTCAGTTTTAAATGGGCTGAGGAGAAAGGTTGCATTTGTGAATTGAACAGGATTTACTGTGATTGCATTGGGCACAGAACCATGTACATTCTGGCAGCTCTTGTTTGTTTCTGATGATGTTATACCCTATACCTGAGCTGGAGATTAATATTGTGTATAAATGTTGAATCAATTATCTTTGTTTCAAACGCAGTGTGTCGAATATTTGATCCCTCCTTGATCAGAGGAGACTGATTGATGTTCTGTTACTGACTGTTCCAGTTTAGGGTTTTTTCTTAATCGAACTTATATCACTTCTCACCTAGTTTGCCTTCTATCATATCAAACACCAAACTTGTTCCATTTTAGTACATGCGTTCTGGTTGTAGTAGACTGAACTGTAGTGTCTCACTTTAAACTCAGCTGAAATCCTTTGAACCATCCCTTTATTGAACTGTCTTACAGAAATAAGGGATTTCAAATCTTATGCATCAGTTAACATGTTTTTGGAACCGATTTAATTTAAAAAACTCATCCACATATCTTGCACATGATAGCCTGTGAAATATTCTGATATTTGTAATTGTCATTACCACCAACTCTGTTCCGTAGCCACTGACTCCATCCCTCTCTCCACCTTCTGTCTGAGGCGGAACCAGACTGTTCGCAACCTTGGTGTCATACTTGATCCTGAAATAAGTTTTTGACCACATTTCCACAGCATAACGAAGGCTGCCTATTTCCACCTCTGTAACATCACCCATCTACAGTCTTGCCTCAGCTCATCCACTGCTTAAGCCCTCATCTATTCTTTGTTACTTTTGAATTTGTCTATTCCAATGCACTCCACCCACATTCTATCCCGCAAAAATTGTTGATCCAAAAGTCGGCTGCCCATGTCCTAACTCGCACCAAGTCCAGCTCACCCATCACCCCTGTGCTCGCTGACCTACATTGGCTTTTGGTTAAGCAATGCCTTGATTTCAAAATTCTAATACTTATTTTCAAATCCCTCCATGGCCTCGCCCCTCCCGAGCTCTGTAATCTCCTCCAGCCCCACAACACCCCCATCCACCTGCCCCATGAGATATCTGTTTTCCTGAGCATCCCTGATTATAATTGTTCAACCTTCTGTTACCCAGCCTAAATCTTTCTAACTAACCCATGCTGTACCTGCTCTGGCAGCTTTTGATGGGCTAGCGTACAGCAAGCGTTTCCATGCTGTATCTTCCCTCGGAGTGTTTGATGGAACAATGTAGATGGAGATTTACTCTGTATCTAACCCGTGCTTTACCTACCCTGGGAGTGGTTGATGGGACAATGTAGAGGGATATTTACTCTGTATTTAATCAATGCAGTACTTGCTCTGGAAGTGTTTGGTGGGTTAGCGTAGCAGGAGCTTTACTCTGTATCTAACCAATGCTGCACTTATCCTGGGAATATTTGATGGGACAATGTAGAGGGAGCGTTACTCTGTATGTAACTGGTGCTAGGAGTGCTGATGGAAAGTGTAAAGTGAGTTGTATTCTGTATCTAACCCGCCTGTACCTGTGATGGAAGTGTTTTATGGATCAGTTTATGGGGAGCTTTACTCTGACTAACCCATGATATTCCTGTTGTGGGACTGTTTGATGGGACAGCATAGAGGGAACTTTACTCTGTACTCGGGGCTGAGACTAAATAACAAACATGAGCAAAAGAACACTGTGTCTTTTCTTCATTTACTCTGTATCTAACCTGCGCTGTGCCTGCCTGGGAATGTCCGGTGAGACAGTGTAGAGGGAGATGTACTCTGTGTGTAACCTGTGCTATACCTGCCCTGGGAACGTCTGGTGGAACAGTATGGAGGGAGCTTTACTCTGTATTTAACCCATGTTGTACCTGCCCTGGGAAAGTTTGATGGGACAGTGTAAAGGAAGCTTTATTCTGTATCTAACCTGTGTTGTGCCTGTCCTGGGCATTTTTGGATTGGCTGTTTAGAGAGAGGTTTACTACGCATCTAAATTATACTGTACTTGCGCTGGGAGGGTTTGATGGGTCAGTGTAGAGAGAGCTTCGCTCTGTATCTAACATGTGCTGAACCTACCCTAGGATTGTTTGTTGCGACAGGGTAGAGGGAGAAATTATTCTGTATTTATCCCGTGCTGTTGCTGCCCTGGAGTGCTTGGGGGAGATGTACTCAGTGTCTAACATGTGTTGTACCGGCCCTGGCAGTGTTTGATGGGACAGAATAGAGGGCGCTTTACTCTGTATCTAACCCGTGCTATACCTGTCCTGGGAGTGTTTGATGGGACAGCGTAGAGGGAGCTTTACGCGTTATCTATCCCATGCTGTACCTGCCCTGGGAGTGTTTGATGGGACAGCGTAGAGGGAGCTTTACGCGTTATCTATCCCATGCTGTACCTGCCCTGGGAGTGTTTGATGGGACAGCGTAGAGGCAGCTTTACTCGTTATCTATCCCATGCTGTACCTGTCCTGGAAGTGTTTGATGCGACAGTGTAGAGGGAGCTTTATTCTGTATCTAACCCGTGCTGTACCTGTCCTGGGAGTGTTTGATGCGACAGTGTAGAGGGAGCTTTATTCTGTATCTAACCCATGCAGTATCTACTCTGGAATGCTTGGGACAGGGCAGAGGGAGATATACTCCGTATCTAACATGTGTTGTAACTGCCCTTGGAATGTCTGGTGGGACAGTGTTGAGGGAGCTTTAATCTATATCTAAGCAAGACAAGTATACCTTAGATACGGAGGGCAAAACTATGCACAGTACTCCAGGTGTGGTAACAGAGTAAAAGATTTTGGGGAGTGAGCAGGGAAGTGGAGCTGAGCCGATGAGGTCATGATCTTATTGAATGAGGAGCAGGCTCGGGGGGGCCGGGTGGCCCACTCCTGCCCCTGTTTCTCATGGTCTTATGTACCCAACATGCCCCGCGGGGGAGACTGTGCCGATCCAGACAACAGGAGCTCAGTGCGCAGGCGCGGGCCCTGACTGTGTTTGGAGCATGCGCGGTGCGTGTAATGGCGGGCGTGACACAGTTCACACAGGTTCCACAGAGATGGCATTCCGCAGGGCGAAGGGGAGTAATGGACCAGCACGGAGCCGCGGAGCCTCGATAAACAACCGGTTCCCGCCGCAAGCTCGGAATAATAACCAGAATATCGGCGGTTGCAGCTTCGGGGCTTTGTCCCAGTCACAGGCCCAGGCTAACGGTGGCCATCTTGGTACAGGAAGTCAGGTTCAGCGCTACGCCATCTTCATTTAGTGAATAGTACCGCGCATGCGCGGCCATCTTGGTGCAGGAACAAAGTGAGCGATGTAAGTGTCTGTCGAAGAGAAACCAGCCAGAGTCAGCACCTTCAGGGAAGGAGGTGGAGGGGAACCAGTGAGTGTGGAACTGAACCCAGCCAGAGTCAGCACCTTCAGGGAAGGAGGTGGAGGGGAACCAGTGAGTGTAGAACTGAACACAGTGTGAGTCAGCACCTGCAGGGGGAGAGGGAGGGGAACCAGAGAGTGTAGAACTGAACTCAGCCAGAGTCAGCACTGGCAGGGGGGAGAGGGAGGGGAACCAGAGAGTGTAGAACTGAACTCAGCCAGAGTCAGCACCTGCAGGGGGAGAGAGGGAGGGGAACCAGTGAGTGTAGAACTGAACTCAGCCAGAGTCAGCACCTGCAGGGGGAGAGAGAGAGGGGAACCAGTGAGTGTAGAACTGAACCCAGCCAGTGTCAGCACCTACAGGGATGGGACCCATTGAGTGTATTTCTGAACCCAGCCAGAGTCAGCACCTTCAGGGGAAAGGGGAGGGAGAGGAACCAGAATTTATATCTGAACACAGCCAGAGTCAGCACCTTCCAGGGAGAAGAGAGATGGGAGTGAGGGGAGCCAGTGAGTGTAGAAGTGATCCCAGCCTGAGTCAGCACCTTCAGACGTGGAGAACGAGGTGAACCAATGAGTGTTGAACTGAAACCAGCCAGTCAGCACCTTCCGGGGAGAGGGAAACCAGTGAGTGTACATCGGAACCCAGCCAGGGTCAGCATCTTCAGGGCAGAAGCGGGAGGGGAACCAGTGAGTGTAGAACTGAACCCAGCCAGTGTCAGCACCTACAGGGATGGGACCCATTGAGTGTATTTCTGAACCCAGCCAGAATCAGCACCTGCAAGGAGGAGGGGGAGGGGGAGGAGAACCAGTGAGTGTAGAACTGAACCCAGCCAGAGTCAGCACTTTCAGGGGAGCAGAGGGAGGGAACCAGAATCTATATCTGAACACAGCCAGAATCAGCACCTTCCAGGGAGGAGAGAGATAGGACGGAGTGGAACCAGTGAGTATAGAACTGAACTCAGCCAGAGTCAGCAACTTCAGGGGAGGAGAGGGAGAGGAACCAGGAAGTGTAGAATTGAACCCAGCCAGAGTCAGTACCTTCAGAGGAGGAAAGGGACGAGAACCATTGAGTGTAGAACTGAACGCAGCCAGACTGGGCACCTTCAGGGCAGGAGAGAGATGGGAGGGAGGGGAACCAGTGAGTGTAGAAGTGATCCCAACGAGGGTCAGTACCTTCAGGGGAGGAGAACGAGGGGAACCAGTGAGTGTAGAACTGAAACCAGCCAGAGTCAGCACCTTCCAGGGAGAGGGAAACCAGTGAGTGTAGAACTGAACCCAGTCAGTGACAGTATCTACAGGGATGGGACCCAGTGAGTGTATTTCTGAACCCAGCCAGAATTAGTGGTTATAAGTGCGAGTGCAGGAGAAACAGTCTAGAAATATGCAATGGATTTGGATTTCAACACAGCAGAAGGGACAATGTGTGGGACAGGGATTTACAGCTTTGGAAGGACAAGAGAGAAAATAATGTTCCATGGAAACTAGATTTGCCTATTCTGAATTTCTGTCTTGTGCTGACAGTGATGAGTTTTATTATCTCCTTTTGCAGCATATTAGAAGAGGACATTTTCAGACAGGAAACACAAACCAAACATCACGTCAAGATCTGAAGGAGTCAATCGATTCATCAGGACCTGAATATCATTGGCCTTTGAAAGTGGAAGGAGAAATGCTTGTCTGTTCTGCCTGTGGGAATAGATTTCAACTGTGTATGTGACTGGAAAGGCACCGAGACACACACACCTGAGTGAGTGTTCCAGTGGAAAGAGCTTTAGCCAGTTACACAGCCTGAAAAAACTGCACCATTCACATTGCAGAGAAACTGTAAACGTGTTGTGTGTGTGGGCGAGGCTTCAACTGATCGTCCAACCATGGAGAGTCACGAGGATACCCACACCATGGAGAAACCGTGGTGTGGTGACTGTGGGAAGGTATTCAGATCACTGTCTGCGCTGGAAATTCATTGACGCAGTCACACTGGGGAGAAGCCATTCACCTGCCCCATGTGTGGGAAGGGATTCACTCGGTCATCCCACTTTGTAACTCACCAGCGAGTTCACACTGGGGAGAGGCCATTCACCTGTTCCGTTTGTGGAAAGGGATTCACTCAGTCATCCGACCTGCTGAAACACCAGTGAGTTCACACTGGGGAGAGGCCATTCTCCTGCTCAGAGTGTGGGAAGGGATTCACTTGATCATCCAGACTGCTGACACACCAGCAATTTCACACTGGGGAGAGGCCGTTCACGTGCCCTGAGTATGGGGATTCACTCAGTCATCCAACCTGCTGACCCACCAGCGTGTTGACACTGGGGAGAGACCGTTCACATGCCCTGAGTGTGGGAAGCGATTCACGCGGTCATCCATCCTACTGAGATACCAGTGAGTTCACAAGTGACTGCAAAGGTTGGAATCTGCTGTTATTGCTGCTGTTAATCACATCCCGACTGAACCATGTTCATTCTGACAGTTGGGGTTTGTTTCTACTGATGTTAATAACCCTATAATCCTGGGCTGGACTTTAATATTCTGGATATATTGCTGATTGTATTCTCGGGGCTGCAGTGTCCATTTAAGAAATGCTCTGTGTTATCTTTCCCCTTAATTCAGCGACTCTCAACAGAAATTCAGTTTGCAATAAAAAAATAATCCTAAATTGATCTTTGGTACAAAATCTACAATAGTGTCCAAGTTTCCACTGAATAAAATCTCCAATTAGAAAGAGTTTGCTGACAATTCTTACTGACTTGCACATTACACACAGTGGCCCCTCCATTATCCACCAGAAAGAAGGGGAATGGGAATTGGTGGGGAATCAGTGTCCCCAAATGTTGCCCCTCCCGTCTGGTGTTGCAATCACCTCGGCACGGGAATGCAGACAAGTCCAGATCCAAACTGTGTGCAGTGCTCCAGGTGTGGTCTTAATAATGTCCTGTACAGTTGTAGCAGAACTTCCCTACTTTTATTCACCATCAGTAAGCTTCCCACCGGAGTGAAGATAATCTATAGAACAAAGAGAAAACTGTTGAACCTCCATCACCTTCAGACCAGATCCAAGGTCGTGCCATCCTCTGTCATCGAATTACAATATGCAGATGGCATTGAGTCTGTGCTCACTCGGATGACGAACTCCAAACCATTGTCAACACCACATTCACCGAAGCGTCGAAGAGCATAGGCCTTACATTAACCATCCATAAAACAAAGGTGCTCTATCAACCTACCCCCCCACACAGCTCTGCCCCCTGATTATCAAAATCCATGATGAGGCCTTGGACAACGTGGACCATTTTTCATACTTCGGGAGCCTAATGTCAACAAGGGCAGATATTGATGATGAAATCCAGTATCGCCTTCAGTGTGCTAGCACAGCCTTTGGTCGCCTAACGAATAGAGTGTTTGAAGACCAGAACCTTAAAACCAGCACAAAGTTCATGATCTACAGAGCAGTAGTGATACCTGCCCTCATACATGCTTCTCAGACATGGATTATGTACAGCAGGCATATCAAAACACTGGAGAAGTACCATCAACGCTGCCATTGGTAGGTCCTGCAAATCCATTGGAAGGATTGGCACACCGATGTCTATTCATGCGCAGGCCTACATCAGCATTGAAGCATTGGCCACGCTTGATCAGCTACAATGGATGGATCACATTGTCCATATGCCCAATACGAGACACCCAAAGCAAGCGATCTACTTGGAGCTTCGACATGGCAAGCGAGCCCCAGGGGGCAAAGGGAACATTTGGGATTCACTCAGTCATCCGACCTGCTGATACACCAGCGAATTCACACTGGGGAGAGGCCGTTCACCTGCTCAGAGTGTGGGAAGGGATTCACTACGTCATCTGACCTGCTGGGACACCAGCGAGTTCACAAGTGACTGCAGCGGTTGGAATCTGTTGTTATTGCTGCTGTTAATCATATCCCGACTGAACCATGTTCATTCTGACAGTTTGTTTCTGCTGATGTTAATAACCCTATAACTGGGTTGAACTATAATATTCTGGATACATTGCTGATTGTGTTCTCGGGGCTGCAGTGACCATTTTAGAAACACTGTGTGTTATCTTTATCCTTAATTCAGCGACTCTCAACAGAAATTCAGTTTGAAATAAAATTATGAACTTCTACTTTAATCCTAAAATGATCTTCGGTGCAAAATCTAAAATAGTGTCAAAGTTTCCAGTGAATAAAATCTCCCATTAGAACGAGTTTGCTGACAATTCCTACTGACTTACATATTACATACAGTGGCCCCTCCATTATCCAACAAAAAGAAAGGGAGTGGGAATTGGTGGGGAATCAGTGTCCCCTAATGTTGCCCCTCCCGCCTAGTGTAACAATCCCCTCAGAACAGGAATGGAGACAAGTCCAGACCCAAACTGTGTGCAGTACTCCAGGTGTGCTCTTACCAACCTGTACAGTTGTAGCAGGGCCTCCCTACTTTTATACTCTATCCCCCTTGCAATAAAGGCCAGCATTCCATTTGCCTTCCCGATTACTTGCTGTACCTGCATGCTAACTTTTTGAGTTTCAAGTCCAAGAACCCCCACATCCCTCTATTACAGCATTTTGTAACTGTCCCATTTAAATAATAAATTGCTTTTTTATTTTTTCTACCAAAGGAGATAACCTGACATTTTACCACATTATAGTCCATCTGCCAGATTTTTGCCCAGTAAGCCTATCTACAACCCTTTGTAGATTCTTTGCGGCCTCCTCACAACTTGCATTCCCACCTGTTTTTGCATCATCAGCAAATTTGGCTGCATTACCCTTCATCCAAATCATTAATATAAATTATAAATAGTTGAGGCCCAGCACTGATCACTGTGGAATCCCACTAGTCACAGTTTTCCAACCTCTATCCATGCTGATATATTACCCCCAACCCCTTGAGCTCTTAGCTTGTGCAGTAATCTTTTGTGTGGCAGCTTATTGAATGCTTTCTGGAAATGCAAATATTTGACATCAACTGGTTCTCCTTTATCCACTCGGCTCATTACATCCTCAAACAACTCCAGCAAATTTGTCAAACATGATTTCCCTTTCATAAAACCATGCTGAATCTGACTGCAATATGATTTTCTACATGTCCTGCTTCCTTAATGATGGACTCCAGTATTTTCCCAATGATAGATGGTAGGCTAACTGGTCTGTAGTTTCCTGTTCTCTGCCTCCCTTCTTTATTAAATGGGAGTTTAACATTTGCGGTTTTCCAGTCCGCTGGGACCTCTCCACAATTCAGGGAGTTTTGGCAGATTACAACCAATGCATCCACTATCTTTGCAACCACTTCTTTTAAGACCCTAGGATGCATGTCATCAGGTCCAGAGGACTTGTCCATCTTTAGTCCCATTAGTTTGCTTCGTACTTTATCTCTTGTGATAGTGACTGTTTTAAGTCTCCACTCCCCCCCCCCCTGCAGTAGCTCCTTTATTATCAACTATTGGGATGTTTTTCGTGTCCTCCACCATGAAGATGGATACAAAATATGTGTTCAAAATCTCTGCCATATTTCCGTGTTTCCCATTATTAATTCTCCAGTCTCATCCTCTAAGGGACCAATGTTTACTTTAGCTGCTCGTTTCCTTTTTATTTACCTGTAGAAGCTCTTACTCTCTGTTTTTATTATTTCTTGCTAGTTTGCTCTCATCTGCTATCTTCTGTCTTTATCATTTTTTTTTAGTTGTCCTTTGC
Organism: Pristiophorus japonicus; assembly: GCF_044704955.1. Classification (NCBI taxonomy): domain Eukaryota; kingdom Metazoa; phylum Chordata; class Chondrichthyes; family Pristiophoridae; genus Pristiophorus; species Pristiophorus japonicus. Next base: position 195,833 of record NW_027251590.1, on the reverse strand, counting down.
TGGTTTCTAAAAATTTCCCAATCTCTGGCCTTCCGCTGTCCTTTTCAACATTGTATGTCTTTTTTTTCAATTTGATACCATCCTTTACTTCCTCAGTTAGCCAGGGATGGTTCATCCTTCTCTTAGCATCTTTATTTCTCACTTGAATAAATCTTTGCTGAGAGTTATGAAATATCTCCTTAAATGTTTGCCACTGCGCTTCTACAGTCTTACCCTTTAACATATTTCCCCAATCCACTTGGTAATGTAAATGTAGATTATTTTCTCTCAATCTGGTTCAGTGAAATTACTGAGTCGAATACCGATTGTGCTTTCAACAAAGCAGTCTTTATTCACCGGCCGGCGAGACTTATCAGACAGAAGGTATACTCTCTCGATAGAGCATACACACTTCCAATGGATAAGCGAAGTTACATCGTAAAGCGACAACAGTTATACATTTTTGAAAATAGATAACAAGATACAATTAGATTGACATTCTAATTCAGCTTATTCCTTTTGATTCTTCCTTTTCTTTGTCCACTCATTAGTCAATATCTATATGGGCTGTTTCTACGAAAGCTCAGGCATTGCCTCTAAATGTTACAACTTTACTGGCGTGACTTACTAACTGAAACCTTGCAATTCTGCTAATTGTGCTGATGTTCTATTTCCATATATCCATTTCATGTTACAATTTATATTGGCAGGATTAGTAGCTTAAAACCTTGAGAAAGCCTGTTAATTGTGCTGATGTTGTATTATTTGCAATCTGACATTTTTCCATGGCTTATACATTTTCATATATCTAGTTTACTTTACTGTCTTTAATTCCATATATCCCGTTCACATATCCACATTCCCTCCTTTTATCATTCTATGATAACATTTAGGATAATTCTTAGAGTGTTGCATTCATCCGTTCACACTCCATTTCCAGAATCATATTATTGTTGAGTAGTTCTTTAGTAAATGTAGATTCTTTAGTTTGTTGGATCATAACCCGGGAGCCCTTGACCACAAGAGGGTTTGCTAACCTTGCCATCATTACTTTACAGCAGAGGTTAAGGCAACCAACAATCAGACAACAGGTAATTATTATTACGATGAGAACAATTACCCCATGCATTAGATAAGATCTCCAAGACCCACCTAAAAGCCAATCAGACCTGCTAGGTTCTTTTGCTGGTGTGGATAACTTCTTCACCTCCCTCCTTATGTGATCAGCGAGATTGGTTATGTTTTCTGAACTATCAGGAATGTAAGTGCAACATTCAGATCCTATCAGGGCACACGTTCCCCCTTTCTCAGCTAACAGGTAATCGAGGGCCATTCGGTTTTGTAATGCTACAGTCCTTATTGCTACCATTTCAGCTGTGATGCCCTCCAGAGCTTCAGCAGTATGATTAGCTATCTGTTCCAATATCGTCTCTAGGTTCTGTACTTCGTCCATGAGACGTCTTATCCCGATTGGGAACACCATGATCCCAAAGAACTTGTTGGCGGGGGTGATGGCTCGCTTGTATCGGCTGGAGGCATGTACTTCCGCCAGGTTATGTTCTTGTCGCACCAATGGCACCACATATCCGATATAGCAGGACCCTGTCCACCGCCTGGGCAACCAAGGATATGCCTTATGACCGCACACGAAATACGTGCCGTTAAAGGCTGCTTTCTGATATATTGCCTCTGGGTCCCAGGACTGGGCCCACAAACATCTACCTGCGTTATTCGGATCGTGAGAGTGGATGGTAACTCGTGCACCTGTGGTGAGGTTGAGACTGTGTGGGCAATTGCTGTACCCTACGATATGTCCCTTGTTACTGGTGTCATTTCGAATTAGACATATGTCCCCTGTTGGTCTCCCAATCCCTGAGATATTGGTCAGAGCTATGAATGGGGGTTCCTTTTCACAGTTGTAGGTTGGTTGATATCCTCCCTGGAATGTCTGACTAATGGGATCTCCAGCACTCTCCCACTTGGTGACCTCCCCGTGTTTGTTCAGCTGGTAATGGTATGATACTCCTCCTGGTCTCCGTGATCCCTCTCTTGACCCGACTTTCATCATTCGTACTTGTATTGGCCCCCCTCCTCTTATTATAGTTTGGCTCTGAATCCATCTGACAGTCTCAGTTAGGGTCAGTGGAATGATGCGCAAAATAATTCCCCCTTTGGAATGTATAGGGATATGTGAACACACCCAGCATCTAGAAAAGTGCCCTTTTTGCGCAGAAACATAAGACATGTACAAAAAGGTGTTTACATGGAGCTCTCGTCTCTGTCTCCCCTCCCATGCGCCAAAACTGCCATATATCCATACTATTATACAGACTGTGGCAAACAGACATGGTTTCATCTTAAAGCTCAGAATTTCGCTGATTAAAAAAGTTCGGTTCTCCCGTCTCTCTTCTTAGGTCACCGTCGGTGTAGCTGGCTGTCTATCACTACGGGTAAAAATTCAAACTGGTCCACGTTACAATTAGGATGTCAACTGCCTTGTTCAGCTATGGAGAAGAGGAAATCTGGAACAGAAACAGGAATTAGAATAACCAGTAAAATAGGTTTGTTAAAGGGTGGCGAGCTTGCAGTGGTGCAGGTGAACCCAGGCATTTTTCCCCTCAACCTTAGCTGCAGTAGGGGTAGTGAGTGACACCTGAAAAGGCCCCTCCCATCGCGGCTCCAATCCCTTTCGAATCCATTTCTTAATCAAGACATACTTCCCTGGGACCACGAGGGATGATTCGGGTAAGACTGGGAGGTCAAGGTGAGCCCCTCGAACCTGGTTGTGGGCTACTCGCAGAGGCTGAGTTAAGGAAAGAATGTATGTGGTCATCTCCTCAGTCATGTGGTGGAACTGGACAGTGGAGGGGACATTCTGATTCCAGGGGGTTCTTAGGGGTTTACCATAAATGACTTCAGCGGGGGTCAGCCTAGTCTTACCAGTTGGAGTAGTGCATATCTGGAATAGGGCTATGGGAAGGAGTTTAAGCCAATTGAGTCCAGTTGATGCTACCAGCTTTGCAAGTTTGGTTTTAAGAGTTTGATTAGCACGTTCAACTAATCCCGCAGCTTGGGGTCGGTAGGCGTGATGCAGCTGCTGGTTAATGTGCATCTGGGAGCAGAATTCTTTGTTAACTTGGCCAATAAAGTGAGGGCCATTATCAGAACTCAGTCGAGCAGGGATACCATATCTAGGAACAATTTCCCTCATTAATACTTCAACAACAATTTGAGCTTTATTGTCCAGGGTAGGTTAAGCTTCGATCCATTTGCTGAATACATCCACTATTACTAGCACATATTTGTAACACTGAACCCTTTGCAACTCAATGTAGTCCAACTGCAAGGTCTCAAAGGTACCTTCTGGTAGGGGCGTCTTACCCCAATCACAGGGGACTCCCTTCCCTGGATTATGCTGTTGGCAAACAAGGCAACGACTACTAGTGTTCTGGGCCAACGCCTGAAGTCTTGGGTGCCACCAAGTAGCCAAAAGCGTATCACTTGTCGCCCTTGCTCCACAATGAGTAGCAAAATGCATACATTCTATAACCCATGAGGCCAACTCGTCAGACATGCAAATCTGTTCCGCGGGAGTGATCCAGAGTTTAGAGACATTGTCATAGGTACATCCATAATCTTTCCACAACAGTTTATCTTTTTCAGGAGCGTCCTCCTGTGCTTTAATAACATCTTGGATGGTTGGCATTGGTTTTTCCGAGGCTAACTTATCCTTTGTAGGGTTTTTAGTTTGACTCATCATTCTAGGCACTACCATCCGTTGTCCACGAGAGGCCTGTTTGGCCTCTTGGTCAGCACAACGATTCCCTATATTAACCAGAGAATTTCCGGTAGTGTGGGCGGTACATTTGACAATGGCAATGCGTTTGGGGAACATGAGGGCTTGCAACAAATCAGATACTAGCTGCTTATGGGATATCTCATTCCCATTTGAAGTTAGGAATCCCCTATTCTTCCATAATTGTCCGAAATCATGGGCTACTCCAAAGGCATACCCAGAGTCGGTATAGATATTAACCTTGAGGTCTTTAGCCAAGATACAGGCTCGGGTAAGGGCAAATAGTTCAGCTTGTTGGGCGGAATAGGCGGTCTCAAAGGCGGCAGATTCCACGATCTGATTCTCCTGGTTTACTATGGCGTATCCAGAATTTCGTCTGCCTTCTGGGTCAATGGAAGAACTTCCGTCTACATACATAATACAGTCTGGATATTCCATTGGTACATCAACTAAATCCTCCCTGACTGATGTGGCCTCCTGAATTAAAGATAAACAATCATGACTGGGTTCTTCCTCATCTTGGGGCGGCTCGGTAAGAAAACAGGCCGGATTGATGACAGTACAGTGCCGAAAGGTCAGCCTTGGATTATTTAGTAGGTAGATCTCATATCTACTTTGCCTAGCCATGGTAAGATGTTGAGTCTGCAGTTGACCCAAGAGGGCAGCTACGGAGTGAGAGATATATACAACAATATCCTGCTGGAGGGTAAGATTGGCGGCAGATTGAAGGCTATTGTAGATAGCAGTTAATATTTGAGTACATATGGGGTGTCCCAAGGCAACAGGGTCTATTTTAGAAGAGTAGTAAGCAACAGGCCTATGTTTATCCCCGTGTTTCTGAGTTAAGACAGCGGTAGCACAATCTTTCATGATCGTACAATACAGTTGAAAGGGACGGTAGTAGAGGGGCCGGCCCAAAGCCGGAGCTTGCAGCAGGGCTGTCTTTAGTTCCTTAAAGGCTTGGACATCTGCGGTTTCTATTTCAAAGCTGCCTTCTTTGGTAGTGTACGGTGTGAGTTGCTTGGTCATCAGGGCAGCATTATGAATCCAGGATCTACAGTAATTTATCATACCCAGCCACTGCCGCATTTGTCTAGCCGTGCTAGGGACTGGAAACTGGCAGATGGGTTTGATTCGACATGCCTCCAAGGCTCGGTGGGTGCCTGATAAAATGATCCCAAGAAATTTTACTTGAGACTGGCCAATTTTGACCTTTGACAAGGAAACTATGTATCCCAGGAAGGACAAGTAATTCAATAACTGATTATCATCCTCTCTATTACTTGGTTCATCTATGCTGGTTACCAGTAAATCGTCCACATACTGAATTAAAGTAGATCCCTTAGTCAGCGTGAGGGACTGTAACTGTTTCTGCAGGCACCTTGAGAATAAGGTCGGGGAGTGGATGAACCCTTGGGGAAGTCTAGTCCAGGTATATTGCTGTCCCTGGTAAGTGAAGGCGAACAGGTACTGACTCGCCTGGGCTAGCGGTAAAGCGAAGAAGGCGTGTTAGAGGTCTGTTATTGTGAAGATCTTGGCGTCTGCTGGGATTAAAGACAGTATATGTGCTGGGTTGGGAACCAGAGCATGCAGGGGCTGGACGATAGCATTGATAGCTCGAAGGTCTTGGACTAAGCGATATTCGTTTGGTCTGCCTGGCTTAGGCACTGCCATTATAGGAGTATTACACGGGGACTGGCATCGGATCAAAATCCCCTGTTCCATTTGCCCCTTAATCAGTCGGTGGATACTCGGTATTGCCTGTGATTTCAGTGGGTACTGTCGGATAGAGGGCCAGTCCACATTGCCCTTCACTGGGATCTCAATCAGATCAATGGGAGTATAACCCACATGGGAGGGGTCCTCTGCCCACACATGAGGATCCACATAGTCAGATATGTCTGAGCCAGTATGATGCTGTAGAGTCGTTAAGACCTTCTCGGGGTCCCCATGAAATTGGACTGTTCGGCCATGTTTTACGATTTGCACATCCCGGCTGGTAGGGTCAGCCTCATCTATGGCCTTGCGTACCATAACTCCCAAATCTTTAGCATGGTGAGGGGCTAATACTTCACGAGCAATATGCGGTGCCATTGTTAGGGGCTGTCTCCACAGATTCTTATCCATTTCCACAAAATCTGCCTCTCCTTCCGGTCCACTCACTCTAGCCCTTAATAGAATTCCCTTCACTTCCCCTTCGTGATCCTGATAAAAGTTCTGCAGGTCCTGATTCTTTCCGCTGGGATCGTATGCTAGGGTCACGTGATAGGGTGCCTGCGGCAGGTCCAGAGACCATCACTGAGGGATTCTAGTGGTATAATACTGCCGCTTAAGGGTTTCCTGTTTTACAATAATCCCATCATCTCCACACTCCAAATGCAACTGGAATTTGCAGAGGAGGTCTCTAGCCATCAAGTTACAGTCCAGATTGGTAGTGATGACAAATCGATGTTCTACCGATTCTTCCTGGTAACCCACTTTAACCGGTTCTGACACCGGGAATGTCGAGATTTGTCCCAGAAATCCTGAAAGTTCCTGTGTTTCAGTAGAGGCAGGGAGTTTAAGCTTTGATTGTACAGAAGACATGAAGGCTCCCGTATCTATCAAAAAGGGTCGCCACTCATTCAGAATTTTTAACAATATCATTGGTTCGTCGTCCAGAGAGGATCCCTGCACAATCAAGCTGCGTAGTCAATCGGGGGACAATTGACCAAAGGGGTTGTTCTGGGAGAAGTTAATGTAAGATCCTCGTCCTCTTCCCCCTTGCCCCCCTCCTCTTCCTCCTCTTTTTTCATGCTGACGGTAGGGGCAATTTTTATTCCAATGTCCTTCCTGCCCACAATTAAAGCAGTCATTTCCTCTTACCCAGTCCCGGCCTCTTCCCATACCATGCCGGGGACAATAGGGAGGTTTGTAATTAGCAGGGCTCGGGCCGTTTGGGTGTTTAGTATAACCGTATCCTTGCTTATCCATCCAACCCTGCACGCAATACTGCGGTTCCATCTGGTATCCCCTTGGGTCAGGTTTTGGTCCTTCCACCCAAGGCGGCTCTTCCTTTCTAGTCACGTATTCAGACTTGACCCGGGTTGGGGTCGCAACTCCCCCCTCTCCTTTCTTTTCCTGCCAATAATATTTAACCGCCCTTTCCATCTGGGCTTTACTGTTATCTGCCCAATTCATATTATTTGTCCGGATAGCGTGAGCAATCGAATAGGGCAGGCACTGAAGCAGGATAGCGCAGAATTGAGGAGAATCCTCTCCTGCCCTGAAGGCATTATCTCCTGATTGACTTCCGTATATTTCAATAAATCTTTCCATAAATTCATCGGCAGTTTCTTCACGCTTGGGTTTAGTTTCTAATACTGCTGCCATACTGATGGGCTTCTGAAGGGTCGTGGTGAGAGCATTGAAGATCGCGTTTAGGCGATCCTGGATATCGTTAGGGTGAGCAACCAACAATGCATCATGAGTAGCACGTCCTAGGTGAGTTAGAAATCGGGTGTGTTCAGTTGGGCTCAAGGTTTGCTTTACCAAGGCCCACAGGTCCCTTGATTCCGTATTATAAACTGAAATAGTAGTTCGAAGATGATCTATAAATTTGATAGGTTCTTTTTTCCGATCTGGTATGCTGGCCACAAGGGCCATAATTTCGTTCGGTTTCCAGGGCACATAGACATCTATAGTGGGGTGGTCTGCAGCTTGTTGTGCATCAGGGTTTGGCATTGGTCTGACAGGGAATTGGTGTCGGGACTTTGGGATCTTGGAAATCATTTCTAGTTTCAGAGCTGTCTGACTGCTCGACAGTTCCGCGTCTCGATCGGCGGGGGTGTTTGCTATGTCTTTCACAACTTGGACTGGTAGGTTGACTAGAAGATTTACGGGACTGTCTGTGATATCGAGATATAGTCCTGCCCTTTCGAGTGTGAGATCTGGTCCTTTCGGCTATATTGCTTGTGATCTGGGGATCCGAATCGCTATCAGGGGATGAGGAGTCAGTTTGGGTTTGTTGCTTTGGTGGTATGGGGTTATTTTTAACTCCTCTCGCCGGAGTGTAAGGTGGAGGGTGATGGGAAGGGGACTGGAGCAAGGGGCCAGGGGGTGCGGGAGGCGCCGTTGGGCGCTGAGTCAGTGACCACTCATCAATTTCATCATCAGCCTCGGTCAACACAAAGCCAGCCATTTGACTACGTAGTCGGTCAATACCTTTCTCAGAGGTCCCAGAGGATCTCTTAGCAAGTTTCTCATGCGCGCATTCTTTTTTTTAAGACGTCTACAGTTTTAACATGTGTTCCCTCTGTCAATGAGAGTCCTAATTTAATAGCATTTATTTGCCAACTTGACAGAAGTGATGCATCTTTTAATTTTTGACAATAGTGTCGCCAGGTTGCAATTAAGTTTTTGTCCCCTTTTCCTCGTCTCCTTCTCCAAATTAATCCCTGTGCTTTTTTTGCTACCTCTACGCTTCTAGTGCCACCTAGAGGCCACTGGTCAACTCCTAATAATTTGTTCAGGGCTCCTGATAATTTTCTAAATTATTCAGCTCTTTCAGGGAATTCCTCACATAACTTTTGTAGCATCTGTTGTTTTACCCATTTTCACGCTGCCCCTCATGTTTAAACTGACTCTAATTACCGCGTCGTTACGCGTTCGCGTCGCCGTGCGATTTGAACTAACTTAAAACAAACGCAGACGTTACTGAAACTAACACTGACTTCCGCGTCGCCCCGTGGTTCGCGTTGCTGCGCATTCGCGTCGGCCCACTTTTCACGCTGCTGCGCATTCACGCCGCCACGTGTTTCACGCTGCTGTGCGTTCGCGCCGCCGCGCATTTCACGCTGCTGCGCATTCGCGCCACCGCGCGTTTATCTAGCCCTACCTTTCGTGTTGCTGCATGATTTAAATCCAATCAGTACCTAGACGGGCCAAGTGATATACAAGATCGACGTCACACCTGACTTGGACACCTATCCTCTATTTAATTCCCCATGAGCTTTACTTAATTCCCTGTGATCCTAATTTAATTTCTTATGAGCCTTATTTAATTTCTTTTAGTCTCCAGATTTCCCTATCCTTTCACGTCACTGCGCAGTTTAAATCCAATCAGTGCCTAGACGGGTCAAATGATATACAATGTCGACATCACACCTGACTTGGACACTTATTTCCTAAACTTTCAATCCAATCAGTGCCGAGACGGGCCAAGTGATATACAAGGTCGACGTCACACCTGACTTGGACACATATTTCCTAAATTTAGAAGGTATTCGCCAGATTGTTATGGATCTCGTTCAGACACTACCCGAGAACCAGCGAGTGGCTAAACTTTTCTCAGACTTTTGAAACCGGGGGAAACTGGAGCAGTATTGAAATCATACTCACTCCAGTGGCCACTTTCCCCTCGTCTCGTCCAAGGCTAGTCTGGCTCTTAATTCGCAAGTTTTCGGCAGTCGTCCGTTGAGATCCCACTTCTGACACCAAATGTTAATGTAGATTCTTTTCTCTCAATCTGGTTCAGTGAAATTACTGAGTCGAATACCGATTGTACTTTCAACAAAGCAGTCTTCATTCACCGGCTGGCGAGACTTATCAGACAGAAGGTATACTCTCTCGATAGAGCGTACACACTTCCAACGGATAAGCGAAGTTAGATCGTAAAGTGACAACAGTTAGACATTTTTGAAAATAGATAACAAGATACAATTAGATTGACATTCTAATTCAACTTATCCCTTTTGATTCTTCCTCTTCTTTGTCCACTCATTAGTCAATATCTATATGGGCTGTTTCTACGAAAGCTCAGGCATTGCCTCTAAATGTTACAACTTTACTGGCGTGACTTACTAACTGAAACCTTGCAATTCTGCTAATTGTGTTGATGTTGTATTTCCATATATCCATTTCATGTTACAATTTATATTGGCAGGATTAGTAGCTTAAAACCTTGAGAAAGCCTGTTAATTGTGCTGATGTTGTATTATTTGCAATCTGACATTTTTCCATGGCTTATACATTTTCATATATCTAGTTCACTTTACTGTCTTTAATTTCATATATCCCGTTGACATATCCACAGTGCCAGTGACAAGGGTTGGTTTATATCACATGGGAGCAGATTGGTGTCAGTGACTGTGGGGTTGGTTCAACCTTCTTTGACCTGACCAAGGCCTTTGACACTGTCAATCGTGAGGGATTAGAAACATGGAAAATAGGTTCAGGATTAGGCGATTTGGCTCTTTGAGCCTGCACCACCATTCAATGAGTTGATGGCTGAACATGCAACTTCAGTACCCCATTCCTGCTTTCTCGCCATACCCCTTGATCCCCCTAGTACTAAGGACTACATCTAACTCCTTTTTGAATGTATTTCGTGAATATGGAGTGTATTCTACAAATTCCCCTGTCCTCAAAAATTTGTCACCGTCCTCCTCTTGCTTCATGATAACATACAAGCTGTGATCCTGACCAATGGATCCACCACAGACCCAGTTCATGTACGGACCGGGGAGAAGCAAGGCTGTGTCATTGCACCGATGCTCTTCTCGATCTTCCTTGCTGCAATGCTACATCTCACCCTCAGTAAGCTTCCCGCTGGAGTGGAGATAATCTATAGAACAAACGGGAAACTGTTCAATCTCCATCACCTTCAGACCAGATCCAAGGTCGTGCCATCCTCTGTCATCGAATTACAATATGCCAGTAGGCACATCAAAACACTGGAGAAGTACCATCAACGCTGCCTCTGGAAGATCCTGCAAATCCATTGGCAGGATAGGTGCACCAACATCTGTTCCCACGCAGGCCAACATCCTCAACATTGACCACGCTCGATCAGCTACCATGGACGGGCCACATCATCCATATGCTCGATACGAGATTCCCAAAGCAAGCGCTCTGCTCGGAGCTTTGACACGAGGAGGGGGGGGTTGTGGGGGGGCGGGTAGAGAAAATATTTCAAGGACACCCTCAAGGCCTCCTTGAAGAAGTTCAGCATCCCCACCGACCCTGTGGGAAGACCTGGCGCAAGATCGCTGAAAATGGAAGAGAATAATCCGTGAGGGCGTCGAACACTTCGAGTCTCTTCACCTGGAGTAAGCGGATACCAAGCGCATACAGCGGAAGGAGCGCACGACAACCCAAGCACTTCAACCAACGTACTTTCAACCACCGTCTGTCCAACCTGTGACAGAGACTGTAGCTCCCACATTGGACTTACAGACATCTGAGATCTCATTTTTAATGTAGAAGCAAGTCATCCTGGACTCCGAGGGACTGCCTATGCTGAAGATATTTAGATTATATCAGACAGGAGGGGATTGGTGGCAGTGACTGTGAGATTGGTTTATATCAGACAGGAGGAGATTGGTGTTATGGAGTGATAGCAGTTTACAACACAGAAGGAGGCCATGTGGCCCATCATGACTGTGCAGCCGAAAAAGAGCTATCCAGCCTTATCCCACTTTCCAGCTCTTGGTCCGTAGCCCTGTAGGTTACAGCACTTCAAGTGCACATCCAAGTACTTTTGTAAATGTGATGAGGGTTTCTGCCTCTACTACTCTTTCAGGCAGTAAGTTCCAGACTCCCACCTCCCTCTGGAGGTTATGCTAGAACTGTGTACAACACTAGTTAGGTCACAGCCGGAATACTTGCACAGTTCTGGTCACCACATCACCCTATTGGGCTAGCCCAGGCTCACCTTATTGGGTCAGCACGGGCTCACCCTATTGGGCCAGCACGGGCTCACCCTATTGGGCCAGCACGGGCTCACCCTATTGGGCCAGCACGGGCTCACCCTATTGGGCCAGCACGGGCTCACCCTATTGGGCCAGCATGGGCTCACCTTATTGGGTCAGCACAATAAAACCAGTGTTGAGCAGAGAAAATCAGCAGCTCATTGATTTTATTCACATTTTGTGCACAGCGGGTTCAGAACTGAACCAAACCATGTAAGCTGGAAATGCATCATCGCAGTCACACTGGGGAGAAGCCGTTCAACTGCTCTGTATGTGGGAAGGGATTCACTCGGTCATCCCACTGCTGTCTAACCAGCTTGTTCACAGGTGACTGCAGGATTGTATTCTACTGTTATTGCTGCTAATCACATCCTAACTGAATTGTGTTTGTTCTGTTAGTTGGGGTTTGTTTCTGATGATGTTAATAACCCCTATAATTGGACTGGAGTTTAATATGTTGATATTTCAAATAACAGAGTATGTCAATATTTGATGTCTCCAAGATAAGAGACTAATTCATTTCCTGTTACTGACTGCTCTATTTTGGGCCTTTTCTCCTTTCTAACTCTGGATTATTTCAGTTCTCATACCTTCGGTTACTCTCAAGGACAAGTCCCAGCTCCTCATACCTTCCAGAGTGCCTCTCCTAGCCTTGTATGGAGGGAAGGTGTCTGTAACATGCCCGGGATCACTAAACACAAAACCCGGTCTGTTAATCACTTTCAGATACTGGACTTAGCGTGTGTCCCACAGTATCTCTCTCACCATCGATGTGTGAATGGAGCAGCACGCCTGCAAACCTGGTTTCAATTTAAATTTGAATCCACTCAGAAAATGTATTTTTAAAAATATGTACATGTGAACTGATCACATCAAACAATTGGCAAAGGTTCAGAGTCACCAAGATGAATAAATAAGTCTTACAGTCCACTGCAGAAACTTAGTCTCGATGTCCACTGAAGTGCAGGAGATCAGAAACCGATGTGAGAAATGAATTCAGCAGCTGAAGACATTGAAGTGACGAAATAGCAGAGCAGACACCCTCAACTCTTTTGGGGGAGGGGACAAAATAAACATTAGATCAAGTGCCCCCCGATCTGGGGGACACTCCAGACACTTTTAACTGCCCTCTTTTTATTTATTTATTTATTTATTTTTGTTTTTGGGTTTTTTGTTGATTTTTTGGGGCATTAAAATGATATATTTTTACAAGTGCCCCCTATAAAATGGGAGGGGGACACTAAAACCAGCAATTAAAGCAAATTAAACTTTAAAAGATATAAAATCAAATTAAAATTTGGTTGCTGGGGGTAACGATGCACTCCAGTCCCTCCGGCACCCACCTCTCGCGGAAGGCTATGAGCGTACCGGTGGACACTGCGAGAGACACCCTCAACCAACACCACTAAATAACAGATGGTCTAATTATCACGTTGCTGTTTATGGGAGATTGCTGTGAGCACAAATTGTCTGTCACATTTCCGACATTACAACAGTGCCTGCACTTCTAAAGTAGTTCATTGGTTGTAAAGGGTTTGAGGACGTCTTGTGACCATGAAAGTTGCTCTTTTTTTTCTTAATGCTGATTGATTTGATGTTATCGTGCTCACCAGGTGACACATCAATTGATTTAACAAACTCGCAAAGACATTTCAGTTTGGTGTTTAACTTTATTAGTCCAAAGTCCATCACTAAGATTGGCTCGGGAGCACCACTACTCACCAATCCCATCTGGAACAGTCTAGCCCAAAGATGTAGTTCAACACTAGATCCTACTTCTCACCATTCAGATTCCCAAGGCTCGGGGTTGCCTGTTCTGTCTCTCCATTTGTCTGTATCATTTGCACTGTGTTTCTGGGATATCCTAATTCACTCAATTATGATCTTTAAAGCCAGAGACAGGGGAGATATATAGTGTCCTATATGTGGAACGGCTCGAATGGCTTCATCCTCCAGAGGCAGTCTCATCTGCAGACGAGTGGAGTTATGGTGATGTACCAGTACCAATGTTGTAGCACCGATGCATGTTTCTCAGTAGAATCAAGCAAAAGTGATGTTCTAGTATGGGACATCGGGTTGAACCCACAGTCATTTATGTAACAGTACTAGTCACACAATACTGTCATTTTCCTTTATACATAGTCTTCGCCCCATTTACTTATTCCAATCTGGCATTCTGGAGAATTTGTCGAGGGTGAACCCACATCTGGAACAGGTACAAACCCATGTTGTCCCTTTCAGAGTACAACACTGCATATCTGGCGCTATCCAAGTTCCTCCCTTCTTAATCAGATATCTTGGATATTCCTCATACTCTTTATGGATCGGACCTAGCTCAGAGTGTTCCACCCTTGCAAACGATTCTACCTGATACACCTGCCAAGATTTCGTCTCATTTCCATTTTTCCTTAACAAAGGCAAGACCAATCTCACTGCTCTAATATCTTCACTTCTATCCCCTTCCCTACGGGCCAACATCCCCATTCCCATTGGCTGCATCACATCATAATCTATGTCCTGGTTCCTTTAAACCATTTTCTCAGTTGTTCTTCATAAATAAACAAAGGGATTTGATTACCCTCGATGTTGTCCAGTCCCTTCTGTACCACATTGTGTACCGCTTGCGTCTACGTTCACTCAGAGACCGAACTCCAAGCCACCGTCAACACCTTCACTGAGGCGTACGAGGGCATAGGCCTTGCACTAAACATCAGTAAGGCAAAGGTCCTCTACCACCCGGCCCCCACCACACAGCACTACACCCTGGTTATCAAAATCCACGATGAGGCCTTGGACAACACGGAACATTTTCCATACCTCGGGAGCCTACTGTCAACAAGAGCAGACATCGACGAGGAGGTTCAACACCGCCTTCAGTGCACCAGTCCAACCTTCGGTCGTCTGAGGAAGAAAGTGTTTGAAGACCAGGACCTCAAAACCAGCACCAAGCTCATGGTCTATAGAGCAGTAGTAATACACGCCCTCCTATATGGCTCAGAGACATGGACTATATACAGCAGGCACCTCAAAATACTGGAGAAGTACCACCAGCACTGCCTCACAAGATCCTGCAAATCCATTGGCAGGATAGGCACACCAACATTAGTGTTCTCGCTCAGGCCAACATTCCCAGCATCGACGCATTGACCATACTCGATTAGCTCCATGGGGCGGGCCACATCATCCGTATGCCTGACACAAGACTCCCAAAACAAGTGCTCTACTCAAGAGCTTCAACATGGCAAGCGAGCCGCAGGTCGGCAGAGGAAACGCTTCAAGGACACCCTCAAAGTCTCCTTGAAAAAATGCAACATCCCCACCGACACCTGGGAATCCCTGGCCCAAGCATGTCCAAAGTGGAGAAGCATCTGGGAAGGTGCTGAACACTTCGGGTGTCATCGCCAAGAGCAAGCTGAAGCCAAGCATAGACAGCAGGAGTGTGTGGCAACTCAGATTCCACATCCACCCTCCTGTTCCTTCAACCACCGTCTGTCCCACCTGTGACAGAGACTGCAGGTCCTGCATCTTCAGTCACCTGAGAATTCCGAGCGACTGCCTATGAGGCAATTAGCAGCTAGTTTAAACCAGTTCTGTAAACGACTGACCAGTCGTGAGTCATCTGACCTAGATACAGTTTAAAAAGAGGCAGCTCATGCAGAGCACAGAGTGCAGCAGCATAGAGTGGCATTCGTGAGTTTGGTAAGTGGGTGAGTTTTAAGGGTAAGTGGGAGTGGCAGATGCTGTTTTGTCTTCTTTTTCCTACCAGTGCTGACACGAGAGCAGGAGACGGCGGCCCAGAGACCAGCCTAACCAGCTGCAGACAAAGATAGAGGGGTGAGAAATCGAGAGGTGACGTCACAGCCAAGTTGGTAAGTGGTTGGCTGTTCGACTGGTAAGTATAACTCTCTTTTAGACTGACTTTTAGATTGGTTTAATTGGCAGCGAACTACTAAGTAGCTGTTTGGTGTTTAAGTAAATTTTAGTAAGTAAATTAATTTAAGGGTTAAGTCATGGCAGGAGAGCTCGGGCCCATGTCATGCTCCTCCTGTGTTATGTGGGAAATCAGGGACACTACTACTATGTGTGTGGGAAGTGTGTCCAGCTGCAGCTCCTAACAGACCATATGACGGCACTGGAGCTGCGGATGGACTCACTCTGGAGCATGCACGATGCTGAGAATGTGTGAATAGCACATTTAGTGCGTTGGCCACACCGCAGGGAAAGGTTAGGACAGATAGTGAATGGGTGACCAAGAGACAAGGCTAGAGCATGAAGGTAGTGCAGGAGTCCCCTGTGGTCATCTCCCTCCAAAACAGATATACCGTTTTGGATACTGTTGGGGGAGATGACTTACCAGGGGAAGGCACCAGCAGCCAGATTCATGGCACCACGGGTGACTCTGCTGCACAGAAGGGCGGAAAAAAGAGTGGGAGAGCTATAGTGATAGGGGACTCTATTGTAAGGGGAAGAGATAGGAGTTTCTGCGGCCGCAACCGAGACTCCAGGATGGTATGTTGTCTCCCTGGTGCAAGGGTCAAGGATGTCTTGGAGCGGCTGCAGAGCATTCTGGGGAAGGAGGGTGAATAGCAGTTGTCGTGGTACATGAAGGTACCAACGATATAGGTAAGAAGCGGGAAGAGGTCCTACAAGCTGAATTTAGGAGCTAGGAGTTAAATTAAAAAGTAAGACCTCAAAGGAAGTAATCTCTGGATTGCTACCAGTGCCACGTGCTAATCAGAGCAGAGGGAGCAGGATAGTTAGAATAAATACGTGGCTTGAGCAATGGTGCAAGAGGGAGGGATTCAAATTCCTAGGACATTGGAACCAGTTCGGGGGGAAAAGGGACGGTCTGCACTTGGGCAGGACTGGAACTGATGTCCTAGGGGTAACATTTGCTAATGCAGTTCGTGAGTGTTTAAACTAATATGGCAGGGGGATGGGAACCTATGCAGCGAGATAGGGCGAAGTAACATGGAGTCAGAAACAGATGGTAGAAAGGTAAAAAGCAATAGTGGAAGGCCGAGTAAACAAAGGCAAGAAACAAAAAGGGCCACACTACATCATAATTCTAAAAGGATACAGGGTGTTATAAAAAACAAGCCTGAAGGCTTTGTGTCTTAATGCAAGGAGTATCCATAATAAGGTGGATGAATTAACTGTGCAAATAGATGTTAACAGATATGATGCGATTGGGATTACAGAGACGTGGTTCCAGGATGATCAGGGCTGGGAACTCAACATCCAAGGGTATTCAACATTCAGGAAGGATAGAATAAAAGGAAAAGGAGGTGGGGTAGCATTGCTGGTTAAATAGGAGATTAATGCAATAGTTGGTAAGGACATTAGCTTGGATGATGTGGAATCAATATGGGTAGAGCTGCAGAACACCAAAGGGCAAAAAACGTTAGTGGGAGTTGTGTACAGATCTCCAAACAGTAGTGGTGATGTTGCGGAGGGCATCAAACAGGAAATTAGGGATGCATGCAATAAAGGTGCAGCAGTTATAATGGGTGACTTTAATATGCATATAGATTGGGCTAACCAAACTGGAAGCAATACGGTGGAGGAGGATTTCCTGGAGTGCATAAGGGATGGTTTTCTGGACCAATATGTCGAGGAACCAACTAGGGGGGAGGCCATCTTAGACTGGGTGTTGTGTAATGAGAGAGGATTAATTAGCAATCTCATTGTGCGAGGCCCCTTGGGGAAGAGTGACCATAATATGGTGGAATTCTACAGTAGGATGGAGAATGAAACAGTTAATTCAGAGACCATGGTCCAGAACTTAAAGAAGGGTACCTTTGAAGGTATGACGCGTGAATTGGCTAGGATAGATTGGCGAATTATACTTAAGGGGTTGACAGTGGATGGGCAATAGCAGACATGTCGAGACCGCATGGATGAACTACAACAATTGTACATCTGTCTGGCATAAAAATAAAAAAGGGAAGGTGGCTCAACTGTGGCTATCAAGGGAAATCAGGGATAGTATTAAAGCCAAGGAAGTGGCATACAAATTGGCCAGAAATAGCAGTGAACCCGGGGACTGGGAGAAATTTAGAACTCAGCAGAGGAGGACAAAGGGTTTGATTTGGGCAGGGAAAATAGAGTACGAGAGGAAGCTTGCAGGGAACATTAAGACGGACTGCAAAAGCTTCTATAGATATGTAAAGAGAAAAAGGTAGTAAAGACAAACATAGGTCCCCTGCAGTCAGAATCAGGGGAAGTCATAACAAGGAACAAAGAAATGGCAGACTAATTGAACAAGTACTTTGGTTCGGTATTCACTAAGGAGGATACAAACAACCTTCCGGATATAAAAGGGGTCAGAGGGTCTACTAAGAAGGAGGAACTGAGAGAAATCCTTATTAGTCGGGAAATTGTGTTGGGGAAATTGATGGGATTGAAGGCCGGTAAATCCCCAGGGCCTGATGGACTACATCCCAGAGTGCTTAAGGAGGTGGCCTTGGAAATAGCGGATGCATTGACAGTCATTTTCCAACATTCCAGACTCTGGATCAGTTCCTATCGAGTGAATGGTAGCCAATGTAACCCCACTTTTTAAAAAAGGAGGGAGAGCGAAAACAGGGAATTACAGACCGGTCAGCCTGACATCGGTAGTGGGTAAAATGATGGAATCATTTATTAAGGATTCATAGCAGCGCATTTGGAAAGAGGTGACATGATAGGTCCAAGTCAGCATGGATTTGTGAAAGGGAAATCATGCTTGACAAATCTTCTGGAATTTTTGGAGGATGTTTTCAGTAGAGTGGACAAGGGATAACCAGTTGATGTGGTGTATTTGGACTTCCAGAAGGCTTTGACAAGGTCCCACACAATAGATTAATGTGCAAAGTTAAAGCACATGGGATTGGGGGTAGTGTGCTGACGTGGATTGAGAACTGGTTGGCAGACAGGAAGCAAAGAGTAAGAGTAAACAGGTACTTTTCAGAATGGCAGGCAGTGACTCGTGGGGTACAGCAAGGTTCTGTGCTGGGGCCCCAGCTGTTTACATTGTACATTGATTTAGACGAGGGGGTTAAATGTAGTATCTCCAAATTTGCGGATGACACTAAGTTGGGTGGCAGTGTGAGCTGCGAGGATGCTATGAGGCTGCAGAGTGACTTGGATAGGTTAGGTGAGTGGGCAAATGCATGGCAGATGAAGTATAATGTGGATAAATGTGAGGTTATCCACTTTGGTGGTAAAAACAGAGAGACAGACTATTATCTGAATGGTGACAGATTAGGAAAAGCGGGAGGTGCAATGAGACCTGGGTGTCATGGTACATCAGTCATTGAAGGTTGGCATGCAGGTACAGCAGGCAGTTAAGAAAGCAAATGGCATGATGGCCTTCATAGCGAGGGAATTTGAGTACAGGGGCAGGGAGGTGTTACTGCAGTTGTACAGGACCATGGTGAGGCCACACCTGGAGTATTGTGTACAGTTTTGGTCTCCTAACTTGAGGAAGGACATTCTTGCTATTGAGGGAGTGCAGCGAAGGTTCACCAGACTGATTCCCGAGATGGCAGGACTGACATATGAAGAAAGACTGGATCAACTGGGCTTGTATTCACTGGAGTTCAGAAGAATGAGAGGGGATCTCATAGAAACGTTTAAAATTCTGATTGGTTTCGACAGGTTAGATGCAGGAAGAATGTTCCCAATGTTGGGGAAGTCCAGAACCAGGGGTCACAGTCTAAGGATAAGGGGAAAGCCATTTAGGACCGAGATGAGGAGAAATTTCTTCACCCAGAGAGTGGTGAACCTGTGGAATTCTCTACCACAGAAAGTTGTTGAGGCCAATTCACTAAATATATTCAAAAAGGAGTTAAGATGTAGTCCTTACTAATAGGGGGATCAAGGGGTATGGCGAGAAAGCAGGAATGGGGTACTGAAGTTGCATGTTCAGCCATGAACTCATTGAATGGCGGTGCAGGCTCGAAGGGCCGAATGGCCTACTCCTGCACCTATTTTCTATGTTTTTATGATGTTGTCCATTTCCTTCATTACCACACTTATCACAAATGTCACAGAGACTGCACACGATACCTCCAATAAGCCACATCGTGTTCCCACATACTTTCTATATCTATTCTGTTTACTCCTGCTAACCTTGCCATGGCTCCTATTCCAAGCTATCCTGTCAGCTCTCGCTTTCTTTCTGATTTAAACTGCTTCTCCTTATGTTCCTCATCCCTTGGTTCCTGTTTTCTATTCTTTACCAATTCTCCACTAATTCCTTTACTAATTCTCTTCCCATTTTGTCTATAAAATGTGAGTAACACCCTTCACATAATCTCGTTGACAGATTCAAGCTCATGTTTAAATGTAACCGCTACAATTTCAAAACACACATCGTTATACAATACATTTCCTGATTCAATGACTTCTAGTCATTAACATTTGGGTCCTTTTGCTGGATCGGAAAGGCAAAGTTCTTTTTGTGAGGTGGTGATCACCAAATATGATGATCGCTATCAGCGTTTGTACTTGGTAAACCAATAGTTAACATTACTTATCAACACAAGACATTTCTTACTTTAAAATAACCTATCATTACCTTTTAAGTCCGTATTGAAGTATTTTACAATGTTCTTGAATTACTTATTGTCCTGGTGTGATACTAACTCTTTAACTGAACCCTATTAATTTAGTGTTTGGGGTCAGGGTGTGTCCCAGCCCACCTGGTTCAGGGGAGTCTTCCTGCTCTCCCACATACGGGACTCCCAATCTTCCCAAGGAGCAGGCTTTAGAGTTCTTTCTCTATTCCCACCAAAATTATGCTTTTGAGGCGCTATACCTCGGTTTATCACGGATTCCAAACCTAATCCTTTTGAGGTCCTCTGCTTCCTCCTGGAGGTCGCCTCTCACTTGGATCCATGTTTTGTTATGGAGCCTGTGAGGTCTGGCCTCCTTGTCTCCCACCTTCAGCTTGTAGCTGATCTGTGCACAGCCATGGTCACCTTGTCCAGACACAGACAGTCTGACTATTTTGTGTTTTTAGCCTCCCTACAAGATTTCTTTGTTCAGTATTTAGTGGAGGCCTTGAAACTGACGACCATTCTAGCTGTAAGGAAATCCGAATTTGATCAGCATTCTCTTCACTTTTAATTCTAATGCCTCTGACAGGTAGCAGTGTGTTTAACTCTAGCCTGATTATTTCAAAGTCGGTTTCTCTATGGAGAATGTGTCATGGCCTTGATGGTTTAAAAAGTTCTCTCACTCTCCTGAGCCACATTAGCCATTTCATGTTGTGCTGTTGACGATAACTGAGCATGCCCGAGACTCATTCGTTCCCACACACACACACGCACGTATCCCAATATCATGCCACATGTGACATCTGATCCAAGCCATTTGAGGTGATCTTATCAATAAATTGTGGGGTGTCTGGAGATCTTTGCTCATCTCGCTCTGCACGGTCCCAATGTCTCGGGTAGTGGCCAGGCAATCAAATTCAGTTTTCTTATTGTTCACCATAGATAATGACACGAACATCTGAGAGAGAAATCTTAGCAATTTCCTACACTTCGCTGACTAACAAGAATTTACATTAACACCAGATTGTACCCAGGTGATTTATGACAATTCGCCCAGGAACAATGAGTTAAGAAAAATTCCCATTTGGAAGTGTAATTTTCCGGTTTTCCTCTTCTATCCTCACTCACTTCCTCTCATTACATTTTATACAGTGTTCACCATTTCATTCATGAGCCCTGGAGGAACTTTACTGTCTCATACAATATCATACTGTCTTTAAAACCTCGATCAAGCATTCCCACTTGGTCCAAGTTTTGACCCATGTTCTTTGTTTAATTTTATTTAACCGGACCTTTTATTCCCCAGAGAATGATTCAGTCTACAAGAGGAAGGATGTTAGTTACCTTTAGCACAACAGTATCCCACAAAAACTTATTTCTGAATACAGTTTGGACAGAACCACAGAGACTGCACCGTTTCAAAATAAAACTTAATGATCTCCTTAGTTTTCAGCTAAATTTCCCTTTCCATGTGTTTGAACAGCAACCCGTAGCAATTTATATAATCAGTTTTAATTTCACATATTATGCCCAGACTGTGTCATTTTACAAAGACGACAATTGCGTTTGGATAGGTCATTGATCCTCCCCTTCGAGCAGTGTGGCTTAGACAATAGGATTACATCGATATATGGCACAGAAACAGGCCACTCGGCCCAACCAGTCCATGCCGGCGTTTACGCTCCACTCGAGCTCCTCCCTTCTTTCCTCATCTAACTATATCAGCATAACCCTCGATTCCCTTCTCCCTCATATGCTTGTCTGGCCTCCCCTTAAATCGATCGATACTATTCACTTCAACCACTCCCTGTGGCAGCGAGTTCCACATTCTCACCATTCTCTGGGTAAAGAGGTTTCTTCTGAATTCCCCATTGGATTTCTTGGTGACTGTCTTATGTTGATGGCCTCTAATTATGCTCGTCCCCACAAGTGGAAACACTGCATCTACTCTATCAAAACCTTTCATCATTTTAAAGACATTAGGTCACCCCTCAGCCTTCTTTTTCCAAGGGAAAAGAGCCCCGACCTGTCCATCCTTTCCCGATAGGTATACCCTCGCATTTCTGGTATCATCCTTGTAAATCTTCTCTGCACCCTCTCCAGTGTCTCGATGTCCTTTTTATAATATGGTGACCAGAATTGCACACACAAAGTCTAACCAAGGTTCGATACAAGTTTAGCATAACTTCACTACTTTTCCATTCTATAACAATTCAATTCTATAACAATCGATCCCAATAATTTAACTCAATAGTTTAAAGTCTTAAGTCCAACTTTGTCAGCATGCTGCGACATTCGATGTCTGCAGGTAACTGGAGATAATTTTGTTTTAACTGCTGGATCTCTTGCTATGCCATCAACCTCTTATCCAACTGGAGCTGGCATTGCCTAATATGGTAATCTTTGGCTACGGCATAGTCCAGAGACACAAGTCTGCATTTTCTTCAACATATATCAACAATATTAGAAGCACATAAAACGCTGGTCTTCCTGTGGCAAGCACAAAGCACTAGTCTCTGAACTTTTCTTACATAATATTTCTAATCTAAACATTCTATGATGAAAATATCCACGGCCAGTTGGTTGCAAACACCAGCTGTTGCTCAGTGAAATCTCTCTCTATTGATACCAACCACATTTTCCCAGATATGGAATGAACTAAACATGAACACCTTTCAGAAGCTGAATTAACTGAGTTCCATATGCCAACACCCCTCTCATCTTCCATTCACTTCAATTGAAAGGAAAACGCCAGATTGTATCAGTCGGGATTTGAAAGATATTTACAACAGATTCTAGATATTCTTAGAGTTAGCATCGTTGTCTATTCTGTCTACTCGAGGAGTTTGGTAACAGACTTTCTCCTGTGAATGTAGAGCGGGATTATTGGGCCGGGATGTTGTTTACTTGTTCATCTTGTTGACTCTAAACCGTTGCTAATTATTTGATGTGATCTGTATTTTCTTAAATACATTTCCTGAGTGGATTCAAATTTAAATTGAACCCAGGGTTGCAGGCATGATACTCCATTCACACATCAAATGTGAGAGGGATGTTGTGGGACACACGCTAAGTCCAGTTTCTGAAAGTGATTAACAGACTGGGGTTTGTGTTCAGTGATCCCGGGCGTGTTACTGACACCTTCCCCGGATACCAAGGCTAGGAGAGGCACGCTGGGAGGTAGGGGGAGCTGGCACTTGTCCACGAGAGTAACCAAAGGTCTGAGAACTGAAATAATCCAGAGTCAGAAAGGAGAAAGGGCCCCAAAATGGAGCAGTCAGTAACAGGACATCAATTAGTCTCCTCTTATCTTGGAACATTAAACATCGACACACTGTTATTGAAACATCAAAATATTATATTCCAGCCCAGTTATAGGGGTTATTATCAGAAACAAACTTCAACTGTCAGAATGGACATGATTCAGTCGGGATGTGATTAACAGCAGCAATGATAGCAGAATCCAACCCCTGCAGTCACTTGTGAACTCGCTGGTGTCTCAGCAGTGTGGGGTGACCGATTGAATCCCTTCCCACACACGGAGCAGCTGAACGGCCTCTCCCCAGTGTGAACTCGCTGGTGTCTCAGCAGGAGGGATGGCTGAGTGAATCCCTTCCCGCACTCAGAGCAGGTGAACGGCCACTCTCCAGTGTGAACTCGCTGGTGTTTCAGCAGGCTGGATGACACAGTGAATCCCTTCCCACACTCAGAGCAAGTGAACGGTCTCTCCCCAGTGTGAACTCGCTGGTGTGCCAGCAGGTCGGATGAGTGAGTGAATCCTTTCCCACACTCAGAGCAGGTGAACGGCCTCTCCCCCGTGTGAACTCGCTGGTGTTTCACCAAGCTGGATGACCCAGTAAATCGCTTTCCACACTCTGAGCAGGTGAACGGTCTCTCTCCAGTGTGAACTCGCTGGTGTTTCAGCAGGCTGGATGACCCAGTGAATCGCTTCCCACACTCTGAGCAGGCAAATGGCCTCTCCCCAGTGTGAACTCGCTGGTGTTTCAGCAGGTCGGATGACTGAGTGAATCCCTTCCCACACACGGGGCAGGTGAACGGCCTCTCCCCAGTGTGAATGCGTCGATGAATTTCCAGCGCAGACGGGTAGCTGAATCCCTTCCCACAGTCCCCACATTTGCACGGTTTCTCCGTGGAGCGGGTGCACTTCCGTCTCTCCAGATTGGACAATCAGTTGAACACTGTGAATGGTGCGATGTTTTTTCAGGCTGTGTAACTGGTTAAAGCTCTTTCCACAGGCAGTGCACTGGAACACTCACTCGGGTGTGTGTGTGTCTCGGTGCTTTTCAAGTCACACTGATGTTTGTAATCTTTTCCAAGACAGAACAAACAAACATTTCTCCTTCCACATTCAAAGGCCGATGATATTCAGGTCCTGATGAATCGAGTGACTCTGTCAGATCCTGATGTGATGTTTGGTTTGAGTTTCCCTCCTGCAAATCCTCCCCTTCTAACACCCTGTAAAAGGAGTTTACAAAATCACTAAGTACAGGACAGAAATTCAGAACAGACACATCTAGTTTCTGCTGTGTGGTTTTAAGTATTGACTTAATAAAAATAATAGAGGGAGAAGATAGATTGAGAGTAAACTGGCAAGAAATATAAATACAGACAGTCAGAGCTTCGACACGTATATAAAAAGGAAGAGATCGCTCAAGTAAACGTTGGTCCCTTCGAGGCTGAGACTGGGGAATTAATAATGAGAAACGGGGAAATGGCAGAGACTTTAAACAAATATTTTTTATCGGTCTTCACGGTGGAAGACACTAAAAGCATGCCAATAATAATAATCAAGGGGTCACAGGGAGCGAGGAACGTAAAACAGTCACTATCACTAGAGAAAAAGTACTAAACTATTGGGACTAAAGGTGGACAAGTCCCCTGGACCTGATGGCCTGCATCCTAGGGTCTTAAAAGAAGTGGCTGCAGAGATAGTGGATGCATTGGTTGTAATCTACCAACATTCCCTGGACTCTGGAGAGGTTCCAGTGGATTGGAAAACCTCAAATGTAACACCCCTATTCAACAAGGGAGGGAGACAGAAAGCAGGAAACTATAGACCAGTTAGCCTAACATCTACCATTGGGAAAATGCTGGAGTCCATTCTTAACGAAATAGTAGCAGGACATTTAGAAAATCATAATACAGTTAAGCATAATACAGTTTTAGGAAAGGGAAAACACGTTTGACAAATTTACTGGAATTCTTTGAAGGTGTAATGAGCAGGGTGGATGAAGAAGAACCAGTAGATGTTGTGTATTTGGATTTCCAGAAGGCATTCGATAAGATGCCAGATAAAAGGTTACTGCACAATATAAGAGCTCACAGGGTTGGGGATAATATAATAGCATAGATATATGATTAGCTAACTAACAGAAAACAGAGAGTCGGGATAAATGGGTCATTTTCAGGTTGGCAAACTGTAACTAATGGGCTGCCATACGGGTCAGTGCTGGGGCCTCAACTATTTACAATCTCTATCAATGACTTGGATGAAGGGATGGAGTGCACTGCAGCCAAATTTGCTGATGATACAAAGATAGGTGGGAAAGCAAGTTGTGAGGAGGACGCAAAGAATCTGCAAAAGGCTATAGATAGGCTCAGTGAATGGGCAAACATTTGGCAGATGGAGTATAATGTGGGAAAATGTGAGCTTATCCACTTTAGTAGGAAGAATAAAAAAAGAAAATTATTATTTAAATGGAGACTACAAAATGCTGCGGTACAGAGGGATCTGGGGGTCCTTGTGCATGAAACGCCACACATTAGTATGCAGGTACAGCAAGTAATCAGGAAGGCAAATGGAATGCTGGCCTTTATTGCAAGGGGGATGGAGTATAAAAGTAGGGAAGTCCTGCTACAACTGTACAGGGTATTGGTGAGACCTGGAGTACTGCGTACAGTTTTTGTCTCCTTATTTAAAGAGGGATATACTTGCAATGGAGGCAGTTCAGAGAAGGTTCACTTGGTTGATTCCTGAGATGAAAGGGTTGTCTTATGAAGAAAGATTGAGCAGGTTGGGCCGATACTCATTAGAGTTTAGAAGAATGAGAGGTGATCTTATTGAAACGTGTAAGATTCTGAGCGGGCTTGACAGGGTAGATGCAGAGAGGATGTTTCCCCTCGTGGAGGAATCTAGAACTAGGGGGCATAGTTTCAGAATAAGGGTTCGCCCATTTAAAACGGAGATGAGGAGGAATTTCTTCTCTGAGGGTTGTGAATCTTTGGAATTCTCTACCCCAGAGAGCTGTGGAGGTTGGGTCATTGAGTATATTTAAAGGTAAAATAGACAGATTTTTGAACTATACGGGAGTGAAGAGTTATGGGGAGCAGGCAGGAAAGTGGAGTTGAGGTCAAGATCAGATCAGCCATGATTTTATTGAATGGCAGAGCAGGCTCGAGGGATCAAATGGCCTCCTATTTCTTACTGTTAATCTGTGCACCTTGACCTGAACGTTCCAAAATGTATCTGATTTTGAGGAATAGAAAAAATATCTAAGCATTGATAAATGCATCATTTAACATCTCCAACTGAGCTAACCTGCTCTAACTATGTCAGTATTTGTGTCAGCTGTGACTCAGTCGGTAAAACCCTTGTCTCTGAGTCACAAGGTTGTGGGTTGAAGTCCCACTCCAGAGACATGAGCACAAAAATCTCGGCTGATGCTCCAGTGCAGTGCTGAGGGACTGCTGCACTGTCGGAGGTGCTGTCCTTTGCATGAGATGTTAAACCGAGGCCCCGTCTGCTCCCTCAGGTGGACGTAAAAGATCCCATTGCACTATTTCAAGCAGAACAGGGGAGTTATCCCCGATGTCCTGCCCAATATTTTTCCTCATCAAACAGATTATCTGCTCATTATCACATTGTAAATTGGTTGCTGCATTTCCTACACTACGACAGTGACTACACTTCAAAAAGAACTTCATTGGCTGTAAAGTGCTTTGGGGCATCTGGTGGTGGTGAAAGGTGCAAAATAAATGCAAGTCTTTTTTTGCTTTCTATGTGTCTTTTATTATTCTACCTTCTCCCATTGTACCTCCTTTTGTCTGCTGTCACTTTCCCACCTTCTCTTCCCCACCCAACTTGACAGTTCATTTCTTGTCTACATGGTCTCTCTCGCTCCTTTCCCTCACTCTATCGCTCTCTATAAGCTGTCCATCTGCCATATCTCCCAGTTCTGATCAAGTGCTCTCCCTGACCCATCACCATTTCTCCTTCCATTATAGACAACAACTTGCATTTATATAGCACCTTTAAGAACATAAGAGTTATGAGCAGGAATCGGCCATACGGCCCCTCGAGCCTGCTCACCATTCAATAAGATCACGGCTGATCATCGACCTCAACTCCACTTTCCCATCCCATCTCCATATCCCTCGATACCCCGAAACTCCAAAAATTTATCTATCTCAGCCTTGGAATAACTCTGGAAAATGGCCCCTGGTGCTTCACAGGAGTATTATCAGATAGAATTTGACACCGAGCTACATAAGGAGATATTAGGAAAGGTGACCAAAAACTTGGTCAAAGAGGCACATTTTAAAGAGGGTTAAAAAGGAAAAGAGTTGCTAAAGTAACTGTTGGTCCCCTGAAGGATGAGACTGGGGAATTAATAATGGAGAACAGAGAAATGGCAAAGACGCTCAACAAATATTTTGTATCGATCTCCAAGGTAGAAGACACTAAAAACATCCCAATAGTGGATAATCAAGGGGCTATAGGGAGGGAGGAACGTAATACAATCACTATCACTAATGAAGTAGTACTAGGTAAAATAATGGGACTAAAGGCAGACAAGTGCCCTGGACCTGATGCCTTACATCCTAGGGTCTTAAGAGAAGTAGCGGCAGGGATAGTGGATGCATTGGTTGTAATCTACCAAAATTCCCTGGATTCCCAGCAGATTGGAAAACTGCAAATGTAACGCCCCTATTTAAAAAAGGAGGCAGACAAAAAGCAGGAAACTATAGACCAGTTAGCCTAACATCTGTCGTTGGGAAAATGCTGGAGTCCATTATTAAGGAAGCAGTAGTGGGACATTTGGAAAAGCATGATTCAATCAAGCAGAGTCAGCATGGTTTTATGAAAGGGAAATCATGTTTGTCAAATTTGCTGGAGTTCTTTGAGGATGTAACGAGCAGGGTGGATCAGGGGGAACCAGTGGATGTGGTGTATTTGGTTTTCCAGAAGGCATTCGATAAGGTGCCACATAAAAGGTTACTCACAAGATAAAAGCTCACGGGGTTGGCGGTAATATATTAGCATGGATAGAGGATTGGCTAACTAACACAGAACAGAGAGTCGGGATAAATGGGTAATATTCCGGTTGGCAAACAGTGACTAGTGTGGTGCCGCAGGGATCAGTGCTGGGTCCTCTACTATTCACAATCTATTAATGACTTGGATGAAGAGACTGAGTGTAATGTGGCCAAGTTTGCTGATGATACAAAGATGGGTGGGAAAGCAAATTGTGAGGACACAAAAAATCTGCAAAGTGATATAGACAGGCTAAGTGAGAGGGCAAAAATTTGGCAGATGGAGTATAATGTGGGAAAATGTGAGCTTATCCACTTTGGCAGAAATAATATCAAAGCAAATTATAATTTAAATGGAGAAAAATTGCGAAGTGCTGCAGTACAGAGAAACCTGGGGGTCCTTGTGCATGAAACACAAAAGTTAGTGTGCAGGTACAGCAAGTAATCAGGAAGGGAAATGGAATGTTGGCCTTTATTGCAAGGGGGATGGTGTATAAAAGCAGCGAAGTCCTGCTACAACAGTACAGGGTATTGGTGAGGCCACACCTGGAGTACTGTGTAAAGTTTTGGTCTGCGTATTTAAAGAAGGATGTACTTGCATTGGAGGCTGTTCAGAGAAGGTTTACTAGGTTGATTCCGGAGATGAGGGGGTTGACGTATGAAGATAGGTTGAGTCAGTTGGGCCTATACTCATTGGAGTTTAGAAGAATGAGAGGTGATCTTATTGAAACACATAAGATAATGAGGGGGCTCGACAAGGTGGATGCAGAGAGGATATTTCCACATAGGGGAAACTAAAACTAGGGGATATCGTCTTAGAATAAGGGGCTGTGCCCATTGAGAACTGAGATGAGGAGAAATTTCTTCTCTCAGAGGGTAAAATCTATGTAATTCTCTGCCCGAGAGAGCTGGGGAGGCTGGGTCATTTTATATATTTAAGGTGGAGAGAGGCAGATTGTTGAGGGATAAGGGAGTAAAGGGTTATGGAAGCAGGCAGGGAAGTGGAGCTGAGTCCATGATAAGAAGTGGAGTTGAGTCCATGATCTTATTGAATGGCGGAGCAGGCTCGAGGGGCCAAATGGTCTGCTCCTGCTCCTATTCCTTATGTTCTTAGAGTCTTAAAGGAGGAGGGAGGGGTTAGGGAGGGAATTCGGGAGCTTAGGCCGAGGCAGCTGAAGGCATGGCCACCAATGGTGATTAAAATCGGGAATGCACAAGAGGCCAGAATTGGGGGAGCACAGAGATCCTGGAGGGTTGTAGGGCTGGAGGAGGTTACAGAAGTAGGGAGGGGCGAGGCCACGGAGGGATTTGGAAACAAGGATGAGAATTTTAAAACTGAGGCTTCGTGCCCAGTCACCATTTCTCCTTCCTTTACACACGCTCCCTCACCACTACTCCTTCCTTTACACACGCTCCCTCACCACTCTCCATTTCTCCTTCCTTTACACACGCTCCCTCACCACTCTCCATTTCTCCTTCCTTTACACACGCTCCCTCACCACTCTCCATTTCTCCTTCCTTTACACACGCTCCCTCACCACTCTCCACTACTCCTTCCTTTACACACGCTCCCTCACCACTCTCCATTTCTCCTTTCTTTACACACGCTCCCTCACCACTCTCCACTACTCCTTCCTTCACACACGCTCCCTCACCACTCTCCACTACTCCTTCCTTTACACACGCTCCCTCACCACTCTCCATTTCTCCTTCCTTTACACACGCTCCCTCACCACTCTCCACTACTCCTTCCTTTACACACGCTCCCTCACCACTCTCCACTACTCCTTCCTTTACACACGCTCCCTCACCACTCACCATTTCTCCTTCCTTTACACACGCTCCCTCACCACTCTCCACTACTCCTTCCTTTACACACGCTCCCTCACCACTCACCATTTCTCCTTCCTTTACACACGCTCCCTCACCACTACTCCTTCCTTTACAGACGCTCCCTCACCACTTCTGCTACATTTTTTGAAATATTTAAAGATTTTTAAAAATCTTTGAAGATGGCAGGACAGGTTACCAAAACTGTTAATAAAGTGTAAAGGATCCTGGGCTTTATAAATAGAGGCACAGAGTACTAAAGCCGGGAAGTTATGCTGAAGCTATATAAAACACTAGCTTGACCCCAGCTGGAGGATTGGGTCCAATTCTGGGCACACTTCAGGAAGGACACAAAGGCTTTGGAGAGGGGACAGAAGAGATTTACTGGAATGGTGCCAGGGATGAGGGACTTCATTTATGTGGAGACTGGAGAAGCTGGGATTGTTCTCCTTGGGGCAGAGAAGGCTAAGAGGAGATTTGATAGAGGTGTTCAAAATCATGAAGAGTTTAGATAGAATAAATAGAGAGAGAGAAACTGTTTCCAATGGCTGATAACCAGAGGGCACAGATTTGGTGATTGGCAAAAACAGAGGTCACATGAGGAGAATCATTTTCCCACAAGGAGTGGTTAGGGTTTGGAATGCACTGCCTGACAGGGTGGTGGAGACAGAGTCAATAGTAGCCTTCAAAAGTGAATGGGATAAACACTTGAAGCAGAATGATATTGCAGGGATTTGGGGAAAGAGCGGAGGAGCGGGATAACTGGATTGCTCCCTGAAAGAGGTGGCGCAGACTCGATGGGCCGAATGGCCCCCTTCTGTGCTGTAATATTCTGTGATTCTAGAATTCTTTACAGGCGCACCCTGCTCATCAATATTGCTCCTTTATTTACACACGCTCCCTGACCCATCACCATTTACCTTTTATTTACAGATGCTCCCTGCTCAGTCATCATTGCTCCTTCATTTACACACGCTCCCTGGTCCATTACTATTTCTCTTTGATTTACAGACACTCCGCAAGTGTTTGATGCAGACACAGACCACTCCTTCGGGCTGGAGCTGGAGCGAACCCGGGACCCGTCAGGCAGGGGGTGAATGTTCCCCGGCTTATATCCGGGCCTCCCCCCCGGTGTGGGGAGAATGTTCCCCGGTTTATCCCCCCCCCCCCCCGGTGTGGGGTGAATGTTCCCCGGTTTATATCCCCCCCCCCCCCGGTGTGGGGTGAATGTTCCCCGGTTTATATCCGGGCCTCCCCCCCGGTGTGGGGAGAATGTTCCCCGGTTTATCCCCCCCCCCGGTGTGGGGAGAATGTTCCCCGGTTTATCCCCCCCCCCGGTGTGGGGAGAATGTTCCCCGGTTTATCCCCCCCCCCGGTGTGGGGAGAATGTTCCCCGGTTTATCCCCCCCCCCGGTGTGGGGAGAATGTTCCCCGGTTTATCCCCCCCCCCCGGTGTGGGGAGAATGTTCCCCGGTTTATCCCCCCCCCCCCGGTGTGGGGAGAATGTTCCCCGGTTTATCCCCCCCCCGGTGTGGGGAGAATGTTCCCCGGTTTATATCCCCTCCCCCCGGTGTGGGGAGAATGTTCCCCGGTTTATATCCCCTCCCCCCGGTGTGGGGAGAATGTTCCCCGGTTTATATCCCCCCCCCCGGTGTGGGGAGAATGTTCCCCGGTTTATATCCCCCCCCCAGGTGTGGGGAGAATGTTCCCCGGTTTATATCCCCCCCCCCGGTGTGGGGAGAATGTTCCCCGGTTTATATCCCCCCCTCCCCCGGTGTGGGGAGAATGTTCCCCGGTTTATATCCCCCCCCCCCCCTGGTGTGGGGAGAATGTTCCCCGGTTTATATCCCCCCCCCGGTGTGGGGAGAATGTTCCCCGGTTTATATCCCCCCCTCCCCCGGTGTGGGGAGAATGTTCCCCGGTTTATATCCCCCCCCCCCCCTGGTGTGGGGAGAATGTTCCCCGGTTTATATCCCCCCCCGGTGTGGGGAGAATGTTCCCCGGTTTATATCCCCCCCCCCGGTGTGGGGAGAATGTTCCCCGGTTTATATCCCCCCCCGGTGTGGGGAGAATGTTCCCCGGTTTATCCCCCCCCCCGGTGTGGGGAGAATGTTCCCCGGTTTATATCCCCTCCCCCCGGTGTGGGGAGAATGTTCCCCGGTTTATATCCCCCCCCCCGGTGTGGGGAGAATGTTCCCCGGTTTATCCCCCCCCCCTCCCGGTGTGGGGAGAATGTTCCCCGGTTTATATCCGGGTCCGGGGCTGCACTCGGTGTTTTTGCCCCCAGAGTTCCTTTAACCCGCTCCCTGGAGCTCGCTCACCTCCTGCGTTAAGAGTCTGCCACCGCCGCCTGCACATGCTCAGCTCACACGGCCCGGGTGATTGACAGCAGCTCCCCACCAATAGGAAGAGCGGGGCGGGGCTGGAGGACCGAGTGGGTGCTTGGTCCTCCAACCAGAGTGTGTGAGGGGCCGGAGCATGCTGGAACTAGTGGGGTGCCGCAAGGATCAGTGCTGCGGCCTCAGGTATTTACAATCTATAATAATGACCAAGATGAAGATACCGAGTGCAATATTTGCTGACAATACAAAGCTCGGTGAGACAGTGAGCAGAACACAAGAGTGCAAAGAGATAGACTATGTGAGTGGGCAGTAAGGTGGCAGATGGAGTATGATGCAGGGAAATGTAAGGTTATTCACTTTGGTAGGAAGAATAGAAAAAGATTATCTTTTAAATGGTGAGAAACTTTTAAATGTTGGTGTTGAGAGAGATTTGGGTGTTCTCGTGCAAGAAACACAGAAAGCTAGCATGCAGGTACAGCAAGTAATAAGGGGTTGGAGTATGAGAGCAAGGAAGTCTTGCTACAATTGTACAGGGCCTTGGTGAGACCACACCTGGAGTACGGTACACAGTTTGGATCTCCTTATCCAAGGAAGGATATACTTGCCTTGGAGGCGGTACAACAAAGGTTCACTGGATTGATTCCTGGGATGAGAGGGCTGTCTGATGATGTGACATTGTGTAGAATGGGCCTATCCTCTCTCGAGTTTAGAAGCATGAGAGGTGATCTCATTGAAACATACCAGATTCTGAAGGGCATTGACAGGGTAGATGCTGAGAGGTTGATTCCCCTGGATGGAGTGTCTAGAATTAAGGAGCTCAAGATAAGGGGTAGGCCATTTAAGACAGAAATGAGGAATTTCTTCACTTAAAGGCTGAAGCCACCAGCCGTCTCCCCCAGTGCAGAATGAGATTCATTACTAACAGGAAGGATTTTTGTTTAACTACTAAAGATGCATAATGAGGGGAAATCAATCTCTGTACCTTTAACTAACAGCGACATGGAAAGAGGGAATTGAATGATCTTTTCAACACCTGGTCCACTTGGCACTGAAGTGTCTGAAACTCATAATAGGAACTCTGGGAAAACAAAATACTGACAAATGTTAAACTGTTTGGTTGACAAAACAAGTCTTGATTTAACTTTTAACGGGGTCACACTGACTCACCTGATTGGCCGACTCAGGATCCACCCCTCAGGCACCGCGATTGGTTACAGAACACGCTGCTCCCTGGGCCCTCCGGCCTCTGAGCTCTCTTCCTATTGGTTCCCAGGGCAATCAATCACCACTCACCAACATTACGCTGCCAGATGCAGTTGAGAGGCTCGGAGGAAGAAATAAAATGAGGCCGTGAATCTGAGTTAAAAAGTAAAATTAGAGAAGCATGAGTAAATTTATAAACAAAACTATTTAAAGTAAATCAAATGAATTGTTGCAATTAATATATTCCTTTTGGGCCAAGTGGGAAACAAGAGATGTGTGGGCTGTGCAGAGTGTCTGTGCCCGGTTACACAGCGTGTCCCTGGCTCTCCGCTCCAACTGCACATGTTTCAGCTCACATCCAACTGACTGGATAAACCTCGGCCGTCTAAACCCATCACACAAATATCAGCATTTGATGTAAGTTATGCTAAACCTTTATAAACACTGGTTAGGCCTCAGCTGGCACATTGTGTTCAATTCTGGGCACCACACTTTCAGAAGGATGTCTACACCTTAGAGAGGGACCAGAAGAGATTTACTAGAATGGTACGAAGGATGAGGGACTTCAGTTATGTGGAGATACTGGAGAAGCTGCAGTTATTCTCCTTGGAGCAGAAAAGGTATAGAGGAGATTTGATAGAGTGTTCAAATTCATGTTTTAATAGACTAAATAAGGAGAAACACTTTCCAGTGGCAGAAGGGTCAGTAACCAGAGGACACAGAGTTCAGGTGATTGGCAAAAGAAGCAGAGGCGACATGAGGGAACATTTTATAAGCAGCGAGTTGTTGCAATCTGGAACGCACTGCCTGATAGGGTGGTGGAAGCAGATTCAATAGTAACTTTCAAACGTGAATTGGATAAATACTGAAGGGACAATATTTGAGCGTTATGGGGAAAGAGCAGCAGTGTGGAACTAACTGGATAGCTGTACCATAGAGCCAGCACAGACACGATGGGCCGAATGGCCTCCTTCTGCGCTGTTTCATTCTATGAAAATAGCAGATGATCTTACCCAGAATGCCCTGACCACATATCCCAGCATAACCAAGACCAACTATTTCCACCTCCGTAACATCGGCCGTCTCCGCCCCTGCCTCAGCTCACCCTCTGCTGAAACCCTCATCCATTCCTCAGTTACCTCTAGACTTGACTATTCCAACACACTCCTGGCTGGCCTCTCGCATTCTACCCGACGTAATCTTGAGCTCATCCAAAACTCAGCAGCCCGTGTCCTAACTCGCACCAAGTCTCGCTCACCCAATACCTCTGTGCTCGCTGACCGACATTGCCTCCCGGTTAAGCAACGCATCGATTTCAAGATTCTCATCCTTATTTACAAATCCCTCCATGGCCTCGCTCCTCCCTATCTCTGTCATCACCTCCAGCCCCACAACCCCCAGAGATGTCTGCACTCCTCTAATTCTGCCCTCTTGAGCATCCCTGATGATAATCACTCAACCATTGGTGGCCGTGTCTTCTGTTGCCAAGGCCCCAAGCTCTGGAACTCACTGCCCAAACCTCTGTGCCTCTGACCTCTCTTTCCTCCTTTAAGATGCTACTTAAAACCTACCTCTTTGATGAAGCTTTTGGTCACCTGCCCTAATTTCTCCATACGTTGGAAGCTCTCCGGGGGGGCGTGAGGAAAGTGACGTTTGCTCAACATCCGAATGTGATCAGGGCCGAGCCGGAAAATCTTTACAAGAGTACTGAGCGGCCCACACTGACCGCGAGCCGATTCCGTTTGACCGCAGCCATGTGATCCACACAGCGCCTGCTTGACGGGAGGTTCTGACCAATGGGGGCGAGTGGGCGGTGCCTGGAGGACCAAGAGTTCGGCGCGTCCTCCAACCTATCCGGGGCCCGAGGGGCAGGGCTTCTGGGGAGCTTCATTCAGCATCAGTGCCGCACCTGACCTGAGTGTTTGATGGGACAGTGTAGAGGGAGCTTTATTCTGTATCTAACCCGTGCTGTACCTGCCCTGGGAGTGTTTGAGGGACAGTGTAGAGGGAGCTTTACTCTGTATCTAACCCCGTGCTGTACCTGCCCTGGGAGTGTTTGAGGGACAGTGTAGAGGGAGCTTTACTCTATATCTGACCCCGTGCTGTACCTGCCCTGGGAGTGTTTGAGGGACAGTGTAGAGGGAGCTTTACTCTATATCTGACCCCGTGCTGTACCTGCCCTGGGAGTGTTTGATGGGACAGTGTAGAGGGAGCTGTACTCTGTATCTAACCCGTGCTGTACCAGCCTTCCAGTCACAAAAACACCCATCAACCATTACAATATGCTTCTTCCTTCTGAGCCAATTTTGGATCCAACTTGCCACTTTGTCCTGGATCCCATGGGCTTTTACTTTCGTGACCAGTCTGTCATGTGGAAAATTGGCCAGGACACTGGGATAACCCCCCTGCTACTCTTCGAAATAGTGCCATGGGATATTTTACGTCAACCTGAGAGCAGACGGGACCTCGGTTTAACCTCTCATCCGCAAAACAGTGTTTGATGAGACAGTGTATATTGAGATCCTGATGAATCGAGTTTCCCTGTCAGATCTTAACACGATATTTGGTCTGAGTCTCGTGTTCTGCAAAGCTGTAAATCACAATTCCACACACTCTCCCTCCTCCCTGTTCAGAAATCCAAACCTATCGCACCATCTCCAAATTCTTTTCCTCTGCTTCCAGTTTCTTTCACTTCCCTGAAGATGCTGACTCTGTCTGGGTTCACTTCCTCACTCACTGGTTCCCCTCCCTCTCCTACCCTGAAGGTGCGGACTCTGTCTGGGTTCAGTTCTACACTCACTGGTTCCCCTCCCCTGAAGGTGCTGACTCTGGCTGGGTTCAGTTCCACACTCACTGGTTCCCCTCCCTCTCCTGCCCTGAAGGTGCTGACTCTGGCTGGGTTCAGTTCTACACTCACTGGTTCCCCTCCCTCTCCTCCCCTGAAGGTGCTGACTCTGTCTGGGTTCAGTTCTGCACTCACTGGTTCCCCTCCCTCTCCTCCCCTGAAGGTGCTGACTCTGTCTGGGTGTCTGTGCTCTCGTCACCTCTTTATACACTCTGACCCTCCCTCTCTATCTGTAATATCTCCCTGTTTTGGTGATGGGCTCTCCCTGACCACTCTCCATTTCACCTTCTGAGACAGATGCTCCCAGACTGTCACCATTTCAGGGAACCATACAGCACAGGAGACCAATCGGCCCATCGAGCCTGTCCGACTCACTGAAAGAGCCGCTCCCTGCACCTACCCCAAAACACTGGAACATTTCCCCTTTGAAACATTCATCGTTTTGAAAGTTATTATTGATGAACTTTTCAAAGTGTGGAGCCCAGAATGGGGCCCAAGCCTCAATATGTGAGGTGTAACTAGTGACTGATAAAGGTTGACCATAATCAGCTTGTTGTTGTACTCTATACTGCTATTAATCCTGGAACAGATTGATCAGCTGACCCCGCCCCTCACAGGTTTGTGGTCACCTTTAAATTGGACCATTTGCTTCAGAAAGTCTCCCATTTTTCTTGCTTCCAGAATACATTGAGTGTGGGTGTCCCTGGGAGCCTGAGGCCCTGTCCCCGCGGGCGGCCCAAAGCCGGGCCCAGCCTCTGGCCTGTTACTGGGCCCTGGGCCCTACACCAGGGGTTTATGAAGCTCACCAGCCCCACTCGCGGCTCCAATTCCTGCCCCGCGCCGACAACCCGCCGTCTCGTGTCCCACATCATCCGGGCCCCACCGACTGTCGCCGCCGCCGCTCCGGGCTCAGCCCCGCCCCTCGCACACTCCGATTGGTTGGAGGACCGCCCGCCCGCTCGGTCCTCCAGCCCCGCCCCCGCTCTTCCTATTGGCCCAGAGCCGCCGTCAATCACCCGGGCCGTGTGAGCGGAGGGATGGGATGTTGTGTGTTTCTCTCCTGTATTTACAGGAACAATCTTTGTCAGCGCCATTTATTGCAGCTATTGGAAGGGGAGGGTCTGCCGGGAAACTCCATCCAAACATCCAAACAGATTTTGCCAGATTCCCGGATTGGTCAGGATCCCCTGATCATCAGCCTTTGTAAAAAGACCAATCACAGCGGGACAAACAGGACCATGTGACATGTTGTGTGGATACACCTTCAACCAATCGTTCAGCCTGAGCCTGGGGATCCCCCCGGACTCAACACTGACTGTGGGGACACTGGGAGTGGATCCCCCTGACTCAACACTGACTGTGGGCTCACTGGGAGTGGATCCCCCTGACTCAACACTGACTGTGGGGACACTGGGAGTGGATCCCCCTGACTCTACACTGACTGTGGGGACACTGGGAGTGGATCCCCCTGACTCAACACTGACTGTGGGGACACTGGGAGTGGATCCCCCTGACTCAACACTGACTGTGGGGACACTGGGAGTGGATCCCCCTGACTCAACACTGACTGTGGGGACACTGGGAGTGGATCCCCCTGACTCAACACTGACTGTGGGGACATTGGGAGTGGATCCCCCTGACTCAACACTGACTGTGGGGTCAGTGGGAGTGGATCCCCCTGACTCAACACTGACTGTGGGGTCAGTGGGAGTGGATCCCCCTGACTCAACACTGACTGTGGGGACACTGGGAGTGGATCCCCCTGACTCAACACTGACTGTGGGGACACTGGGAGTGGATCCCCCTGACTCAACACTGACTGTGGGGACACTGGGAGTGGATCCCCCTGACTCAACACTGACTGTGGGCTCACTGGGAGTGGATCCCCCTGACTCAACACTGACTGTGGGGACACTGGGAGTGGATCCCCCTGACTCAACACTGACTGTGGGGACACTGGGAGTGGATCCCCCTGACTCAACACTGACTGTGGGGACACTGGGACTGGATCCGCCTGACTCAACACTGACTGTGGGGACACTGGGAGTGGATCCGCCTGACTCAACACTGACTGTGGGGTCACTGGGAGTGGATCCGCCTGACTCAACACTGACTGTGGGGTCACTGGGTGTGGATGCTGTTGTGTATATAAAGTGATTCAGTCTCATCTCACCAGGAGTTAGATACCAGACTTTCTCCTGTGAATATAGAGCTGGGTTATTGGACCGTGATGTGTTTACTTAGTCAGCTTGGTGACTCTAAACCTTTGCCAATTATTTGATGTGATCGATTTACATGTACGTATTGTTAAAAATACATTTGCTGAGTGGATTCAAATTTAAATTGAAACCAGGTTTGCAGGCGTGCTGCTCCATTCACACATTGATGGTGAGAGGGATGCCGTGGGGCACACGTTAAGTCCATATCTGAAAGTGATTAACAGACCGGGTTTTGTGTTTATTGATCCTGGGCATGTTACCGACAACTTCCTTCGATACCAAGGCAAGGACTGGAAGGTAAGGGGAATTGGGACTTGTCCCTGAGAGTAACCGAAGGTAGGAGAACTGAAATAATCCAGAGTTAGAAAGGAGAAAAGTCCCAAAATGGAGCAGTCAGTAACAGGACATCAGTGAGTCTCCTCTTAGCTTGGAGACATCAGATATCGACACACTCTGTTGTTTGAAATATCAAAATATTAAACTCCAGCCCAGTTATAGGGTTATTAACATCAGCAGAAACAAACCCCAACTGACAGAATCGTGTTTGTTCTGTCAGGGTGCGATTAACACCAACAATAACAGGAGAATCCAAACCCTGCAGTCATTTATGAAATCGCTGGTGTGTCAGCAGGTCGGATGACTGAGTGAATCCCTTCCCACACTCAAAGCAGGCGAACGGCCTCCTCCCGGTGTGACTGCGACAATGCATTTCCAGTTTACAAGGTTTGGTTCAGTTCTACACCCGCTGTGCACAGAGTGAGAATAAAATCAATGAGCTGCTGATTTTCTCTGCTCAACACTGGGCCGGTGTTATGTGCTGGCCCAATAGGGTGAGCCCGGGCTGGCTCAATAGGGTGATGTGGTGACCAGAACTGTGAGAGTACTCCAGCTGTGTCCTATCTCATGTTTTACACAGTTCGAGCATAATCTCCAGAGGGAGGTGGGAGTCTGGACCTTACTGCCTGAAAGAGTAGTAGAGGCAGAAACCCTCATCGTACTTACAAAAGTACTTGGATATGCACCTGAAGTACTGGAAACTACAGGGCTACAGACCAAGAGTTGGAAAGTGGGATTAGGCTGGATAGCTCTTTTTCAGTCGCACAGACAAGATGGGCCGAAAGGCCTCGTTCTGTGTTGTAAACTGCTATGCTTCCATGACACCAATCTCCTCCTGTCTGATAAAAACCAACCCCACAGTCACTGACATCAATCTCCTCCTGTCTGATATAAACCCACCCCACAGTCACGGACACCAATCCGCTCCTGTCTGATATAAACCCACCCCACAGTCACTGACACCAATCTCCTCCTGTCTGATATAAACCCACTCCACAGTCACTGACACCAATCTCCTCCTGTCTGATATAAACCCACCCCACAGTCACTGACACCAATCTCCTCCTGTCTGATATAAACCCACTCCACAGTCACGGACACCAATCCGCTCCTGTCTGATATAAACCCACTCCACAGTCACTGACACCAATCCGCTCCTGTCTGATATAAACCCACCCCACAGTCACTGACACCAATCTCCTCCTGTCTGATATAAACCCACCCCACAGTCACGGACACCAATCCGCTCCTGTCTGATATAAACCCACCCCAGTCACTGACACCAATCTCCTCCTGTCTGATAAAAACCAACCCCACAGTCACTGACACCAATCCCCTCCATGTCTGATATAAACCCACCCCACAGTCACTGACACCAATCTCCTCCTGTCTGATAGAAACCCACCCCACAGTCACTGACACCAATCTCCTCCTGTCCGATATAAACCCACCCCACAGTCACTGACACCAATCCCCTCCTGTCTGATATAAACCCACCCCACAGTCACTGACACCAATCCCCTCCCGTCTGATATAAACCCACCCCACAGTCACTGACACCAATCCCCTCCTGTCTGATATAAACCCACCCCACAGTCACTGACACCAATCCCCTCCTGTCTGATATAAACCCACCCCACAGTCACTGACACCAATCTCCTCCTGTGATATAAACCCACCCCACAGTCACTGACACCAATCCCCTCCTGACTGATATAATGTTGCGAAGGACAGCGGAAGGTCAGAGGATTGGGACATTTTTAGAAACCAGCAAAGGACGATTAAAAAAAATGATGAATACAGAGAAGGTAGTAGATGAGAGCAAACTAGCAAGAAATATAAAAACAGACAGCAAGAGTTACTG
The DNA here is from genome assembly GCF_044704955.1 of Pristiophorus japonicus. Classification (NCBI taxonomy): domain Eukaryota; kingdom Metazoa; phylum Chordata; class Chondrichthyes; family Pristiophoridae; genus Pristiophorus; species Pristiophorus japonicus. The sequence continues at coordinate 154,872 of NW_027251590.1, read as the reverse complement.
CAGGTATATAAAAAGGAAATGAGTAGCTAAAGTAAACACTGGTCCCTTAGATGATGAGACTGGAGAATTAATAATGGGAAACACGGAAATGACAGAGATTTTGAACAAATATTTTGTATTTTCGGGTTGGCAAACTGTGACTAGTGGGTTGCCGCAGGGATCAGTGCTGGGGCCTCAACTATTTACAATCGATATTAATGACTTGGATGAAGGGACCGAGTGTAAAGCAGCCAAATTTGCTGATAATACAAAGATAGGTGGGAAACAAGTTGTGAGGGGAACACAAAGAATCTACAAAGGGATAATTATAGATGGGCTCACTGAGTGGGCAAAAATCTGGCCTATGGACTATGACGTGTTAAAACATCAGGTTATCTACTTTGGTAGGAAAAATAAAAAAGCAAATTATTATTTAAATGGGACGATTACAAAATGCTGTAGTAGAGAGGGATATGGAGGTTCTTGAACATGAAACAACAAGTTAGCATGCAGGTACAGCAAGTAATCAGGAAGGTAAATGGAATGCTGGCCTTTATTGCAAGGGGGATGGAGTATAAAAGTAGGGAAGTCCTGCTACAACTGTACGGGGCGTTGGTAAGATCACACCTGGAGTACTGCACAGTTTTGGTCTGGACTTGTCTCCATTCCCATGCCGAGGGGATTGCTACACCAGACGGAGGGGCAACATTTGGGGACACTGGTTCCCCACCAATTCCCATTCTCCTTCTTTCTGGTGGATAATGGAGGGGCCACTGTGTGTAATGTGCAAGTCAGTAAGAATTGTCAGCAAGCTCTTTCTAATTGGAGATTTTATTCAGTGTAAACTTTGACACTATTGTAAATTTTGTACCAAAGATCAGTTTGAGATTAAAGTAAAGTTCATAAATTTATTGCAAACTGAATTTCTATTGAGAGTCGCTGAATTCAGGGGAAATATAACACACAGTGTTTCTTAAATGGACACTGCAGCCCCGAGAACACCATCAGCAATAGATCCAGAATATTAAAGTCCAGCCCAGTTATAGGGTTATTAACATCAGCAGAAACAAACCCCAACTGTCAGAATGAACATGGTTCAGTCGGGATGTGATTAACAGCAGCAATAACAGCAGGTTCCAACCCCTGCAGTCACTTGTGAACTCGCTGGTGTGTCAGCAGGTTGGATGACCCAGTGAATCGCTTCCCACACTGAGAGCAGGTGAATGGCCTCTCCCCAGAGTGAACTCGCTGGTGTTTCAGCAGGTCAGATGACCGAGTGAATCCCTTCCCACACACGGGGCAGGTGAACGGCCTCTCCCCAGTGTGACTGCGTCGATAAATTTCCAGCTCAGACGGTGATCTGAATACCTTCCCACAGTCCCCACATTCCCACGGTTTCTCATGGTCCGGGTATCCTTGTGACTCTCCAGGTTCGACGATCAGTTGAAGCCTCGCCCACACACACAACACATTTACAGTTTTTTCGCGCTGTGAATGGTGCGATGTTTTTTCAGGCTGTGTAACTGGTTAAAGCTCTTTCCACAGACAGTGCACTGGAACACTCACTCGGGTGTGTGTGTCTCGGTGCTTTTCCAGTCACACTGATATTTGAAATCTATTCTCACAGACAGAACAGACAAACATTTCTCCTTCCACTTTCAAAGGCCGATGATATTCAGGTCCTGATGAATCGATTGACTCCGTCAGATCTTGACGTGATGTTTGGTTTGTGTTTCCTGTATGAAAATCTCCCCTTCTAATACACTGTAAAAGGAGATAACAAAACTCATCACTGTAACACAAGACAGAAAATCAGGTTAGACACATCTCGTTTCCGTGGAACATTCTTTTCTCTCTCGTTCTTCCAAAGTTGTAAATCCCTGTCACACACATTGTCCCTCCTGCTGTGCTGAAATCCAAACCCATCACACATATCTGGACTATTTCTCCTCCACTCCCACTTATAACCATTAATTCTGGCTGGGTTCAGTTCGACACTCACTGGTTCCCCTCCGGCTCCTCCCCCAAAGATGCTGACCCTGGCTGGGTTCTGATGTGCTCTCACTAGTTTCCCCCTCCCCGGAAGGTGCTGACTCTGGCTGGGTTCAATTGTACACGTCCTGGTTCCTCTCCCTCTCCTCCCCTAAAGTTGCTGACTCTGGCTGAGTTCAGTTCTATACTCACTGGCTCTCCTCCGTCCCATCTCTCTCCTCCTTGGAAGGTGCTGATTCTGACTGTGTTCAGATAGAGATTCTGGTTCCCCTCCCTCTGCTCCCCTGAAGGTGCTGACTCTGGCTGGGTTCAGATCTACACTCACTGGTTCCCCCCTCTCTCTCTCTCCCCTGCAGGTGCTGGCTCTGGCTGGGTTCAGTTCTCCGCTCACTGGTTCCCCTTCCTTCCCTGAAGGTGCTGACTGTGGCTGGTTTCTCTTCGACAGACACTGACATCGCTCACCTTGTTCCTGCACCAAGATGGCAGCACATGCGCCGTGCTACTCAATGAAGATGGCGGAACGCTGAAACTGACTGCCTATACCAAGATGGCTACCGTTAGCCTGAGCCTGTGACCGGAACTGTGTGAACCCCGTGTTGACTCCATCATTACACGCACCACGCCTGCGCACTGAGCTCCTGTAGTCTGGATGTGGCACATTCTCCCCTGTGGGGCATGCTGGGTACATAAGACCATGAGAAATAGGAGCAGGAGTGGGCACCCCGGCCCCCCCCGAGCCTGTTCCCCATTCAATAAGATCATGACTCATAGGCTCAGCTCCATTTCCCTGCCCATTCCCCATAATCTTTTACTCCCTTACCACGCTGAACTTAAGGAAAGGTAATTTCGATGGTATGAGACATGAATTGGCTAGAATAGACTGGCAAATGATACTTAAAGGGTTGACGGTGGATAGGCAATGGCAAACATTTAAAGATCACATGGATGAACTTCAGCAATTGTACATCCCTGTCTGGAGTAAAAATAAAATGGGAAAGGTGGCTCAACTGTGGCTAACAAGGGAAATTAAGGATAGTGTTAAATCCAAGGAAGAGGGATATAAATTGGTCAGAAAAAGCAACAAACCTGAGGACTGGGAGAAATTTAGAATTCAAAAGAGGAGGACAAAGGGTTTAATTAAGAGGGGGAAATAGAGTACGAGAAGAAGCTTGCCGGGAACATAAAAACTGACTGCAAAAGCTTCTATAGATATGTGAAGAGAAAAAGATTAGTGAAGACAAACGTAGGTCCCTTGCAGTCGGATTCAGGTGAATTTATAATGGGGAACAAAGAAATGGCAGACCAATTGAACAAATACTTTGGTTCTGTCTTCACGAAGGAAGACACAAATAACCTTCCGGAAGTACTAGGGGACCGAGGGTCGAGTGATAAGGAAGAACTGAAGGATATCCTGATTAGGCGGGAAATTGTGTTGGGGAAATTGATGGGATTGAAGGTCGATAAATCCCCGGAGCCTGATAGTCTGCATCCCAGAGTACTTAAGGAAGTGGTCCTAGAAATAGTGGATGCATTGATGATCATTTTCCAAAAGTCTATCGACTCTGGATCAGTTCCTATGGACTGGAGGGTATCTGAATGGTGACAGATTAGGAAAAGGGGAGATGCAACGAGACCTGGATGTCATGGTACATCAGTCATTGAAAGTTGGCATGCAGGTACAGCAGGCGGTGAAGGCGGCAAACAGCATGTTGGCCTTCATAGCGAGAGGATTTAAGTATCTGAGCAGGGAGGTCTTACTGCAGTTGTGCAGGGCCTTGGTGATGGCCACACAGTGAATATTGTGTGCAGTTTTGGTCTGCTAATCTGAGGAAGGACATTCTTGCTAATGAGGGAGTGCAGTGAAGGTTCACAGACTGATTCCCAGGATGGCAGGACTGACATATGAAGACTGGATCGACTAGGCTTATATTCACTGGAATTTAGAAGAATGAGAGGGAATCTCATAGAAACATATAAATTTTTGACGGAATTGGACAGGTTAGATGCAGGAAGAATGTTTCCGATGTTGGGGAAGTCCAAAACCAGGGGTCACAGTCTAAGAATAAGGGGTAAGCCATCTAGGACTGAGATGAGGAAAAACATCTTCACTCAGAGAATTATGAACCTGTGGAATTCTCGACCACAGAAAGTTGTTGAGACCAGTTCATTAGATATATTCCAAAGGGAGTTAGATGTGGCCTTTACGGCAAAAGGGATCAAGGGTTATGGAGAGAAAGCAGGAATGGGGTACTGCAGTTGCATGATCAGCCATGATGATATTGAATGGCGGTGTAGGCTCGAAGGGTCGAATGGCCGACTCCTGCACCTATTTTCTATGTTTCCCCTGAATGTGCTGACTATGGCTGGGTTCAGTTCTACACTCACTGATTCCCCTCCCTCTCCTCCCCTGAAGGTGCTGACTATGGCTGGGTTCAGTTCTACACTCACTGATTCCCCTCCCTCTCCTCCCCTGAAGGTGCTGACTATGGCTGGGTTCAGTTCTACACTCACTGATCCCCCTCCCTCTCCTCCCCTGAAGGTGCTGACTATGGCTGGGTTCAGTTCTACACTCACTGGTTCCCCTCCCCTGAAGGTGCTGACTCTGGCTGGGTTCAGTTCTACACTCACTGGTTCCCCTCCCTCTCCTCCCCTGAAGGTGCTGACTCTGGCTGGGTTCAGTTCTACACTCACTGGTTCCCCTCCCTCTCCTCCCCTGAAGGTGCTGACTCTGGCTGGGTTCAGTTCCACACTCACTGGTTCCCCTCCCTCTCCTCCCCTGAAGGTGCTGACTCTGGCTGGGTTCAGTTCTACACTCACTGGTTCCCCTCCCTCTCCTCCCCTGAAGGTGCTGACTCTGGCTGGGTTCAGTTCTATACTCACTGGTTCCCCTCCCTCTCCTCCCCTGAAGGTGCTGACTCTGGCTGGGTTCAGTTCTACACTCACTGATTCCCCTCCCTCTCCTCCCCTGAAGGTGCTGACTCTGGCTGGGTTCAGTTCTATACTCACTGGTTCCCCTCCCTCTCCTCCCCTGAAGGTGCTGACTCTGGCTGGGTTCAGTTCTACACTCACTGATTCCCCTCCCTCTTCTCCCCTGAAGGTGCTGACTCTGGCTGGGTTCAGTTCTACATTCACTGATTACCCTCCCTCTCCTCCTCTGAAGGTGCTGACTCTGGCTGGGTTCAGTACGATACTCAATAGTTTCTCTCCAATATGTGACCCATGTGCCCAAACTCCGTGTGTGAACCTCGACAGTGAATTTCGACTGGCTATTCCGCTGTCCTCACCTGAGGCCTCACACCTACATTTTCCAGCAGGGTCACTGGTTCCCTCCTCCCAATGGCTCAGTGGGTAAAGGTAACGCCCAGTGTGACTGATATATTGAAGGTGAGGGATGTATAGGATCTGTCACTCCCCCGCCCCCCCAACTAACTATAAAATGAACTGTAGAATAGAATATAAAACCCACGGATGGTGGGACTGGTTAATAAAAACAAAACCCCAGTACAAACACCCAGAGGGTGGGCTATACAGTAAGGGCTTCATTCTAACATCGCAGCGAAACGATGGCTCATTGAGAGACTGGAAGGACATCATCAGAGACAATGATACAGGATACCTGCCATCGATCTAATCAACACAGGCAATAGCATCAGACGCCGGCCATGCACACCTTCACTGGTCCCTGTCAAGAAAAACATGAGAAATAGGAGCAGGAATAGGCCATATGGCCCCTCGAGTCTGCTCCGCCATTTAACAAGTTCATGTCTGATCTGATCATGGACTCAGCTCCACTTCCCCGCCCGCTCCCCATATTCCCTATCGTTTAAAAAACTGTCTATTCCTGTCTTAAATTTATTCAATGTCCCAGCTTCCACAGCTCTCTGAGGCAGCGAATTCCACAGATTTACAACCCTCTGAGAGAAGAAATTTCTCCTCATCTCAGTTTTAAATGGACGGCCCCTTATTAAGATTATGCCCTCTAGTTCTAGTCTCCCCCATCAGTGGAAACATCCTCTCTGCATTCATCTTGTCAAGCCCCCTCATAATTTTACACGTTTCAATAAGCCCCTTATTAAGATTATGCCCTCTAGTTCTAGTCTCCCCCATCAGTGGAAACATCCTCTCTGCATTCATCTTGTCAAGCCCCCTCATAATTTTACACGTTTCAATAAGATCACCTCTCATTTTTATGAATTCCAACGAGTAGAGGCCCAACCTACTCAACCCTCTCATCTCCAGAATCAACCCAGTAAGCCTTCTCTGAACTGCCTGCAAAGCAAGTATATCCATTCATAAATATGGAAACTATTCCAGGTGTGGCCTCTTCAATACCCTGTTTAACTGTAGCAAGACTTCCCAGCTTTTATACTCCATCCCCTTTACTATAAAGGCCAAGATACCATTAGCCTTCCTGATCACTTGCTGTACCTGCATACTATCCCTTTGTGTTTCATGCACAAGTACCCCCAGGTCCCGCTGTACTGCAGCACTTTGTAATCTTTCTCCATTTAAATAATAACTTGCTCTTTGACTTTTTGCATGACCTCACACTTTCCAACATTATACTCCAGGAAGAGGGACATTCACACATTCCTCATCTGTGGAGCCAGGTCTGTTCCCAAGGAGGGTTTGCATTGTACTACACAGCAGGAGAGCTGACCATGTTCCTGTCTGGGCCAGGGAGGGGAATACACTGATGATCCAGAGGTAATTAACTATCGGAAGAGTCACCAGGGGAACAGCAGCAAATATGTTTGATGCTGTGATTATGAAGCCCCATAAAAAGAGGACCACTTCGGAGCGAGGGCAGTGCAGTGAAGGAGGATGCAGGGTGGTCGCCTTATCCCGGCCTACAATCGACACCGGAACAACCAGCTGTGTGGGTGATTATAAGTTTCAGTCAAACCGTCGGGGAATTTGTCCGAGTAGTTTTATAATCACAGTCGATCGCGGAAGGGTTTTAAACTGTGATATTTCATGTTAGGTTTCAGGTAACCTCGTGTCGCGGTTTTGTATTGTGGGTTCTGTGTTATTCCGGTTAAATCTCAGGGAGGTTGTGTACTGGGGAATAACACAAGTTCAATAAAGGTACAAGTTTAAGGTTGAGCCAAAACCCAGTGCCGAGAGTATTTTGTTCTTATAAATCCTGAAGTCAAGAACTGTTGGTGAGGGGTTACGGAATCTCTTACACCCAGTGTGACTGAGACATAGTTCCGCCATTCAATTAGATCATGGCTGATCTGTATCTTAACTCCGTCTACCTGCCTTGGTTCCATCGCCCTAAATACCCTTGCCTAAGAAGAATCGATCAATCACCGTTTTGGAATTTTCAATTGGCCCCCAGCCTCAGTTTTATGGTGAACGGAGTTCTGGATTTCCACAACACTTTAAGAACATAAGAAATAGGAGCAGGAGTAGGCCATACGGCCCCTCGAGCCTGCTCCGCCATTCAATAAGATCCAGGGTGATCTTGTACTTCAGCTCCACTTTCCCACACTATCCCCGTATCCCTCGATTCCTTCAGTGTACAAACAGCGTTCTATCTCAGCCCTGAATATACTCAATGTCTCAGCATCCACAATCCTCTGGGGTAGAGAATTCTAAAGATTGATGACCCTCTGAGTGCAGAAATTTCTCATCAGCTCAGTCCTAACTGACCGAGCCCGTATCCTGAGACTATAACCCTTAGTTCTGGACTCGCGAGCCAAGAGAAACAGATTCTCACCATTTGTGTGAGGAAGTGCTTCCTGACATAAGAACATAAGAAATAGGAACAGGAGTAGGCCATACGGCCCCTCGAGCCTGCTCCGCCATTCAATAAAATCGTGGCTGATCCGGTCATGGACTCAGCTCCACTTCCCTGCCCGCTCCCCATAACCCCTTATTGTTTAAGAAACTGTCTATTTCTGTCTTAAATTTATTTAATGTCCCAGTTTCCACAGCTCTCTGAGGCAGCGAATTCCACAGATTTACAACCCTCAGAGAAGAAATTTCTCCTCATCTCAGTCCTAAATGGGCGGCCTCTTATTCTAAGATCATGCCCTCTAGTTCTAGTCTCCTCCCTCAGTGGAAACATCCTCTCTGCATCCACCTTGTCAAGTCCCCTCATAATCTTATACGTTTCGATAAGATCACCTCTCATTCTTCTGAATTCCAATGAGTAGAGGCCCAATCTACTCAACTTTTCCTCATAAGTCAACCCCCTCATCCCCGGAATCAACCTAGTGAACCTTCTCTGAACTGCCTCCAAAGCAAGTATATCCTTTCTTAAATATGGAAAACAAAACTGCACGCAGTACTCCAGGTGTGGCCTCACCAATACCCTGTACAGTTGTAACAAGACTTCCCTGCTTTTATACTCCATCCCCTTTGCAATAAAGGGCAAGATTCCATTGCCTTCCTGATCACTTGCTGTACCTGCATACTATCTTTCTGAGTTTCATGCACAAGTCCCGCTGTACTGCAGCACCATGCAATTTTTGTCCATTTAAATAATAACTTTGCTCTTTGATTTTTTTCTGCCGAAGTGCATGACCTCACACTTTCCAACATTATACTCCATCTGCCAAATGTTCACCCAATCACTGAGCCTGTCTCTGTCCTTTTGCAGCTTTTTTATGTCCTCCTCACACATTACTTTTCCTCCCATCTTTGTATCGTCAGCAAACTTGGCTACATTACACTCAGTCCCTTCTTCCAAGTCGTTAATATAGATTGTAAATAGTTGGGGTCCCAGCACTGATCCCTGCGGCACCCCACTTGTTACTGATTGTCAACCAGAGATTGAACCATTTATCCCGACTCTGTTTTCTGTTTGTTAGCCAATCCTCTATCCATGCTAATATATTGCCCCCAACCCCGTGAACTTTTATCTTGTGCAATAACCTTTTGTGTGGCACCTTGTCAAATGCCTTCTAGAAGTCCAAATACACCACATCCGCTGGTTCCCCTTTATCCACCCTGTTTGTTACATCCTCAAAGAATTCCAGCAAATTTGTCAAACCTGACTTCCCCTTCATAAATCCATGCTGACTCTGCCTGACCAAAGTTTGCTTTTCCAAATGTCCTGTTACTGCTTCTTTAATAATTGACTCCAACATTTTCCCAACCACAGATGTTAGGCTAACTGGTCTATAGTTTCCTGCTTTTTGTCTGCCTCCTTGTTTGAATAGGGGTGTTACATTTGCAGTTTTCCAATCTGCTGGGACCTCCCCAGAATCCAGGGAATTTTGGTAAATTACAACCACCCCGGAACCCCAGTGGTGGGAAAATTATTCAAAAAAAATCCTGAAGGACAGGATAAATTTTCATTTGGAAAGATATGGATTAATCAAGGATATTCAGCATGGATTGTGAAGGGAAGGTCATGTCTGACTAACTTGATTGAATTTTTCGAGAAGGTAACAAGGAGGATTGATAAGGGTAGTGCGTATGATGTAGTATATATGGATTTTAGCAAAGCTTTTGATAAAGTCCCACATGGCAGACTGGTCACGAAAATAAAAGCCCATGGGATCCAGGACAAAGTGATAAGTTGGATCCAAAATTGGTTCAGGCTGGAAGCAAAGGGTAATGGTTGATGGTGTTTTTGTGACTGGAAGGCTGTATCCAGTGGGGTTCCGCAGGGCTCAGTGCTGGGTCCCTTGTTTTTTTTGGGGATATATCAATGATTTGGACTTGAATGTTGGGGATATGATTCAGAAGTTTGCAGGTGACACTAAAATAGGCTGTGTGATTGAGAATTAAGAAGAAAGCTGCAGACTGCAGGAAGATATCAATGTACCGGTCAGGGGGGCATTACAGTGGCAAATGGAATTCAATCCAGATAAGTGTGAGGTAATGCATTTGGGGAGGTCTAACAAGGCAAGGGAATACACATTAAATGGTACGACACTGGTGTCGCAGTTGTGAGGCGGACTGGTTGGGCTGGGTGCTCTTTGCCTTTCTGTCATAGGTTTATATGTAACCTTCAGGGCTGCTGACCAAGGGCCGTGCGGCTCTTTGTCGGCCAGCGCGGACATGATGGGCTGAAATGGCCTCCTTCTGCGCTGTAAATTTCGATGTTTCTATGTGTAGAGGAACAGAGGGACCTTGGGGTGCAGGTCCACAGATCCCTGAAGGTGGCAGGCCAGGTAGATAAGGTGGTTATGAAAGCATATGGAATACTTGCCTTTATTAGTCGAGGCATAAAATACAAGAGCTAGGAAGTTTTGCTTGAAATGTATAAAACACTGGTTAGGCAGCAGCTGGAATACTGTGTGCAGTTCTGGTCACCACATTACAGGAAAGATGTGATTGTACTGGAAAGGGTACAGAGGAGATTTACAAGAATGTTGCCTGGACTGGAGAATTTTGGCGATGAGGAAAGATTGGAGATGCTGGGTCTGTTTTCTTTGGAACGGAGGAGGCTGAGGGGAGACCTGATTGAAGTGTATAAAATTATGAGGGGCCTGGATAGAGTGGATAGGAATGACCAGTTTCCTTTGGCAGAGGGGTCAACAACCAGCGGGCATAGATTTAAAGTAATTGGTTTAGAGAAGATACAAAAGGAAATGTCTTCACCCAGAGAATGGTGGGGGTCTGGAACTCACTACCTGAAAGGGTGGTAGAGGCAGAAACCCTCCAAAAAATTCTTGGATGTGCACTTAAAGTGTCGTTACCTACAGGGCTACAGACCAAGAAAGTGGGATTAGGCTGGATAGCTCTTGGTTGGCCGGCACGGACACAGTGGGCCAAAATGGCCTCCTGCCACGCTGTAAATTTTGATGATTTTATGATTAATGACCGAGATGAAGGGACCGAGTGTAATGTATCCTAATTTACTGATGATACAAAACTAGGTGGGACAGTAAGTTGTGAGAACACAAGAGTCTGCAAGATATATCGATAGACGATGTGAGTGGGCAGTAAGGTGGCAGATGGAGTATAATGTGGGGAAATGTGAGGTTATTCACTTTGGTAGGAACAATAGAAAAACAGAATATCGTTTAAATGGTGAGAAACTTTTCAATGTTGGTGTTCAGAGAGATTTGGCTGTCCTCGTGCAAGAAACACAGGAAGTGAGCGAGCAGGTACACAAGCAATAAGGAAGGTCAATGGTATGTTGTCCTTTATTGCAAGGCGTTGGAGTATAAGAGTAAGGAAGTCTTACTACAATTGTACAGGGCCTTGGTGAGACCACACCTGGAGTACTGAACACAGTTTTAATCTCCTTATCTAAGGAAGGAAATACTTGCCTCGGAGACGGTGAACAAAGGTTCACCAGATTGATTCCTGGGATGAGTGGGCTGTCTTATGATGAGAGGTTGTGTAGAATGGGCCTGTACTCTCTCGAGTTTAAAGAATGAGGTGTGATCTCATTGAAACAGACACGATTCTGAAGGGGACTGACAGGTTAGATGCTGAGAGGTTGATTCCCCCGGCTAGAATGTCTAGAACTAGGGGGCACTGTCTCAGGATAAGGGGTAGGCCATTTAGGACAGAGATGAGGAATTTCTTCACTCAGAAGGTTGTGAACCTTTGGACTTCTCTGCCCCAGAGGGCTGTGGATGCTCAGTCTATTCAAGGCTGAGAGAGGTAGATTTTTGGACTCTCGGTGAATCAAGGGATATGGAGATCAGGCGGGAAAGTGGAGTTGAGGTCGATGATCAGTCATGATCTTACTGAATGGTGGAGCAGGCTCGAGGGACCTTATTGCCTACTCCTGCTCCTAATTCTTATGTTGACATCCAGGGGGCTCGAGATTTATTAGTCCCACCCTTTTTCTTTAAGGTAACATACTTCCTCTGAACCCTCATTACCTCCTCCTTGAAAGCCTCCCACTGCTCTGAGACTGATTTACCTTCAATATAAGAATTAGGAGCAGGAGTATGCCATTCGGCCCCTCGAGCCTGCTCTGCCATTCAATGAGATCACGGCTGATCTTTTACCTCAACTCCACTTTCCTGCACTATTCCCATAAACCTTGATTCCCTTTATATACAAAAATCTATCGATCTCTGTTTTGAATATACTCAACGACTGACCTTCCACAGCCCTCTGGAGTAGAGAATTCCAAAGATTCACCACCCTCTGAGTGAAGAGGTTTCTCCTCACCTCAGTCCTAAATGACCAAATCCTTATTCTGAGACTGGGACCCCTGGTACTAGACTCCCCAGAGGAAACATCCTCCCTGCATCTACCCTGTAAGAATTTTGTATGTTTCAATAAGATCACCTCTCATTCTTCTAAACTCGAAAGAATATAGGCCTAGTCCACTCAATCTCTCCTCAATGGACAATCCCCCCATCCCAGGAATTCAGTCTGGTGAACCTTCCTTGCCATCCTCAATGACAAGTACATCCTTCCTTAGGTAAGCAGCCAAAACTGTGCACAATACTCAGCTGCAGTCTCACCAGGGCCCTATATAATTACAGTAAGACATCTTTACTCTTGTACTCAAATCCTCTTGTAATAAAGGTCAACATACCATTTGTTTTCTTAATTACTTGCTGTACCTGAATATTCACTTTGTGATTAGTGTACAAGGACACCAAGGTCCCTCTGAACACCAACATTTCCCAATCTCTCACCATTTCAAGTAGCTGTTTCCAGTCCACTTTGGCTAAATCACATCTCAGCTTAGTAAAATTGGCTTTTCACTCATTGAGAACTTTTATTCCTGGTCTATCTTTGATCTTTTCCATAACTACCCGAAATCTAACTGAATTGTGATCACTGACAGCCCTTCTACCTGCCCAGCTTCAGTCCCTAATACTAAGTCCAGGACTTCCCCGTCTCTTGTTGGGCTTGCTACGTACTGGCTAAAAAGTTCTGCTGGGTGCTGACCCCTCTGTGAAGGGAAATGGGTCCTTCCTAACCACTCTATCTAGGCCCCTCATAATTTTATACACCTCATTAAGGTCTCCCCTCAGCCTCCTCTGTTCCAAAGAAAACAAACTATTAAGAGGGTTGGTGGGCTGGAGGAGGTTACAGAGATCGGGAGGAGTGAGGCCCTGGAGAGATTTGAACAAAAGGATTGAGTATTTTAAAGGCTGATGCCACCAGCCATCGTGCTCAGCACATAATGTGACTCACTACCAACAGGAAGGATGTTACTTTAACTACTACAAATACATAATGAGGGGAAATCAATCTCTGTCCCTTTAACTAACAGCGACATGGAAAGAGGGAAATGAATGACCTTTAAACACCTGGTCCACTTGGCACTGAAGTGTCTGAAACTCATAATAGGAACTCCAGGGAAATAAAATACTGACAAATGTTAAACTGTTTTGTTGACAAAAGAAATCTCGACTTAACTTTAAAAAAATTAATTGTTAAAAGCACAAACTCACTTGATTGGCCGACTCAGAATGCACCCCTCAAGCACCGCGATTGGTTGCAGAAGACGCTGCTCCCTGGATCCTCCGGCCTCTGAGCTCTCTTCCTATTGGTTCCCAGGGCAATCAATCACCACTCGCCAACATTACGCTGCCAGATGAAGTTGAGAGGCTCGGAGGAAGAAATAAAATGAGGCCGTGAATCTGAATTAAGAAATAAAATTAGAGAAACATGATTAAATGAATGAGGAGGGGCAATATAAACTAAAGGGTACAATCCTAAAGGGGGTGCATGAACAGTGAGACCTGCGGGTATAGGGGCACAAATCACTGAACGTGGCAGGACAGGTTGGGAAAGAAGTTTAAAAAACTTACAGGATCCTAGGCATCACAGAGTACAAAAGCAATGAGGTTATGATGAACCTTTGTAAAACACTGGTTCAACCTCAACTGGAGCATTGTGTCCAATTCTGGGCACCACACATTAGGATGTGATGCCTCAGAGAGGGTGCAGAAAATATTTACAAGAATGATTCACGAGATGAGGGACTTCAGTTACGTGGATTGACTGGAGAAGCTGGGGTTGTTCTCCTTGGAGCAGAGAAGGTTGAGAGGAGAATTGATAGAGGTTCAAAATCATGAGGGATGTAGGCAGAGCAGACATCCCATTGTTCTGTTCCCATTGGTGGAAGGGTCGAGAACCAGAGGAGACGGATTTAAGGTGATTGGTAAAAGAACCAAAAGCGACATGAGAAAAATCTATTTTGCGCAGCGAGTGGTTAGGATCTGGAATGCACGGCCTGAAAGGGAGGTGGAGGCAGACTCAATCACAGCTTTCAAAAGGGAGTTGGATAAATATCTGAAAGAAAACATTTGCAGGGCCGGGGGAAAGGGCGGGGCAGTGGGACTCGCTGGGAGCCGGCAAGGGCTCGAGGGGCCGAATGGCCTTCCGTGCTGTAACCATTCTCCGATTGTGTGAGCAGAACCACTCTGTTCCCTGACTCAATCTAAAGCCTTCCTGACTGTGAGCACCTGTTAAACCTGCCCTGCACCTTCACTGCTCCAAGGAGAACCACCCCAGATGCTGCAGCCATCATCTTATTGAATGGCGGCAGGCCTGAGAGGCCAAATGGCGACTCATCTCCTATTTCTGATGTTCTCATGTGTTCATGTCACTGGCCCCCATCCTGCAGCGGGACAATGGAACACATTGTGACGTGGGGGAAGCCCCGCCCCTGTCGCTCCCTGCTCCCCGCGGTGGGCGGACCCGTGCTGCCCAAAGATGGCGGCCGAACGCCCGCAACCCCCGACAGTAACCAAGTCCCGTCCCCGCCCGAAGGTGTCCCACAGCCGCTGCCGACTTGGCGACGGAATCTCGCCGCCCGCGCGTGTACGTGAGTCCGTGAGTCCGCAGGGAGGCTGGGCGCGCTGCCCGGGCCGCTCCTCCATCCTCCGCGGGTCATCTCCCACAATAGGCTGGCCCCGCGCCTGCACACAACTCCGCCCCGCCTCACCCGGGCCACCGAGCTCAAAGGCCACGAGCGGAGCCGCCAACAAACCTCCAACCCGCGCAACACTCAGCCCGCAGCCAATGGCGGGGCGGCACGGGGCACCAGCCCACCCAGCGCACGCTGCTCCGCACCAATCGGCGGCGGGGGGGGCGGGGCCGCGGCACCAATCAATCAATCAGCGAACAATCCAGGGCGCGCGGTGCTGAAGGGAAAGTGTCTGTGGCCACACAAACACAAGATGCTGCAAGTGTCCGCGGCTCAGGCAACATCTGTGGGCAGCAACACAGTTAATGGTTGGTCACAACTGGAGAGTGTTGGGAAAGGACAGATCCTGAAGGAGCATCACAGGCAGTCCCTCGCAATCGAGGAGGACTTGCTTCCACTCTATAAATGAGTCTTTAGGTGGATGAACAGTCCAACAGGGGAGCCACAGTCCCTGTCACAGGTGGGACAGATAGTCATTGAGGGAAAGGGAGGGTGGGACAGGTTTACCGCACGCTCCTTCCGCTGCCTGCGCTTGGTCTCTGCATGCTCTCGGCGATGAGACTCGAGGTGCTCAGCGCCCTCCCGGATGCACTTCCTCCACTTAGGGCGGTCTTTGGCCAGGGACTCCCAGGTGTCGGTGGGGATGTTGCACTTTATCAGGGAGGCTTTGAGGGTGTCCTTGTAACATTTCCTCTGCCCACCTTTGGCTTGTGTGCCGTGAAGGAGTTCTGACTAGAGCGCTTGCTTTGGGAGTCTCGTCTCTGGTATGCGAGCAATATGGCCTGCCTAACGGAGCTGGTCGAGTGTGGTCAGTGCTTCAATGCTGGGGATATTGGCCTGGTCGAGGACGCTAATGTTGGTGCATCTGTCCTCCCAGGGAATTTGCAGGATCTTGCGGAGACATTGTTGGTGGTATTTCTCCAACAACTTGAGGTATCTACTGTACATGGTCCATGTCTCTGAACCATTAAAGAGCGCGGGTATTACTACAGCCCTGTAGACCATGAGCTTGGTGGCAGATTTGAAGGCCTGGTCCTCAAACACTCTTTTCGTCAGGCGGTCGAAGGCTGCACTGGAGGCGGTGTTGAATCTCGTTGCCAATGTCTGCTCTTGTTGATAATAATCTCCCGAGGTACGGGAAATGGTCCACATTGTCCAGGGCCGCACCGTGGATCTTGATGACTGGCAGGCGCGGGGTGGGGGGCAGTGCTGTGCGGCGGGGACAGGCTGGTGGAGGACCTTTGTCTGACGGATGTTTAGCGTAAGGCCTACGCTTTCGCACGTCTCAGTGAAGACGTTGACTCTGGGTTCAGCCTCTGTGTGTGCAGACGCAAGTGTTGTCCGTGTACTGTAGCTCGACGACAGAGGTCGGGTGGTCTTGGACCTGGCCTGGAGATGACGACGGTTAAACAGGTTCCCACTGGTTCTGTAGTTTAGTCCCACTCCAGTGGGGAGCTTGTTGAGTGTGAGGTGGAGCAGGGCAGCGAGGGAGATCGAGAAGAAAGTTGTTGAGGCCAATTCGCTAAATATATTGAAAAAGGAGTTGGATGAAGTGCTGACGACTCGGGGGATCCAGGGTCTGGAGAGAAAGCAGGAAAGGGGCACTGAGGGAGTGGTCGGCCATGATCTGATTGAATGTGGTGCAGGCTCGAAGGGCCCAATGGCCGACTCCTGCACCGATTGTCTGTGTTTAAAAGCCGCCTCTGTGAGCGGCCTGTCGCTCCCCGGCCTTCACTGATTGTTGTGTCTCGGGGCCCAATGTGTTTGTCCTGGAACACTCTCACACCGCGCGCTGGGAAGCGCCTTCCCGCCTTTTGTGACGTGTGTAAATACCAGTTGTTGTTGTTGCGGCTCAGCCAATCAGCGGCACAGGTCCCGCCCCTCGGGCTCCCCGATTGGTTGGAGGACCCGCCGCCGGCTCGCTCCTCCAGCCCCGGCCCGCTCGCTCCCCATTGGTCGGAAGCTCCCGTCAATCAGGCCGTGAGCCCGGGTCACGTGTCCCTCGAGCGCGCTCCGCCAGACTGTGTGACGTGTGTCGGGGACCCGGATGTGCGGACTCTCAGGTTTGGATTTGCCTTTATTCTCCCCCTCCCCCCCCGCGCCATTCTCTACCCAATCGGAGCGGAGAAAACTCACTTTACGTCACCGATCGCGGCTCTTTAACGGACACAAACACCTTTCCCCGGAAGGCCCCGCGCCACAGGACCCGACCGCGCAGGCGCAGCTCCCAGTGTGGGGGGAGGGCGCGGTCTGTGTCCTCTGGGCATGCGCGGTTATTACCGATGATGACCGGGAGGGGCGCTGTGCCGGGCGTGGTTCCCGGTGCGCAGGCGCGGACTCTGGGCTGTCAATCACCCATCAGGCAGTGCGGCTGCTGGTGAGACCTGTGACGTCATAGAACCCCAGGCAGTGACATCACAGAAGGAGGCCATTCGGCCCATCGTGTCCCTGCCGGCCGGCACAGAGCTCTCCAGCCTGATCCCACTGTACAGCTCTCGGCTTACATTGATATAAGACTTACATTTATATAGCGCCTCTCACCGCCACCAGACGTCTCAAAGCTCTTTACAGAGAATGAAGTTCTGTTGGAGTGTAGTCACTGTTGTAATGTGGGAAATGCGGCAGTCAATCTGTGCACAGCAAGATCCCACAGACAGCCATGTGGTTGAGGGATAAATATTGGCCAGGACACCGGGGATAACTCCCCTGCTCTTCATCGAATTAGTGCCATGGGATCTTTTACAGCCATCAGAGGGAGAGAGCAGACAGAGCCTCGGTTTAACGTCTCATCCGACAGTGCAGCACTCCCTCAGCACTGCACTGCAGTGTCAGCCTACACTTTCTGTGCTCAAGTCCCTGGAGTGGGACTTGAACCCACAACCTTCTGTCTCCGAGGCGAGAGTGCTACCCACTGAGCCACAGCTGACCCCTCTGCTAACAGAAATAGGTCCTTGCTATCCACTCTATCCAGAGCCCTCATAATTTTATATACCGCAATTAGGTCTCCCCTCTAAACCTTCTTCCAATTACTTTAAACCTATGCACCCCAGTTATTGACCCCTCGGCTAAAGGAAATAGGTCCTTCCCATCCACTCTATCTGGGCCCCTCATAATTTTATACACCTCAATCAGGTCTCCCCTCAGTGTCTCTTTTCCTAAGAAAACAACCCCACCTATTCAATCTTTCCTCTTCGTTAAAATTCTCCAGTCCACGCAACATCCTCGTAAATCTCTGTACCCTGTCGAGTGTAATCACATCTTGCCTGTAATGTGATGACCACAACTGCACACAGTACTCTAGCTGTGGCCTAACGAGTGTTTTAGTGTCAAGCTCTTATATTCTATGCCTCAGCTAATAAAGGCAAGTATCCCAAATGCTTTCATAACCACCTTATCTACCTCTCCTGCTCCCTTCAGGGATCTGTGGACCTGCACTCCAAGGTCGCTCTGTTCCTCTTCACTTCTCAGTGCCCTACCATTTATTGTGTATTCCCTTGTCTTGTT
Source organism: Pristiophorus japonicus (assembly GCF_044704955.1). NCBI lineage: Eukaryota > Metazoa > Chordata > Chondrichthyes > Pristiophoridae > Pristiophorus > Pristiophorus japonicus. Next base: position 136,580 of record NW_027251590.1, on the reverse strand, counting down.
CACCCTCCCCAAATGCATTACCTCACACTGGGTTGAATTCCATTTGCCACTGTTCTGCCCACCTGACCAGTCCATTGATATCTTCCTGCAGTCTGCAGCTTTCTTCTTCATTATCAACCACATGGCCAATTTTTTTATAATTTGCAAACTTCTTAGTCATACCCTACACTCAGGTCAAAATCATTGATATATACCACAAAAAGCCAGGGACCTACTACTGAGCCCTGGGGAACCCCACTAGAAACAGCCTTCCAGTCACAAAAACACCCATCAACCATTACCCTTTGCTTCTGCCTCTGAGACAATTTTGGATCCAACTTGCTACTTTGCCTTGGATCCCATGGGCTTTTGTTTTTGTGAACAGTCTGCCCTAACTAATAAGGGGTTATGGGGAGCGGGCAGGGAAGTGGACCTGAGTCCATGATTGGATCAGCCAAGATTGTATTAAATGGTGGAGTAGGCTCGAGGGGCCGTATGGCCTACTCCTGCTCCTATTTCTTCTGTTCTTAGGTGGGACCTTATCAAAAGCCTTGCTAAAATCCATATCCACTGCATCAAATGCACTCCCCTCATCGATCCGCCTTGTTACCTCTATGGTAGAGCTATCCAGCTGGTTCCACTCCCCTGATCTTTCCCCATAGCTCTGCAAATATTGTCCCTTTAGGTATTTATCCAATTCACGTTTGAAAGTTACTATTGAATCTGCTTCCACCGCCCTATCAGGCAGTGCGTTCCAGATTGCAACAACTCGCTGCTTATAGAATGTTCCCTCATGTCGCCTCTGCTTCTTTTGCCAATCACCTGAACTCTGTGTCCTCTGGTTACCGACCCTTCTGCCACTGGAAAGTGTTTCTCCTTATTTAGTCTATTAAAACTGTTCATGAATTTGAACACTCTATCAAATCTCCTCTATACCTTTTCTGCTCCAAGGAGAATAACTGCAGCTTCTCCAGTATCTCCCCATAACTGAAGTCCCTCATCCTTCGTACCATTCGAGTAAATCTCTTCTGCACCCTCTCTAAGGTGTAGACATCCTTCTGAAAGTGTGGTGCCCAGAATTGAACACAATGTGCCAGCTGAGGCCTAACCAGTGTTTTATAAAGGTTTAGCATAACTTACATCAAATGCTGATATTTGTGTGATGGGGTTTAGACGGGCGAGGTTTATCCAGTCAGTTGGATGTGAGCTGAAACATGTGCACTTGGAGCGGAGAGCCAGGGACACGCTGTGTAACCGGGCACAGACACTCTGCACAGCCCACACATCTCTTGTTTCCCACTTGGCCCAAAAGGAATATATTAAATGCAACAATTCATTTGATTTGACTTTAAATAGTTTTGTTTATAAATTTACTCATGCTTCTCGAATTTTACTTTTTAACTCAGATTCACGGCCTCATTTTATTTCTTCCTCTGAGCCCCTCAACTTCATCTGGCAGCGTAATGTTGGTGAGTGGTGATTGATTGCCCTGGGAACCAACAGGAAGAGAGTTCAGAGGCCGGAGGGCCCAGGGAGCAGCGTGTTCTGCAACCAATCGCAGTGCTTAAGGGGTGGATCCTGAGTCGGCCAATCAGGTGAGTCTGTGTGAACTCCTGTTAAACTGTACATCTTTTAAAAATCAAATCAAGGTTTCTTTTGTCAGCAAAACAGTTGAACATTTGTCAGTATTTGACATAAGAACATAAGAAATAGGAGCAGGAGTCGGCCATACGGCCCCTCGAGTCTGCTCCGCCATTTAATACGATCATGGCTGATCCGATCATGGACTCAGGCCCGCGCCCCATAACCCCTGATCGGTTAAGAAACTGTCTATCTCTGTCTTCAATTTATTCAATGACCCGGCTTCCACAGCTCTCTGAGGCAGCGAGTTCCACAGATTTACAACCCTCTGAGAGGTAAAATCCCTCCTCAGCTCAGTTTTAAATGGATGGCCCTTTATTCTAAGATCATGCCCCCTAGTTCTAGTCTCCCCCATCAGTGGAAACATCCTCTCTGCATCCACCTTGTCAAACCCCCTCATTATCTTATATATTTCGATAAGATCACCTCTCATTCTTCTGAATTCCAATGAGTAGAGGCCCAACCTCCTCAACCTTTCCTCATAAGTCAACCCCCTCATCTCCGGAATCAACCTCGTGAACCTTCTCTGAACTGCCTCCAAAGCAAGTATATCCTTTCTTAGATATGGAAATCAAAACTGCACGCAATATTCCAGGTGTGGCCTCACCAATACCCTGTATAACTGGAGCAAGACTTCCCTGCTTTTATACTCTATCCCCTTTGCAATAAAGGTCAAGATTCCATTGGCCTCCCTGATCACTTGCTGTACCTGCATACTAACCTTGTGTTTCATGCACCAGACCCCCAGGTCCTGCTGTACTGCGGCACTTTGCAATCTTTCTCCATTTAAATAATAACTTGCTCTTCGATGTTTGGTTACAATTTAGCCCCATGTTCCTAATCTTTGGTGTGGAGGGTGTGGGTAAGTCAGATGATCATCTCCTGGACCTGCTCTTGGGCCTGGCTAGAACAGCAATTTGTAGGTCCAGGATGAACAGGGTCTGGGGGGTCACTCTGGCTGCCTGCCTCTCTTCCTGCGGTCTGGTCTGTGTCCGGGTGGCCCTGGAGAGGGAGCAGGCCGTGTCCACCGGTATAAAAGAACATAACAGATAGGAGCCAGAGTCGGCCTTTTTGCCCCTTCAGGCCTGCTCTGCCATTCAACAAGATCATGGCTGATCTTCTAGCTCAACTCCATCTTCCTGCACTATCCCTATATCCCTTAATTCCCTTAGTTTCCAAAAAATGATCACCCTCTGTCTTGAATCTACTCAACGGCTGAGCACCTACAGCTCTCTGGAGCAGAGATTTCCAAAGATTCACCATCCTCTGGGTGAGGAAATTTCTCCTCATCTCAGTCCTAAATGTCTGATCCCTTATTCAGCAGCATGGATCAGCAAGTGAATCCCTTCCCACACACGGAGCAGGTAAATGGTCTCTCCCCAGTGTGAGTGTGTCGGTGTGCAGTGAGGGTGAATGACTGAACCCCTTCCCACAGTGAGAGCGACTGAACTGTTTCCCATCAGTGTGAACTCACTGGTGTTGAATCAGATCTGCAGAGCTTTTAAACCAGTTCGCACCGTATTACACCAGGCCCCTGTCTCTGTTTATATTACACTGGACCCTGTCTCTGTTTATATTACACTAGACCCTGTCTCTGTTTATATTACACTCGACCCTGTCTCTGTTTATATTACACTGGACCCTGTCTCTGTTTATATTACACCAGACCCTGTCTCTGTTTATATTACACTAGACCCTGTCTCTGTTTATATTACACTAGACCCTGTCTCTGTTTATATTACACTAGACCCTGTCTCTGTTTATATTACACTAGACCCTGTCTCTGTTTATATTACACTAGACCCTGTCTCTGTTTATATTACACTAGACCCTGTCCCTGTTTATATTACACTAGACCCTGTCTCTGTTTATATTACACTGGACCCTGTCTCTGTTTATATTACACTGGACCCTGTCTCTGTTTATATTACACTAGACCCTGTCTCTGTTTATATTACACTAAACCCTGTCTCTGTTTATATTACACTAGACCCTTTCTCTGTTTATATTACACTAGACCCTGTCTCTGTTTATATTACACTAAACCCTGTCTCTGTTTATATTACACTAGACCCTGTCTCTGTTTATATTACACGAGACGCTTTCTCTGTTTATATTACACTTGACCCTGTCTCTGTTTGTATTACACTAGACCCTGTCTCTGCTTGTATTACACTAGACCTTGTCTCTGTTTGTATTACACTAGACCCTGTCTCTGTTTGTATTACACTAGACCCTGTCTCTGTTTATATTACACTGGACCCTGTCTCTGTTTATATGACACTAGACCCTGTCCCTGTTTATATTACACTAGACCCTGTCTCTGTTTATATTAGACTAGACCATGTCCCTTTTTATATTACACAAGGCACTTTCAGGAGTGCAGCGAAGGTTCATCAGACTGATTCCCGGGATGGCGGGACTGACATATCAAGAAAGACTGGATCAACTGGGCTTGTATTCACTGGAGTTCAGAAGAATGAGAGGGGATCTCATAGAAACGTTTAAAATTCTGACGGGTTTAAACAGGTTAGATTCAGGAAGAATGTTCCCAATGTTGGGGAAGTCCAGAACCAGAGGTCACTGTCTAAGGATAAGGGGTAAGCCATTTAGGACCGAGATGAGGAGAAACGTCATCACCCAGAGAGTGGTGAACCTGTGGAATTCTCTACCACAGGAAGTTGTTGAGGCCAATTCACTAAATATATTCAAAAAGGAGTTAGATGTAGTCCTTACTACTAGGGGGGATCAAGGGGTATGGCAAGAAAGCAGGAATGGGGTACTGAAGTTGCATGTTCAGCCATGAACTAATTGAATGGCAGTGCAGGCTCGAAGGTCCGAATGGCCTACTCCTGCGCCTATTTTCTATATTTCTATGAAACACAAAAGGTTAGTATGCAGGTACAGCAAGTGATCAGGAAGGCCAATGGAATCTTGGCATTTATTGCAAAGGGAATGGGGTATAAAAGCAGGGACCGTTAGACAGGGTATTGGTGAGGCCACACCATGAATACTGCGTACAATTTTGGTTTCCATATTTAAGAAAGGATATACTTGCTTTGGAGGCAGTTTAGAGAAGGTTCACTCGGTTGATTCCGGAGATGAGGGGGTTGACTGATTAGGAATAGTTGAGTAGGTTGGGCATCTACTCATTGGAATTCAGAAGAATTGAGAGGTGATCTTATCGAAACATGTAAAATTACAAGGGGGCTTGACAAGGTGAATGCAGAGAGGATGTTTCCACTGATAGGGGAGACTAGAACGAGGGCATAATCTTAGAATAAGGGACTTCCCATTTAAAACCGAGATGATGATAAACTTCATCTCTGGGGGTTGTAAATCTGTGGAATTCGCTGCCTCAGAGAGCTGTGGAAGCTGGGTCATTGAATATATTTAAGGGGTTATGCGGAGTGGGCAGGGAAGTGGACCTGAGTCCATGATCGGGTCAGCCATGATAGTATTAAATGCAGAGCAAGCTCGAGGGGCCATATGGCCTACTCCTTCTCCTATTTCTTATGTTCTTATGTAGTGGGTTTCGAAATGAACCCAGCCCGTGTCAGCATCTTGAGGGGAGGAGAGGGAGGGGAACCAGTGATTGTAGAACTGAACCCAGCCAGTGTCAGCATCTTGAGGGGAGGAGAGGGAGGGGAACCAGTCAGTGTAGAACTGAACCCAGCCAGAATTGGTGGTGAAAACTGGGAGTGGAAGAGAAACAGTCTAGAAATGTGCGATGGGTTTGGATTTCAGCACAGCAGGAGGGACAATGTGTGGGACAGGGATTTACAGCTTTGGAAGAACAGGAGGAAAGAATGTTCCACGGAAACTAGATGTGTCTAACCTGAATTTCTGTCTTGTATTTACAGTGATGAGTTTTGTTATCTGGTTTTACAGCATATTAGAACGTGAGATTTTCAGACAGGAAACACAAACCAAACATCACATCAGGATCTGACGGAGTCAATCGTTTCATCAGGACCTGAATATCATCGGCCTTTGAAAGTGGAAGGAGAAATGTTTGTCTGTTCTGTCTGTGGGAAAAGATTTCAAATATCAGTGTGACTGGAAAAGCACCGAGACACACACACCCGAGTGAGTGTTCCAGTGCACTGCCTGTGGAAAGAGCTTTAACCAGTTACACAGCCTGAAAAAACATCGCACCATTCACAGCGGGGAGAAACTGTAAATGTGTTGTGTGTGTGGGCGAGGCTTCAACTGATCATCCAACCTGGAGAGTCACAAGGTTACCCGGACCATGGAGAAACCGTGGGAATGTGGGGACTGTGGGAAAGTATTCAGATCACCATCAGTGCTGGAAATTCATCGACGCAGTCACACTGGGGAGAGGCCGTTCACCTGCCCCGTGTGTGGGAAGGGATTCACTGGGTCATCCCAACTTGTAACTCACCAGCGACTTCACACTGGGGAGAGGCCGTTCATCTGCTCTAACTGTAGGAGGGGGTTCACTCAGTCATCCAACCTGCTGAAACACCAGCGAGTTCACACTGGGGATAGGCCGTTCACCTGCTCTGTGTGTGGGAAGCGATTCACTCAGTCATCTACCCTGCTGAGACACAAGCGAGTTCACACTGGGGAGAGGCCATTCACCTGCTCTGTGTGTGGGAAGGGATTCACTCAGTTATCCAACCTGCTGAAACACCAGCGAGTTCACACTGGGAAGAGGCCGTTCACCTGCTCTGAGTGTGGGAAGGAATTCACTCAGTCATCCACCCTGCTGAGACACCAGCGAGTTCACACTGGAGAGAGGCCGTTCATCTGCTCTGAGTGTGAGAAGGGATTCACTCAGTTATCCACCCTGCAGTCACACCAGCGAGTTCACACCGGAGAGAGGCCGTTCACCTGCTCTGCGTGTGGGAAGGGATTCACTCAATTATCCCACCTGCTGAAACACCAGCGAGTTCACACTGGAGAGAGGCCGTTCACCTGCTCTGAGTGTGGGAAGGGATTCACTCAGTCATCCACCCTGCTGAGACACCAGCGAGTTCACACTGGGGAAAGGCCGTTCACTTGCTCTGAGTGTGGGAAGGGATTCACTCAGTCACCCAACCTGCTGACACACCAGCGAGTTCACAAGTGACTGCAGAGGTTGGAATCTGCTGTTATTGCTGCTGTTAATCACATCCAGACTGAACCATGTTCATTCTGACAGTTGAGGTTTGTTTCTGCTGATGTTAATAACCCTATAACTGGGCTGGACTTTAATATTCTGGATATATTGCTGATGGTGTTCTCGGGGCTGCAGTGTCCATTTCACAAATGCCATGTGTTATCTTTCCCCTTAATTCACCGACTCTCAACAGAAATTCAGTTTTGAATAAAATTATGAACTTTTACTTTAATCCTAAACTGATCTATGGTACAAAATCGACAATAGTGTCAAAGTTTTCACTGAATAAAATCTCCAATTAGAAAGCTTGCTGACAATTCTTACTGACTTGCACATTACACACAGAGGCCCCTCCATTATCCACCAGAAAGAAGGGGAATGGGAATTGGTGGGGAACCAGTGTCCCCAAATGTTGCCCCTCCGTCTGGTGTAACAATCCCCTCAGCATGGGAATGGAGACAAGTCCAGACCCAAACTGTGCAGTACTCCAGGTGTGGTCTTACCAACGCCCCGCACAGTTGTAGCAGGACTTCCCGACTTTTATACTCCATCCCCCTTGCAATAAAGGCCAGCATTCCATTTACCTTCCTGATTACTTGCTCTACCTGCATGCTAATTTTTTGAGTTCCATGTACAAGGAGCTCCAGATCTCTCTGTACTACAGCATTTTGTAATCGTCCCCTTTTAAATAATAATTTGCTTTTTTATTTTTCCTACCATTGTCGATAACCTGACATTTTACCACATTGTAGTCCACCTGCCAGATTTCTGCCCACTCACTGAGCCTATCTCTATCCCTTTGTAGATTCTTTGCATCCTCCTCACAGATTGCTTTCCCACCTATCTTTGTATCATCAGCAAATTTGGCTGCATTACACTCGGTCCCTTCATCCAAGTCATTGATATAAATGGTAAATAGTTGAGGCCCCAGCACTGATCCCTGTGGCACCCCACTAGTTACTGATTCCCAACCTGAAAATGACCCATTTATCCAACTGTTTTCTGTTAGTTTGCCAATCCTCTATCCATCCTGATATATTACCCACATCCCGTGAGCTTTTAGCTTGTGCAGTAACCTTTTGTGTGGCACCTCATCGAATGCTTTCTGGAAATCCAAATATACAACATCAACTGGTTCTCCTTTATCCACTCTGCTCGTTACATCCTCAAACAATTCCAGCAAATTTGTCAAACATGATTTCCCTTTCATAAAACCATACTGCAGTATGATTTTCTAAATGTCCTACTACTTCCAAAATGATGAACTCCAGTATTTTCCCAATGACAGATGGTAGGCTCACTGGTCTATAGTTTCCTGCTCTCTGTCTCCCTCCTTTCTTCAATAGGGGTGTGACATTTGCAGTTTTCCAGTCTGCTGGGACCTCTCCAGAATTCAGGGAATTTTGGTAGATTACAGCCAATGCATCCACTATCTCAGCAGCCACTTCTTTTAAGACCCTGGGATGCATGTCATCAGGTCCGGGGGACTTGTCCACCTTTAGTCCCATTAGTTTGATTAGTACTTTATCTCCAGTGATAGTGACTGTTTTAAGTGAACCCTCTGCAATAGCTCCTTGATTATCAACTGTTGGGATGTTTTTAGTGTCCTCTACCGTGAAGACCGACACAAAATATTTGTTCAAATCTCTGCCATTTCCGTGTTTCCCATTATTAATTCTCCAGTCTCATCTTCTCAGGGACCAATGTTTACTTTAGCTACTCGTTTCCTTTTTATATACCTGTAGAAACTCTTACTCTCTATTTTTATATTTCTTGCTAGTTTGCTCTCATCTGCTATCTTCCCTGTCTTTATCATTTTTTACTCGTCCTTTGCTGGTTTCTCAATATTTCCCAATCCTCTGGCCTTCCACTGTCTTTCGGAACGTTATATGCCTTTTTTTCCAATTTGATACCATCCTTTACTTCCATGACGACACTTGTTGTACACTTGTTGACCAGACCACGAGAAGTGTGGTTGTTCCACAACGAGAGGTTTCCTCTATTTAAACAGAAACAACTACAGTGTTATTTCCTGAAATAATTCCCACTGTCCGACCTGAATGAATCCATGTCACTACCAAACGTTGCGATGTTTGCTCCACTCCACAGGATTCCATCTGTTTAAAGCCACAACACAAAGGACCCATTTCCTCCTGGAGTTTGAGAGAAATTGGCTTTAACAATGGGGCAGAGTTCCAGCCAATGAGGGAGATCCGGGCTCAGCCACGTCCACTGGGGGGCCGCAAGCCCCACCCCTCGCAAACTCCGATTGGCTGGAGGACCAACCGCCAGCCCGGCCCTCCAGCCCCGCCCCCGCTCTCCCTATTGGTTAGGAGCTGCCGTCAATCAGCCAGGCAGGGTGAGCTGAGCATGCGCAGTGGGTGAGGCAGTGGGTGAGAGGTGGGCAGAGGGAGGGAGCAGATTAATAAAGGACGCGCTTATTTGTATGGCAAAAATGGCCACCATGTTCCACCCTTTGTTATGATTGGTCCCCTTGGAGGATAAGCCACACGCTGAAGTTTCACTGGAACGTGTAACTGGAACCGCCCATTCCAAGGTCTCACTGACTTTGCAAATTGTTACTCCCTGAAGCAACAGAGGACAGAGCTCCCCAGAAGACAGCAAAGGCCAGCCAAAGTGCCTTATCCCAGTCCCAGTGCTTCCTCCCCCAGCCAAAGTGCCTGATCCCAGTCCCAGTGCTTCCTCCCCAGCCAAAGTGCCTTATCCCAGTCCCAGTGCTTCCTCCCCCAGCCAAAGTGCCTTACCCCAGTCCCAGTGCTTCCTCCCCCAGCCAAAGTGCCTTACCCCAGTCCCAGTACATGCCTCCCCCAGCCAAAGTGCCTTATCCCAGTCCCAGTACATTCCTCCCCCAGCCAAAGTGCCTTACCCCAGTCCCAGTGCTTCCTCCCCCAGCCAAAGTTCCTTACCCCAGTCCCAGTACATGCCTCCCCCAGCCAAAGTGCCTTATCCAAGTCCCAGTACATTCCGTCCCCAGCCAAAGTGTCTTACCTCAGTCCCAGTGCTTCCTCCCCCAGTCCTGTTTCTCGGCACCACCTGCATGGAATGATTCGGGCCGCGAGGTGTTGGGGCTTGACAGGGGGCGGGGCTTGTCAGGGGGCGGGGCTTGTCGCCTGTCAGTCATAAAAGTGCAGAACAAATCGTTCCATGGGTTAATAAACCCCGGGGGGACACGGCTTCACACAGCCCGAGTACGGGCCAGGCCCGAGAGACAACACTCCGCACCATCCGCTTCACACACACCTGGGCTCAGCCCCAGGCCCCCAATCACAGCCCGCAGGCCCCGTGTTTGCCCCCCGCCACCCCCCGGTTCCAGGCCCGGTCAGTGAGCGCCTGGGGGAGGGGCTCAGTGGCCGCCATAAGAACATAAGAAATAGGAGCAGGAGTCGGCCATGCAGCCCCTCGAGCCTGCTCCGCCATTTAATACCATCACGGCTGATCCGATCATGGACTCAGCTCCACTTCCTGCCCGCTCCCAGTAACCTCTTATTCCCTTGCTCAAAAATCTGTCTATCTCTGTCTTTCATTTATTCAAGAAGCCAATGCCTCTGAGGCAGCGAATTCCACAGATTTACAACACTCAGAGAAGAAATTCCTCCTCATCTCAGTTTTAAATGGACGGCCCCTTATTCGAAGATTATGCCCCTGGTTCTAGACTTTTAAAAAAAAGCTTGGAACTAATGATTTGGAATCATGTGTTACCTTCCACGACAGATTGCTCAAGACGGAAGATAAAGAACTTGCTGCAAACACATTGCAGATACCTTTTGTATTGTTTAATCACAAAGGTTTTTGTGAAAATAATATTGACGAGCTAAATAGATAGGAGTTGCTGCTCAAGTATTCGGGAAGGGAAATGTAATTGATATAACCTAAGTTTGAGCTGTGGAGGGAAGACCTCTCACAGAGCGCTGCTATTTTTCCTTTTGTGTTTTTTCTTGCAGAAGCAAGATGAGGAGAGGATGCAGGATGAAATATCGCAGCCAGCAAGGTCCAGGTGATCGAGGGAAGGCCAGTGTGCCTGGAATGCTGGGGAAGCATCGCTGACCTACATTGTTCCCGGTTAAGCAACGCCTCGATTTCAAAATTTTCATTCATTGTTTTCAGATCCCTCCATGGCCTCTCCCCTCCCTATCTCTGTAATCTCCTCCAGTCCCACAACCCCTGAGAGATCTGCTCTCCTCTAATTCTGCCTTCTTGAGCATCCCTGATGATAATCGCTCAACCTTCTGTTGCCGAGGCCCCAAGCTCTGAAACTCACTCCCGAAACCTCATTCCTCCTTTAAGACGCTCCTTAAAACCTATGTCTTTGTCCTAATATCTACTTACGTGGTTTGGTGTCAAGTTTTTGTCTTATAATACTTTGTGAAATTCCTTGGGACGTTTTACACATTAAAGGCGTTATATAAATACAAGTTTTTGTTGCTGATTCCCTTGATTTGACCTTTCAGGGTATTACATAGAATGTACAGCACAGAAACAGGCCATTCGGCCCAACTAGTCCATGTCTGGGTTTAAACTTCACACGCCCCTCCTCCCACCCTATTAACATATCCTCCTATTCCTCTACAGTGAGGAGTTCCACAGTCACTGGTTGCCTTCAAGTGCCGGTCCAAAGGGTCACGTGTGAGGGAATGCAGTGATTGTTGACAACCTATTCAACCGTGGAGGCATCACAGCCCAAAAAACGCCCCCTTTGCAGACTTGGCCTTTGCTGTTGGGGTGAGTGGACAGTGATCTGTAGCAGGAGCCCAGGGCACTGAGGCTAACTGCAGTCTCCCCAACTGCAGCCCAGGCTGGGATCAGCTGACAGCCCCCTCAGTGAGCAGCTGGAATGGCAACATATCCTGGTCTGCACTGGGGAGCAAGGGAGGTCAAGGGTCAGCACCGTGCCATCAACCTTGACCCCCAGCCTCCCTCACTCAGGAGAATCTGCTGCAACTGTACAGGGTATTGGTGAGGCCACACCTGGAGTACTGCATGCAGTTTTGGTCACCTTACTTAAGGAAGGATATACTAGCTTTGGAGAGGGTACAGAAACGATTCACTCGGCTGATTCCGGAGATGAGGGGGTTACCTTATGATGATAGATTGAGTAGACTGGGTCTTTACTCGTTGGAGTTCAAAAGGATGAGGGGTGATCTTACAGAAACATTTAAAATAATGAAAGGGATAGACAAGATAGAGGCAGAGAGGTTGTTTCCACTGGTCGGGGAGACTAGAACTAGGGGGCACAGCCTCAAAATACAGGGGAGACAATTTAAAACCGAGTTGAGAAGGAATTTCTTCTCCCAGCCGGTTGTGAATCTGTGGAATTCTCTGCCCAAGGAAGCAGTTGAGGCTAGCTCATTGAATGTATTCAAGTCACAGATAGATAGATTTTTAACCAATAAGGGAATTAAGGGTTATGGGGTGCGGGCGGGTAAGTGGAGCTGAGTCCACGGCCAGATCAGCCATGATCTTGTTGAATGGCGGAGCAGGCTCGAGGGGCTGGATGGCTGACTCCTGTTCCTATTTTCTATGTTTCTATGAGAATCAAGTTTCGTTGATGTCATGACATCAGCACGTTCCAGCGCGTCACAATCGAACGTCCACCCACTGTTCCCGCGATCTCGCTCCCCATTGGTCGGAAGCTCCTGTCAATCAGGCCATGGGCCCGGGTCACATGACCCTCGAGCGCGTGCCGCCCAACGGCCGGAGGCGGAGAGAAGATTCCGGAGCGGGGGAGGAGGAGGAAGCGGCGGCGGGGTGCAGGGGAGCCCTGGAACCGGCGGGGAGCCTTTCTAAACACCCGGGGTAGGCCTCGGGCCCCGAACAAGAACCTGCGGCTCCGGCGTTTGCCCTGAGCCGGGCCCCCGGGGGGCAGCTGCGGGGCTTTCTCCCGGTGACAGGCCCCCGGCAACGGCCGCCATCTTGGGGCAGGATCTGCTGAGGGGCGATGAGGTCACGGGGCTGCAGGACGCTGATTGGTTGGTGAGTCGGACAGGCTTTGTCCCTCCGCGGGCTGACAAACTGTCCATTGCTGCAATCACAACTTGTATTTATATAGCGCCTTTAACGGAGCAACACGTCCCAAGGGCTTCACAGCAGCGTCACAGGCACAACACATACATTTAACACCCAGACACAAAAGGAGCAATTAAGGCAGATGACCAAAAGCTTGTTTAAAGAGGCGGGTTTTAAGGAGCATCTTGAAGGAGGAAAGAGAGGGAGAGGTTTACGGAGGGAGTTCCCGAGCCTGGGGCCCAGTCAGCTCAAGGCACGGCCACCGCTCGTGGAGTGATTATAATCCGGGATGGTCAAGAGGGCAGAATGTGAGGAGCCATATGGCCCCTCGAGCCTGCTCCGCCATTTAATACGATCATGGCTGATCTGATCATGGACTCAGCTCCACTTCCCTACCTGCTCCCAGTAACCCTTTATTCCCTTATTGCTCAAAAATCTGTCTATCTCCGCCTTAAATATATTCAATGACCCAACCTCCACAGCTCTCTGGGGCAGAGAATTCCACAGATTTACAACCCTCTGAGAGAAGAAATTTCTCCTCATCTCAGTTTTAAATGGGCGGCCCCTTATTCTAAGACTATGTCCCCTAGTTTTACTTTCCTCATGAGTGGAAATATCTCTGTATCCACCTCATCGAGCCCCCTCATTATCTTATGTTTCAATAAGATCATCTCTCATTCTTCTGAACTCAAATGTGTTTAGGCCCAACCTACTCAACCTATCCTCATAAGTCAACCCCCTTATCTCCAGAATCAACCTAGTGAACCTTCTCTGAACAGCCACCAATGCAAGTATATCCCTCCTTAAATACGGAGACCAAAACTGTACGCAGTACTCCAGGTGTGACCTCACCAATACCCTGTACAGTTGTAGCAGGACTTCTCTGCTTTTATACTCTATCCCCCTTGCAATAAAGGCCAACATTCCATTTGCCTTCCTGATCACTTGCTGTACCTGCAGACTTGTTGTACGGCTGAAAAAGAGTGATTTTTAAACAAGGATGAGAATTTTGAAATTGAGGCGTTGTTTAACCAGGGGCCAGTGTAGGTCAGCGAGCACAGGGGTGATGGGTGATCGGGATTTGATGAGAGTTAGGACACGGACTGCCGGGTTTTGGATGACCTCAAGTTTACATAGTGTAGAATGTACGAGGCCAGCCAGGAGTGACTTGGAATAGTCAAGTCTAGAGATTACAAAGGCACAGATGAGGGTTTCAGCAGTAGATGAGCTGAGGCAGGGGCAGAGGCAGGCAATGTTAGAGGTGCATAAAGGCAGTTGCTGGTGGTGACTGCGGAATGAACCAGGGTATCGTGGAGGGAGCAGTCACTTTGGAATGCTGGGAGGGGAAGATGTGATTGGTGGTGGGATCACACTGGAGATGGTGGACATCGAAACATAGAAAATAGGTGCAGGGGTAGGCCATTCGACCCTTCGAGCCTGCACCGCCATTCAATGAGTTCATGACTGAACATGCAACTTCATTCCTACTTTCTCGCCATACCCCTTGATCGCCTGAGTAGTAAGGACTACATCTAACTCCTTTTTGAATATATTTAGTGAATTGGCCTCAACAACTTTCTGTGCTAGAGAATTCCACAGGTTCAGCACTCTCTTGGTGAAGACATTTCTCCTCATCTCGGTCCTAAATGGCTTACCCCTTATCCTTAGACTGTGACCCCTGATTCTATCCTTCCTGAATGTTGAATACACTTGGATGTTGAGTTCCCAGCCCTGATCATCCTGCAGCCACGTCTCCGTAATCCCAATCACATCATCTCTGTTAACATCTATTTGCACAGTTAATTCATCCACCTTATTACAGATACTCCTTGGATTAAGACACAAAGCCTTCAGGTTTGTTTTTTTAACACCCTTTGTCCTTTTAGAATTATGATGTAGTGTGGCCCTTTTTGTTTCTTGCCTTTGTTTACTCGGCCTTCCACTATTGCTTTTTACCTTTCTACCATCTGTTTCTGACTCCATATTACTTCGCCCTGTCTCACTGCATAGGTTCCCATCCCCCTGCCATATTAGTTTAAACACTCCCGAACTGCATTAGCAAATGTTACCCCCAGGACATCAGTTCCAGTCCTGCCCAGGTGCAGACCGTCCCTTTTGTACAGGTCCCACTTCCCCCAGAACTGGTTCCAATGTCCCAGGAATTTGAATCCGTCCTCTTGCACCACTGCTCAAGCCACGTATTTATTCTAACTATCCTGCTCCCTCTACTCTGATTAGCACTTGGCACTGGTAGCAATCCAGTGATTACTACCTTTGAGGTCCTACTTTTTAATTTAACTCCTGGTTAACTAATGGTACAGGATGATCCATTGAATGAGGAGGCAAGTGGGGTGAAAGGTGAGGACAAGGGGAACCCTATCGTCACTCTGAGAGGGAGGGGAAGGGGTGAGAACAGAAGTGTGGGACATAGAACGGACACAGTCGAGGGCCATGTTAACCATGGTTAGGGGAATCCTCGGATGAGGAAAAAGGAAGACATTTCAGAGGCACTAGTGTGGAAGGTGGCATCGTCAGAGCAGATGCGACAGAAATGGAGAAACTGGGAGAATGGAATGGAATCCTTACAGGAGGCGGGGTGAGAGGAAGTGTAGTCCAGGTAGCTGTGGGAGTCCGTGGGCTTATAGCGAATGTTTGTCAATAGTCTATCCTCAGAAATGGAGACACAGAAGTCGAGGAAGGGAAGGGAAGAGTCAGAGATGGACCATGTGAAGGTGAGGGAAGGGTGGACATTGGTGCAAAGTGAATGATATTTTATAGTTTAGGGCGAGAGCAGGAGACGGCACTGAGGAAGAACCGGAGCCCCTCAGGCCATCCTGGTGGGGGATGGAAGTGGAGAGGGTTTGGACATCCATAGTGAAAAGGAGACGGTCGGGGCCAGGAAACTATTAAAGTGGCGGACGGCATCGGAAGAGTCGCAGATGTAGGTGGGAAGAGACTGGACAAGGGGAGAAAAAATAGCATCAAAATGGGAATAAATAAGTTTTGTGGGGCAAGAAAAAGCTGAAATACCTGTTTGTGGATCTTGGGAAGGAGGGAGAAGTGGGCTGTATGGGGTTGGGGATCTATGAGATTGGTGGCTGTGGAGGGAAGATCTCCAGAGGAGATGAGGTCAGTGATGTTCTGGGAAATGATGGCTTGGTGTTCGGTGGTGGGGTCATGGTCCGGGGGAGGTAGGAGGAGGTGTCAGAGAGTTGGCGATCAGCCTCTGCAAGGTCGAGGTCGGTTCTCCAAACAACAACAGCCACCCTTGTCAGCAGGTTTAATGACAATGTAGGGGTTGGATCTGTGCGAGCGGAGTGCTGCAAGTTCAGAGGGAGAGAGGTTGGAGGGAGTGAGGGGAGCAGTGAGATGGCCGATGTCCCATCAGCAGTTTGCAATGAAGAGATTTAGAGAGGGCAAGAGGCCAGAGGGAGGGGTCCAGGTAGAGTGAGAATTCTGAAAACGGGAGAAAGGGTCAGCTGTGCAGGGGGAAGACTCCTGGCCGAAGAAGTGGGCATCTCATCATCATCATAGGCAGTCCCTCGAAGCGACGATGACTTGCTTCCACGCCAAAAAGGGATGAGTTCACAGGTGTTTCAATGAAGGACCTAATAACCCAGATCCCGAACTACATCCTGAAGGGTGGAAGATGCCTGTGCTTGGATTTTTTTAAACGTTTGGTAGCCATTGCACACCAGCCACCACACTGGCTTGACAGAGCTAGGTCTTGATCCAGTGGCAAGGGTTACCCAAGACTAATTGGAGACCTGCTTTGCTGCACAGACCGAGTGCACACACATATCGCAGTGTGGGCTGGCCCGTGCTGCCCCTGGGCCCTCAACCTCTCCTGGGCCCCAGATTCATGCCACTCCTGGGCCCCTCTCCTGGCCGAAGAAGTGGGCCTGGAGGCGAAGGCGGAGGAAAAAGAGCTCAGCATCGTGTCAAGCTCGAAATTAATTGAGGTGGGGGTATAAGGGGATGGAGCTCAGGCCTTTGCTGAGGACCGATCGTTCGGGGTCAGAGAGGGGAAGGTCAGAGGGGATAGTGAAAACACGGCAGGGGGTGAGATTGGAAGAAGGGATGGGATCAGAGGGAAGTGAAGGGGAAGAAGGTTCCGAAGAACTGTTGGTGTCCAAGCGTTGTCGAAGCAAGGTGGTTAGATAGACATGGCAGGGCAGGTGGTTTGCCATTACTGTAGCATGTGGGAGTTTGCGGAGAGCATGGTGATCCTGAGCGCCCACGTCTGTTGCAAGTGTCTGCAGCTCGGAACGTCGGCTCAGAGTTGTTGAGCTCGAGTACAAGGTGCAGACATTGCAGGGCATCAGGTAGGCAGAGAGTTACCCAGATACTTGATTCCAAGAGGCTGTCACACCCCTTAGGTTAAGTAGTTTGTCAATGGTCAGGGACGGGAGGCAGGTATGGGGACACTGGATGTAGTGATGGAGAAGCCTCAGCCCTTGACATTGCCCAACAGGTATGATGTACTTGCTGCCTGTATGCATGAGGAAAAGGACTGCAGGGAGGATGTGCAAACTAACCACAGCACGGTTGTGTTTCCTGCCCGGTGCCAGGGTTAAGGATATATCCTCATGGCTGGGGAAGAACTTGAAATGGGAGGAGGAGGATCCAGTTGTCCAAGTAGAACCAGGAATGAGGGTAACAAGAACATAAGAAAATAGGAGCAGGAGTAGGCCATTTGGCTCCTCGAGCCTGCTCCGCCATTTAATAAGACCATGGCTGATCTGATCATGGACTCAGCTCCACTTCCCCGCCCGCTCCTCATAACCCTTTATTCCCTTATCGCTCAAAAATCTGTCTATCTCCACCTTAATTATATTCAATGACTCAGCTTCCACAGCTCTCTGGGGCAGAGAATTCCACAGATTTACAACCCTCAGAGAAGAAATTCCTCCTCATCTCAGTTTTAAATGGGCGGCTCCTTATTCCGAGACTATGCCCCCTAGTTTTAGTTTCCCCAATGAGTTCTGCTGACGGCTTTTGAGGAGCTAGGATCCAAATTAAGAAGCAGAACCTCAGGAGGTAATAATCTCTGCATTGTTACCCGAGCCACGAGCAAAGTGGCATCGAGACAGACATATTCAAGGTTTAAATGTGTGGCTCAAAGAATGGTGTGGGAGGAAGTGGTTTCAGTTCATGGGACACTGGCACCAGTAATAGGGAAAGAGGGAACTGTTCCATTGGGATGGGCTCCAGTATCCTGGCCAACCGAATAACTAGGGCAGTAGACAGGGCTTTAAACTAATGAAGGGGCGGGGTGGGAGGTTTCAGGAAAGAGTAAATTTAAAAGCAGCAAGAGAAATGTCAAGTCTCTGGAGCAGAGTTTTGGGTAAAAATAAGCCGAGTGTGTCAGGAAGGGACAGAGAAATTAACAAAGGTAATAAGGCTTCAGTGACTAAGATGACATCAGGGAAGAATAGAAACAAGTTAAATCTAAAGGCACTATATCTGTGCGCAAAGTATTCGCAACAAAATGTTTTTTTAAAAATTCGTTCATGGGATGAGGGTTGCTGGCAAGGCCGGCATTTATTGCCCATCCCTAATTGCCCCTCGAGAAGATGGTGGTGAACCGCCCTTTTGAACCGCTGCATAGATGAAATTAATCGGTTTGATCTAATAGCCATTAAGGAGACGTGGTTGGGAACTAAATATTCCAGAATACTTACTGTTTAGAAGAGATAGACAAAATGGAAAAGGAGGCAGTGTAGCCCTTATAATAAAGGATGGGATAAAGACAGTAGAGAGAAAAAATCTTAGCTCAGAAAGTCAAGAAATAGGATCAGTTTGGGTGGAGCTAAGAAACAGCAAGGGGCAGAAACATGGGTGGGAGTTGTTTATAACGCCCCCCCCTCCCCCCAAACAGTAGTTGTCAAGTAAATCATTAATCGACATATAGACGAGGCAAACCAAATCTGCAGTGATAGTGTGGAGGACGATTTCATGACATGTATACAAGATAGTTTGCCAGATCAGTATGTTGAGGATCTAGTATTGTGCAATGAGAAAAGGGTAATTAATAAACTTGTTGTAAAGGAACTTTTAGGGAAGAGTGACCATAATAATGGAGCCAAAAAGAGTAGTAAGCCTGAGGATTGAGAGGGATTTAGAATTCAGCAAAGGAGAAATATGAAATTGATAAAGAAAGGGAGAATAGAATCTGAGAGTAAACTAGACATAAAAACAAACTGAAAGCTTTTATAGGTATGTAAAAAAGAAAAGATGAGAGATAGTAAATGTGGGTCCCTCACAGGCTGAGACAGGAGAAATTATAATGGGGAATAAGGAAATGACAGATAAATTAAACAACTACTTTGTGCCTGTCTTCATAGAAGACTCAAAAATCTCCCGGAAATAGTGCAATATCAGGGGTCTAGTGAGAATGAGGTACTGAAAGAAATTAGCATTAGTAAAAAAAATAGTACTAGAATAATGCATGGGACTGAAAGTCGATAAATCCCCTGGAACTGATGGTCTACATCCTCGGGTTTTGAAAGAGGTTGCTTTAGAAATAGTGGATGCATTGGTTGTCATCTTCCAAAATTCCATAGATTCTAGAGCAGTTCCTGTGAATTGGAGGGTAGCTGATGTAACCCCAATATTTGCTTTTTGTGGTATCAATGATCTAGAATTCAATATAGGGGATATGATTAAGAATTTTGCAGATGATACCAAAATAGGCTATGTGTTTGATAATGAAGAAGAAAGTTGCGGACTGCAGGAAGATATTGATCAACTGGTCAGGTGGGCAGAACAGTGGCAAATGGAATTTAATCTGGAGAAGTGTGAGGTAATGCAGGGCGAACAAGGAAAAGGGATTACACATTAAATGGTAGGACACTGAAGTGTAGAGGAACAAAGGGACGTGGGAGTGCAGGTCCATCGATCCCTGAAGGTAGCAGGCCAGGTAGATAAGGTGGTTAAGAAGGCATACGGAATGCTTGCCTTTTTACCCAAGGCAGAGAGTGTAAGAGCAGGGAGGTTATGCTTGAACCATACAAAACCCTGGTTAGGCCACAGCTGGAGTACTGCGTGCAGTTCTGGTCACCACATTATCGGAAGGACGTGACTGCACTGGAGAGGGTGCAGAGGAGATTTACGATTATAATCGCTCCACCAGCGGTGGCCGTACCCTCAGCTGCCTGGGCCCCAGGCTCGGGAACTCCCTCCCTAAACCTCGCCCTCTCTTTCCTCTTTTAAGACGCTCCTTAAAACAGGCCTCTTTAAACAAGCTTTTGGTCATCTGCCTTAATTGCTCCTTTTGTGTCTGGGTGTTAAATGTATGTGTTGTGTCTGTGACGCTGCTGTGAAGCCCTTGGGACGTGTTGCTCCGTTGTAGGCGCTATATAAATACAAGTTGTGATTGCAGCAATGGACAGTTTGTCAGCCCGCGGAGGGACAAAGCCTGTCTGACTCACCAACCAATCAGCGCCCTGCAGCCCCGTGACCTCATCGCCCCTCAGCAGATCCTGCCCCAAGATGGCGCCGTTGCTGGGGGCCTGTCACCGGGAGAAAGCCCCGCGGGGGCCCTCTCGGGGCAAACGCCGGAGCCGCAGGTTCTTGTTCGGGGCCTGAGGCCTACCCCGGGTGTTTAGAAAGCCTCCCGGCCGGTTCCAGGGCTCCCCTGCACCCCGCCGCCACTTCCTCCTCCTCCCCCGCTCCGGAATCTTCTCTCCACCTCCGGCCGTTGGGCGGCACGCGCTCGAGGGACACGTGACCCTGGCCCATGGCCTGATTGACAGGAGCTTCCGACCAATGGGGAGTGAGATCACAGGAACCAAGGGCGGGCGGCCGAGGGTGACACGCGCTGGAACGTGCTGACGTCAGGATGTCAACACAACTTGGTTCTCCTGAGTGAGGGAGGCTGGGGGTCAAGGTTGATGACACTGTGCTGACCCTTGACCTCCCTTGCTCCCCAGTGCAGACCAGGAGAGGTTGTATATTCCAGCTGCTCACTGAGGGGGCTGTCAGCTGATTCCAGCCTCGGCTGCAGTTGTGGAGACTGCAGTTAGCCTCAGTGCCCTGGGCTCCTGCTACTGATCACTGTACACTCACCCCAACAGCAACGGCCAAGTCTGCAAAGGGGGCGTTTTTTGGACTGTGATGCCTCCACGGTTGAATAGGCTGCCAACAATCACTGCATACCCTCACACGTGACCCTTTGGACCGGCACTAGAAGGCAACCAGTGACTGTGGAACTCCTCACTGTAGAGGAATAGGGGGATATGTTGATAGGGTGGGAGGAGGGGCGTGTGGAGTTTAAACCCAGACATGGACCAGTTGGGCCGAATGGCCTGTTTCTGTGCTGTACATTCTATGTAATACCCTGAAAGGTCAAATCAAGGGAATCAGCAACAAAAACTTGTATTTATCTAACGCCTTTAATGTGTAAAATGTCCCAAGGAATTTCACAAAGTATTATAAGATAAAAACTTGACACCAAACCACATGAGTAGATATTGGGACAGGTGACCAAAAGCTTGGTCAAAGACATAGGTTTTAAGGAGCGTTTAGGTTTAAAGGAGGAATGAGGTTTAGGGAGTGAGTTTCAGAGCTTGGGGCCTCGGCAACAGAAGGTTGAGCGATTATCATCAGGGATGCTCAAGAAGGCAGAATTAGAGGAGAGCAGATCTCTCAGGGGTTGTGGGACTGGAGGAGATTACAGAGATAGGGAGGGGAGAGGCCATGGAGGGATCTGAAAACAATGAATGAAAATTTTGAAATCGAGGCGTTGCTTAACCGGGAACAATGTAGGTCAGCGATGCTTCCCCAGCATTCCAGGCACACTGGCCTTCCCTCGATCACCTGGACCTTGCTGGCTGCGATATTTCATCCTGCATCCTCTCCTCATCTTGCTTCTGTAAGAAAAAACACAAAAGGAAAAATAGCAGCGCTCTGTGAGAGGTCTTCCCTCCACAGCTCAAACTTAGGTTATATCAATTACATTTCCCTTCCCGAATACTTGAGCAGCAACTACTATCTATTTAGCTCGTCAATATTATTTTCACAAAAACCTTTGTGATTAAACAATACAAAAGGTATCTGCAATGTGTTTGAAGCAAGTTCTTTATCTTCCGTCTTGAGCAATCTGTCGTGGAAGGTAACACATGATTCCAAATCATTAGTTCCAAGCTTTTTTTTAAAGTGTAGAACTAGGGGCATAATCTTCGAATAAGGGGCCGTCCACTTAAAACTGAGATGAGGAGGAATTTCTTCTCTTGGAGTGTTGTAAATCTGTGGAATTCGCTGCCTCAGAGAGCTGTGGAGGCTGGGTCATTGAATAAATTTAAGACAGTGATAGACAGATTTTTGACCGATAAGGGAATAAGGGGCTAGGGAAGTGGAGCTGAGTCCAGGATCGGATCAGCCATGATCGTGTTAAATGGCGGAGCAGGCTCGAGGGGCTATATGGCATACTCTATATGACTGACCGGGTCTGGAACCGGGGGACAAACATAGGGCCTGCGGGCTGTGATTGGGGGCCTGGGGCTGAGCCCAGGTGTGTGTGAAGCGGATGGTGTGGAGTGTTGTCTCTCGGGCCTGGCCCGTACTCGGGCTGTGTGAAGCCGTGTCCCCCCGGGGTTTATTAAACCATGGAACTATTTGTTCTGCACTTTTCTGACTGACAGGTGACAAGCCCCGCCCCTTGTCAAGCCCCCTCCCCCTCCCGGCCTAAATCATTCCATGCAGGTGGTGCCGAGAAATAGGACTGGGGGAGGAATGTACTGGGACTGGGGTAAGGCACTTCGACTGGGGGAGGCATGCACTGGGACTGGGGTAAGGCACTTCAACTGGGGGAGGCATGCACTGGGACTGAGGTAAGGCACTTCGGCTGGGGGAGGAAGCACTGGGACTGAGGTAAGGCACTTCGACTGGGGGAGGCATGCACTGGGACTGGGGTAAGGCACTTCGGCTGGGGGAGGAAGCACTGGGACTGGGGTAAGGCACTTCGACTGGGGGAGGCATGCACTGGGACTGGGGTAAGGCACTTCGGCTGGGGGAGGAATGTACTGGGACTGGGGTAAGGCACTTTGACTGGGGGAGGCATGCACTGGGACTGGGGTAAGGCACTTCGACTGGGGGAGGAATGTACTGGGACTGGGGTAAGGCACTTCGACTGGGGGAGGAAGCACTGGGACTGGAAGCACTGGGACTGCGGTAAGGCACTTTAGCTGGGTGAGGCATGTACTGGGACTGGGGTAAGGCACTTCGGCTGGGGGAGGCATGCACTGGGACTGGGGTAAGGCACTTTGGCTGGGGGAGGAAGCACTGGGACTGGGGTACGGCACTTTGGCTGGCCCTTGCTGTCTTCTGGGGGGCTCTGTCCTCTGTCACTTCAGGAAGTGAAAGTGGATCGAGTTACAATTTGCAAAGTCAGTGAGACCTTGGGATGGGCGGTTCCAGTTACACGTTCCAGTGAAACTTCAGCATGTGGCTTATCCTCCAAGGGGACCAATCATAACAAAGGGTGGAACACGGCGGCCATTTTTGCTGTATAAATAAGCGTGTCCTTTATTAATCTGCTCCCTCCCTCTGCCCACCTCTCACCCACTGCCTCACCCATCGCGCATGCTCAGCTCACCCTGCCCAGCTGATTGACGGCAGCTCCTAACCAATAGGGAGAGTGGGGGCGGGGCTGGAGGGCCGGGCTGGCGGTTGGTCCTCCAGCCAATCGGAGTTTGCGAGGGGTGGGACTTGCGGCCCCCCAGTGGACGTGGCTGAGCTCGGATCTCCCTCATTGGCTGGAACTCTGCCCCATTGTTAAAGCCGATTTCTCTCAAACTCCAGGAGGAAATGGGTCCTTTGTGTTGTGGCTTTAAACAGATGGAATCCTGTGGAGTGGAGCGAACATCGCAACGTTTGGTAGTGACATGGATTCATTCAGGTCGGACAGTGGGAATTATTTCAGGAAATTACACTGTAGTTGTTTCTGTTTAAATAGAGGAAACCTCTCGTTGTGGAACAACCACACTTCTCGTGGTCTGGTCAACCATGTGTACAACAAGTGTCGTCATGGAAGTAAAGGATGGTATCAAATTGAAAAAGGCATATAACGTTCCGAAGGACAGTGGAAGGCCAGAGGATTGGGAAATTTTCAGAAACCAGCAAAGGACGACTAAAAAAAATGATAAAGACAGGGAAGATAGCAGATGAGAGCAAATTAGCAAGAAATATAAAAACAGACAGTAAGAGTTTCTGCAGGTATATAAAAAGGAAACGAGTTGCTAAAATAAACATTGGTCCCTGAGAAGATGAGACTGGAGAATTAATAATGGGAAACACGGAAATGGCAGAGATTTGAACAAATATTTTGTGTCGGTCTTCACGGTAGAGGACACTAAAAACATCCCAACAGTTGATAATCAAGGAGCTATTGCAGAGGGTTCACTTAAAACAGTCACTATCACTGGAGATAAAGTACTAATCAAACTAATGGGACTAAAGGTGGACAAGTCCCCCGGACCTGATGACATGCATCCTAGGGTCTTAAAAGAAGTGGCTGCTGAGATAGTGGATGCATTGGTTGTAATCTACCAAAATTCCCTGAATTCTGGAGAGGTCCCAGCAGACTGGAAAACCGCAAATGTCACACCCCTATTGAAGAAAGGAGGGAGACAGAGAGCAGGAAACTATAGACCAGTGAGCCTACCATCTGTCATTGGGAAAATACTGGAGTAAATCATTAAGGAAGTAGTAGCAGGACATTTAGAAAATCATATTGCAGTCAGGCAGAGTCAGCATGGTTTTCTGAAAGGGAAATCATGTTTGGCAAATTTGCTGGAGTTGTTTGAGGATGTAATGAGCAGAGTGGATAAAGGAGAACCAGTTAATGTCGTATATTTGGATTTCCAGAAAACATTTGATGAGGTGCCACACAAAAGATTACTGCACAAGCTAAAAGCTCACGGGATGTGGGTAATATATCAGTAAGGAGAGAGAATTGGCAAACTAACAGAAAACAGTCAGACAAATGGGTAATTTTCAGGTTGGTAAGTTGCAACTAGTGGGGTGCCGCAGGGATCAGTGCTGGGGCCTCAACTATTAACTATTTATATTAATGACTTGAATGAAGGGACCGAGTGTAAAGCAGCCAAATTTGCTGATGATACAAAGATAGGTGGGAAAGCAATCTGTGAGGAGGACGTAAAGAATCTACAAAGGGATAGAGATAGGCTCAGTGAGTGGGCAGAAATCTGGCAGAAGGACTATAATGTGGTAAAATGTCAGGTTATCGACAATGGTAGGAAAAATAAAAATGCAAATTATTATTAAAATGGAGACAATTACAAAATGCTGTAGTACAGAGGGATCTGGGGGATCTTGTACATAAAAGTCAAAAAGTTAGCATGCAGGTACAGCAAGTAATCAGGAAGGCAAATGGAATGCTGGCCTTTATTATAAGGCGGATAGAAACATAGAAAATAGGAGCAGGTGTAGGCCATTCGGCCCTTCGAGCCTGCAGCACCATTCAATAAGATCATGGCTGATCATTCCTTCAGTACCCCTTGTTATGTAATGATGTGTGTATTGTCCCAGCACCTTAAATGTATTGTAAGTACTATGCCACACCACAGAGGGCGCTGCGGTGGGAAACCCTGATAGTACCTGCAACAGGTGCTATATAAGGCTGACCACCACACCTGAGAGTCACTCTGGAGCTGAAAAATAAAGGACCAAGGTCACAGCAGTTAGATTTACACCAGACCGTGCGGAGTCAGTGATTTGTGTGCTACATACATCACATTGGCGACAAGGAAGCGGATGAATTCCACGCAACCATGGCTACTCTGGGCTCGCTAAAGGATTTTACCGTGGGCAATGATTGGGAGGCCTTTACGGAAAGGCTCGAGTACTACTTCACAGCAAACGATCTGACGGAGGACATGAACGCACTGAGAGAGAAGCGTAAGGCGATATTGTTCTTCAGTTGTGGCGATGAGGTTTATTGTCTCGTCAGAGATTTGCTGGCACCCGGGAGCACCAGGGACAAGTCATACGAGGAGCTGACTGAACTAATTCGTAACCAGTTGAAACCGAAGGAGAGCATCCTCACGGTGTGAATGTAGGTGGAAGAATCATGAAAGGGTTAATAAAATGGTTCTACGAATCAATAAGAAAATAAGAAAAGACAGAATTGGTTTCCTGTGAGAAAGTAGTGGACAAAGTAGCTTGTGTGACCATCACTGATAAACAAGGGTTTATGGCCATGACTTGATAAGGAACACATTTGCTTTGTGTGATTAAGCTGGGCTATTCCGCTCGTAAAAGCATAAAGTGTTCTAAAGATAAACAGGCTGTCAATTCATGAAGCCCCAGTAACACACTGTGATTGATGAAACAGGCCATACCTCCTTCGGTTTGTAAGAATAAAAGGGATGCGTCTGTGAGGATAGGCAGACCTTTTGTCTGCCTGCCCCGGAATCTGTAGACTCTGTGCTGGCAGTTTGGTAACAGGTCCGAAGCTGCTTCAATAAAGACGTAAAGATTGAAGGTTTCTGACTCGATTGTTGTCGAATGCAGCTGACCACCCGAACTAGGACTTAACATTTGGTGTCAGAAGTGGGATCCCAAAAACTCTCCATTGGAAGTGGCTGAATCATTGATATCCTGCAGACAGGACGCGGCAGAGGAAATGGGCCCCAAAGTGAGTATATTTAGTTAAATTGCCACTTTGTCTTCCTCCTGTCGTAAGTTCTGGTCGCGGATCTTTCACCACTGTTCAATTAATTGTTGACGGGATCGCCCGTGGTCACTTGTCAGATTACCCCAGGAAAAGCTAGATTTGGAATTGTCCACCATGGTGGTCCGTTAAAATGACAAAGGTGCAGGTTGATCTGGAAATTGTCTACCACAAGTAATCCGTCAAACGTTAAAACAGTAAGGAATAGAGAGAAAAGGAATAGAGAGAAAAGGAATAGAGAGAAAAGGAATAGAGAGAAAAGGAATAAAGAGAAAAGGAAGTTGTGGGTGCCCACCACGGTGGTGGGTTAAAAGATAACTGATTTGAAATTGTCTCACTTAATGAGTCCGTCAAAACGTTGAATACCTAGGTTAAGATACGTTTTATCATGGGTAATAAACACCCAGATAAAAACGAGCAACTCAGACAATTGTCGGGAGGTTTGAATCAGAAATTAGGTTCAGACATATGGCCATTAGGGGGTTCAAGTCATTTAGAAACAATTAAACGCGCCCAAGAATTAATTTGGAAAAGGGGAATCGGGAAAAAGAGTCAGAAATTGATTGAAATTTGGAGCCAACATTGTCAGGATGAAAAAGATAAGAATATTCTGGCGAGTTGGCAGGAGAATGCTCTCAAGGCAGGAATTAACCGATGCGGGAATCCCTAAGTCATTGGAAATTTAAAGAAAGGAATGTGCACAGGAAAAGAGAAATAGAACAAACAAGGAATCTTTAACTGAACTACGTAGTTCAATGGCTGGTCTTGGTATGCAAGGGGCTGATGATGACGATGAATGGGATAATTGGAATATGACTCCAGGGGCTCTCCCGCCTCCTCCGACGGCACAACCCGATGTTAATGCCTTGGCTGACGCGGCTGTGGCAGTAAATGTGCCGATGGCGAATCCACCGATGAACAGAGTTCTACCACCCCCTTACCCCGGTCCTAATGTCCCAACACCGGGCGCTACTGCTGCTGCAACACTCATTTATCCCAGTTTACACAATGTGTCTAATAGAGAACGACAGTCTCGGGGGACTAAGTCTGATGATGAGGTTTTCTGTCGATCCGCTGCAGAGGGGATTAGAAGCCAGGTTCAAAGACGGCGTCAACTTGAACAGGAAATAGGGAGATTACAACGGCTTGAAAGAAATCAACGACGTCGTGGTAAAGGGAAAAAGGGGAAATCAACCCCTACAGATGAGGATGACGTGATAGTGTCAGGGTCAGATACTGGGACAGATTCAGAGTCGGAATGGGTTGGTGATGTTGAGGGGGACAATGACAGGGAGACACCAAGACCCCTGAAGAAATGTGCGCCGAAACAGCTGCCCGTCAGAACTGTCCCTAACCCTCGCGTGTTGGCACCAGCAGCGCCTGAGGAGGAGGGGGGCCGGGATGTGCCACCACCTGCTATGATACAATTGTGGTTACCTTGGAAACCTCATGAACTTATGTCCATAATAACCAGCGCCCCGAATAAAAATACCTGTCCTCAACGGTTCATTGAATTTTTGTCACGAACCATTAGAGTCTATCAAGCAGACTCAAGGGACCTTTGGTCTCTGGTACAACAGGTACTTACTGGTTCTGAATGGACCAGATTTAAGGAAGCCTTAGGATATCAAACTCACGATGCCTTAGAAGCAGCGCACGCGAATAACGAGAACAGAGAGACGATGATTCTGGATGCTGTACACGTAGTTCTGCGAAAACCTGTCGATATTACCAAAGTCTTGGACATGAAACCAAAGAAGGGCGAGACAGCCAAGGAATTGAGAGAGATTTAAGGAAGTATATGGAACCCAGTCAGGAGACCAGGTGTTTTCTAGGGGACAACCCTCTCCTCAGTTTTGTTCTATGTTAATGAACTGCCTTCCTGGAACAGTTGCTACTGCAATAAGGACCAATAATCTTGACTGGTGTGACGCCACAACTCAGGCAATGTCTCGAGCAGTAAAAGCTTTTTGGAAGGACGGTCCGACGGTTGTGCTAAAAGATTCACTGCTGACTAAAGTAAAGACAGAATATGTTGTTAAGCCGGATCATGACTGTCTGCACTCAGTCCTCAAGGACACGAGCCCTCGCTCCGACCTTTCAAATACCCCTCTGTTAAACCCTGATCTCATTATGTTCACTGATGGCAGTTCCTCCATCAGCAAGGAAGGAACCCGCATTTCCGGTTATGCTGTTGTCAGTCAAGAAGGAACGACTCTCGAGTCTGGAGCCTTCCAGGTCCCCCTTTCCGCTCAGCAAACAGAACTTTTTGCCCTCACCCGTGCGTGTATTTTAGGAGAGGATCTCCGAGTCAATATCTACACTGACTCCCGTTACACCTTTGGGGTTGTCCACAACTTCGGCCAGCTCTGGAAAAACCGAGGATTCCTAACTTCAACCGGTACGCCAATCTCGAACCAAGTGCTTGTATCTGACCTATTACTTGCTCTTCTGCTCCCTCGACAAATCGCTGTTATTAAATGTTCCGCTCATACTGCCGGTTCCTCTCCAATCGACATCGGAAACCGCCGTGCTGACGAGGCGGCTAACTGTGCTGCAAGGAGTCAGCAGATTGTTGTGCCCCGAATGATGAGGCAGACGTCCAGCTCTAAACCGAGCTTGTCGGCCCCTGAAAAGCCAATGCCAACCATCGAAGAGGTACTTCGCCTACAGGAGGATGCTCCTGCTGTACAAAAACAACTTTGGAACGATCTTGATTGTAAATATGATCCTGCCTCCGGGTTGTGGATCACACCCGCTGGTCAAACTTGTATGTCCGATGAATTGGCCCTTTGGGTAATTGAATGTGTTCATTACGCCACGCATTGTGGAGCAAAAGCCACTAGTGACCTGCTCCTCCAGACATGGTGGCATCCTAGCCTCCAAATGTTTGCGCAGAATATTATTTCTCGTTGCCTTACCTGCCAATGCCATAATCCTGGAAGGGGGGGCACCGTGTTTATTAGGTAAAAGACCCTTGCCAGCCGGACCCTTCGAGACTTTGCAGATGGACTATATAGAATTGCCACGCAGTCAGTGTTATAAATATGTGTTGGTTATTGTTGATGTTTTTAGTAAATGGATTGAAGCTTATCCTACTACGGATAATAGAGCCTGTACTGTTGTTAAGATATTGCTGAAGGAAGTTATCCCTCGCTTCGGGGTTCCCGGTCGTCTTAGTTCAGATAACGGACCCCATTTTATTGCAGCTGTAAACAAGGAATTGTGGCAACAGTTAGGGATACATCAACAACTCCATTGTGCCTATCGCCCCCAGGCGGCGGGTCTGGTCGAGCGAACCAACCAGACTCTTAAAACCAAGTTAGCTAAACTGACCTCTCAAACAGGGTTAACTTGGTTAAAATTGTTACCTGCAGCTCTTTTTCAGATTCGCTCCACCCCCGCAGGGACGACACGTCTCACCCCGGCCGAGGTCGTGTACGGCAGACCTCCTCGCACCCCTTGGGACCACCATTCTCCAGTTGCCGTTTACTTTCATCACATGACTGAGGAGATGACTACCTATGTGTTAGCCCTAACTAAGGCATTGCGAGCCTCTCATTCACAGGTTCGCGCCGCTTATGGTGACCGTCCCTCTTCTCACGGATCATCCCCATCGAGCCCGGATCCTTCGTCCTCATCTAAAATTGGACGCGACGTCATCTCCAGCCCCGATGGGATGGTCCATTTCAGGTCTTACTCACCACCCCCACCGCTGTAAAGGTGGAAGGTAGAGGCGCGTGGGTGCACATGCATCATTGCAAGTCGATTACCGGCGGGAATCAAAAGGGGGGAGTGGAGATAGACGTGGAATAATAATACGTTCGTTCCCGTCGTTCCGTAACCGTTTAGCCGTAATTTTAAGCCATAATTTTAATTAATCTAATTATCATATGATTGCTTGTCCTGCTTTTAGATATTTAGGCATAACATGAGGCCTTGGTGGCCACGATAGTAACATGACGGTTTGCAAGCCCCTTTGTCTTTCAGGATTGAAAGAATGCACGGAACCCTGCTGCTAGGAGTCGTGATCCTGCTGATAACAGTAACAAAAACAGGAGGACGACTGCTCAGCTGCCCAACCGATGGCTCACGAGAGCAAATTCTCCGCCTCTGTACGGGAGATATCGTACAATGTGGAACCAGGACACCAGACGATCTCGAATCATGGACCATGACTAAAATAAAATCCCGTACGGGTATACTCTCACAGGTTGATCGACAGGTGACTCTCCAGGGCAAAGACCGATGGAATTTGCCATGCCGGTTCAGGGAATGTGAGATGGACTTTGTTTGCCCTCATCAACCTGAAGATGACTTAGTTGATTCAAAGGACCAATCCCTGGAATCAGTAACAGGGCAAAGTAGGAAAAGGAATGTGCAAGGGCAACTGGGGAATGATCATAATATATTCCTGAGGACTCATAAGATCTTATTCGCGCCAGAGTCGGTTGTATGCTACCCTGTTATGTCGGTCACTGAATTGTTTACCCCAACCCCGGTTATGGATCCCAGTCTTTACATACGAGGATACAATGATACCCTGCCCGTCGAAAACATTACCTTCACATATTCCGATGGCTGAGGTCCCCCAGCCACCTGCCTAAACACCACAGGGTCTGGGAAGGATGGGTACCCACAGTGTTGGAATTGTACAGGATTCGGGTGTGCAGAAGTGGATGTGCCCGTTAACCAGTCCTGTCTCACAAAGCAGTCCAATTATTCCTGTCTTCACGACTCAAACACGGGCATCACCTCTTGCCAGAGTGTGGATACCTGTGTAGAAGTAAGACAAGGGACCCAAATGACCTGCAGTGCCCTATACCACAGCCAAACTTTTGCTTTACGCCACTACGACCTGTCGCGATCGGGCAAGCGCATATCACACAGGTGAAGCGCCGGAAGCCTGAAGTTAGTGATGTAACCGATCAGCTCCACGATCATTTGCAGGATTATGACGAGCCAGATCAGGTCCCTATCCCACATCTAACCGAAGTATTACGAGAGTTGAGGCTCAGAGTGGGTCAATCCGTAAAGCCCTTCCACCAACTGCAAACTAAAATCAAAGTACTGGAAGAAGATATCGATGTAGACTTACAAAGTCAGAGTTGGTGGAGAAAGGTCTGGGATTGGGGAATAATTGTGAACATCCATCCTTGGATTCGTATAATTTCACACATACTGGTCGGGACAAAATTGATCTTAGCGATAACATGGGGCATAATTTGATCTAAGCAACCGGGACTCCTGAAACCGCGTGACTGGCCAGCACGTTGAGGCAGGGAGTACCGGGCCGTGCACAAAATTGAGAGTAAACATTGATGAATGAGAATTTATCATGCAATGATAACAGGAGGGAATGTGAATGTAGGTGGAAGAATCATGAAAGGGTTAATAAAATGGTTCTACGAATCAATAAGAAAATAAAAAAGACAGAATTGGTTTCCCGTGAGAAAGTAGTGGATAAAGTAGCTTGTGTGACCATCACTGATAAACAAGGGTTTATGGCCATGACTTGAAAAGGAGCACATTTGCTTTGTGTGATTAAGCTGGGCTATTCCGCTCGTAAAAGCACAAAGTGTTCTAAAGATAAACAGGCTGTCAATTCATGAAGCCCCAGTAACACACTGTGATTGATGAAACAGGCCATACCTCCTTCGGTTTGTAAGAATAAAAGGGATGCGTCTGTGAGGATAGGCAGACCTTTTGTCTGCCTGCCCCGGAATCTGTAGACTCTGTGCTGGCAGTTTGGTAACAGGTCCGAAGCTACTTCAATAAAGACGTAAAGATTGAAGGTTTCTGACTCGATTGTTGTCGAATGCAGCTGACCACCCGAACTAGGACTTAACATTGGCCAGATAGAAATTTTACCATCACTGCAGACCCGAGGGCCAGGATGTCACCAAATATGCTGCGGAACTCAGGAGACTCGCGGTGCCGTGTGATTTTGGCGCACACCTTGACGAGTTGTTGCGGGACATTTTTGTTATGGGGATTGGCCATGAGGACCTCCTTCACAAGCTGCTAGCCACGGAACCCACAGTCACCCTGACAAAGGCCATCATCATCAGCCGGGCATATATAACCTCGACGTGCAGCACCAAGCAAATGATCCACACAGTCTCGAACCCGGCAGGCACTGTCCACAGGATAGCGCCCACCATGGACAAAACTGCAGAACGTGGCTCTGCCCGGGGCAGATAGCATGGATCTCGGGCTCCTGGAGGTCAGAGTCCGTTGAGGGGGGCCAATCAAGCAGCACCATGCTGACGTTGTGGAGGAAGCCATGGGGCTCACCGGTGCAGGTTTGCGGAGTATACGTGCATTACCTGCCATGTTAAAGGCCACCTTCAGCGTATGTGTAAAAGAAATCAGACTCACCGTGTGGCTGAGGAGATGGGGGATGATCCACTGTTCAGCGAGGAGCAGGTAGAAGATGATAAGGTGTTTGGACTGTACATCTGTACCGACGATTCGCCCCCAGTGATAAGGGAAGTAAAAATCAACGGAGTCCCTGTGAGTATGGAGGTGGACACGGGCTCGGGTCCGTCGTTGATGAGTCAGAGAACTTTTGATAAACTGTGGATTAACCGAGCTGCACGACCCAAGCTGGTCCTGGTCACGGCGAAGCTGTGTACCTACACCAGGGAACTGATACCTGTTCTCGGCAGAGCGATGGTGCAGGTATCCCACGGGGACGAGACGCACGCTTTACCTCTGTGGGTCGTTGCAGGCTCCTCGGCCGGAGGTGGATGGGGACGGTCCGTGGGAGCTGGGAAGACTTCATTCCTCCACAGGCTGCTGCTCCCCGGGGTGCTGCCGTGCCCCGGGTCCCCAAGAGAGCAGCGCCGACCGAGCTGGAGCTGCAGCCTCAATCCACCCACAGGCAAACCCCAGGCCCGGGCCTCACACAGACCCTGAAGCCCCAGCCCCCACAGGCAAGTCCCAGGCCCGGGCCTCACACAGAGACGCTGCAGCCCCAGGCCCCACAGGCAAGCCCCAGGCCAGGGCCTCACACAGAGACCCTGCAGCCCCAGCCCCCACAGGCAAACCCCAGGCCCGGGCCTCACACAGACCCTGAAGCCCCAGCCCCCACAGGCAAGTCCCATGCCCGGGCCTCACACAGACCCTGAAGCCCCAGCCCCCACAGGCAAGTCCCAGGCCCGGGCCTCACACAGAGACGCTGCAGCCCCAGGCCCCACAGGCAAGCCCCAGGCCCGGGCCTCACACAGAGACGCTGCAGCCCCAGGCCCCACAGGCAAGCCCCAGGCCAGGGCCTCACACAGAGACCCTGCAGCCCCAGCCCCCACAGGCAAGTCCCAGGCCCGGGCCTCACACAGAGACGCTGCAGCCCCAGGCCCCACAGGCAAGCCCCAGGCCAGGGCCTCACACAGAGACGCTGCAGCCCCAGGCCCCACAGGCAAGCCCCAGGCCCGGGCCTCACACAGAGACCCTGCAGCCCCAGGCCCCACAGGCAAGCCCCAGGCCCGGGCCTCACACAGAGACCCTGCAGCCTCAACCCCCCCACAGGCAAGCCCCAGGCCCGGGCCTCACATAGAGACCCTGCAGCCCCAGGCCCCACAGGCAAGCCCCAGGCCCGGGACTCACACACAGACTCTGCAGCCCCAGGCCCCACAGGCAAGCCCCAGGCCCGGGCCTCACACAGAGACCCTGCAGCCTCAACCCCCCCACAGGCAAGCCCCAGGCCCGGGCCTCACATAGAGACCCTGCAGCCCCAGGCCCCACAGGCAAGCCCCAGGCCCGGGCCTCACACACAGACCCTGCAGCCTCAACCCCCCCACAGGCAAGCCCCAGACCCGGGCCTCACATAGAGACCCTGCAGCCCCAGGCCCCACAGGCAAGTCCCAGGCCCGGGCCTCACACAGAGACCCTGCAGCCCCAGGCCCCACAGGCAAGTCCCAGGCCCGGGCCTCACACAGAGACCCTGCAGCCCCAGGCCCCAAAGGCAAGTCCCAGGCCCGGGCCTCACACAGAGACCCTGCAGCCCCAGGCCCCACAGGCAAGTCCCAGGCCCGGGCCTCACACAGAGACGCTGCAGCCCCAGGCCCCACAGGCAAGCCCCAGGCCAGGGCCTCACACAGAGACCCTGCAGCCCCAGCCCCCACAGGCAAACCCCAGGCCCGGGCCTCACACAGACCCTGAAGCCCCAGCCCCCACAGGCAAGTCCCAGGCCCGGGCCTCACACAGACCCTGAAGCCCCAGCCCCCACAGGCAAGTCCCAGGCCCGGGCCTCACACAGAGACGCTGCAGCCCCAGGCCCCACAGGCAAGCCCCAGGCCAGGGCCTCACACAGAGACGCTGCAGCCCCAGGCCCCACAGGCAAGCCCCAGGCCCGGGCCTCACACAGAGACCCTGCAGCCCCAGCCCCCACAGGCAAGTCCCAGGCCCGGGCCTCACATAGAGACCCTGCAGCCCCAGGCCCCACAGGCAAGCCCCAGGCCCGGGCCTCACACAGAGACCCTGCAGCCTCAACCCCCCCTCATGCAAGCCCCAGGCCCGGGCCTCACATAGAGACCCTGCAGCCCCAGGCCCCACAGGCAAGTCCCAGGCCCGGGCCTCACACAGAGACCCTGCAGCCCCAGGCCCCACAGGCAAGTCCCAGGCCCGGGCCTCACACAGAGACCCTGCAGCCCCAGGCCCCACAGGCAAGTCCCAGGCCTGGGCCTCACACAGAGACCCTGCAGCCCCAGGCCCCACAGGCAAGTCCCAGGCCCGGGCCTCACACAGAGACCCTGCAGCCCCAGGCCCCACAGGCAAGCAGCCCTGCAGAGAGGGGCCTAGTGGGGGGGAAGTGAGCCGGCGGGGCGCTGCGGGATCCAGGGGCCGGTGGTTCGGAAGGGCCCCGCCTCGGAGCTGGTAGCATCGGTTGGCGGCAGCAGCTGGGGGTCGGCGGCCATGGCAGCCACAAGGGAGGCCGCTACGGGGGACGCGGCAAGTGCGGCCGCTGGAGACACCACGATGGCCGCTGGAGAGGTGGCAGCGGAGGGGAGCGGAGGCTGCGACGGCGGAGAAGATGGCGGCGCCCAAGGAGAAGCCTCGTGGAATCCTCCTGCATCAAAGATGGCGCCTTAAAGAGGAAATGCACCCGGGAGTCTTAAAAGGGCCTTACAAAGAGGTGGTCCCCACAAAGGACTTCTGTTTGGCAGAGCGAGTCTAAAATGAGCTATGTTAATGTGAGATAGTGAATTTATAATAAGAATTCCTTTTTTCATGCTGAATGGCCACTGTATTTGTGTAAAATAATGGATGAAGCACAATTAATGATAACGGCTAACAAGGAAATCAAGGTTCCGTTTCCAGTCAATAACCAGTTAATGTACCAGATAAAATGTACCATACTAACGCATTGTCTAGGCCCACCTGCCTTCCGTTGGACAAGTGTGATGTTATGTAATGATGTGTGTATCATCCCAGCACCTTAAATGTATTGTAAGTACTATGCCACACCACAGAGGGCGCTGCGGTGGGAAACCCTGGTAGTACCTGTAACAAGGGCGAGATAAGGATGACCACTACACCTGGGAGGCACTCTGGAGCTGAACAATAAAGGACGAAGGTCACAGCAGTTAGACTTACACCAGACCGTGTGGAGTCAGTGATTTGTGTGCTACATACACCACACCCCTTTCCTGCTTTCTCTCCATACCCCTTGATCCCTTTAAGGGCCATATCTAACTCCCTCTTGAATATATCCAATGAACTGGCCTCAACAACTCTCTGCGGCAGGGAATTCCACAGGTTAACAACTCTCTAAGTGAAGAAGTTTCTCCTCAGCTCATGGCCTACCCCTTATCCTAAGACTGTGTCCCCTGGTTCTGGACTTCCCCAACATCGGGAACATTCTTCCCGCATCTAACCTGTCCAAACCCGTCAGAATCTTATATTTCTTATATGTTTCCATGAGATCCCCTTTCATCCTTCTAAACTCCAGTGTATAAAGGCCCAGTTGATCCAGTCTCTCCTCATATGTCAGTCCGGCCATCCCAGGAATCAGTCTGGTGAACCTTCGCTGCACTCCCTCAATAGCAAGAACGTCCTTCCTCAGATTAGGAGACCAAAACTGAACACAATATTCCAGGTGTGGCCTCACCAAGGGCCCTGTACAACTGCAGTAAGACCTCCCTGCCCCTGCACTCAAATCCCCTCGCTATGAAGGCCAACATGCCATTTGTCTTCTTAACCGCCTGCTGTACCTGCATGCCAACTTTCAATGACTGATGAACCATGACACCCAGGTCTCATTGCATCTCCCATTTTCCTAATCTGCCGCCATTCAGATAATATTCTGCCTTCGTGTTTTTGCCCCAAAATGGATAACCTCACATTTATCCACATTATACTGCATCTGCCTTGTATTTGCCCATTCGCCTAACCTGTCCAAGTCACCCTGCAGCCTCTTAGCGCCCTCCTCACAGCTCACACTGCCACCCAGCTTAGTGTCATCTGCAAACTTGGAGATATTACACTCAATTCCTTCATCTAAATCATTGATGTATATTGTAAAGAGCTGGGGTCCTAGCACTGAGCCCTGCGGCATCCCACTGGTCACTGCCTGCCATTCTGAAAAGGACCCGTTTATCCCGACTCTCTGCTTCCTGTCTGCCAACCAGTTCTCTATCCACATCAGTACATTACCCCCAATACCATGTGCTTTGATTTTGCATGCCAATGGAGTATAAAAGTCGGGAAGTCCTGCTACAACTGTACGGGGCGTTAGTAAGACCACACCTGGAGTACTGCACACAGTTTGGGTCTGGACTTGTCTCCATTCCCGTGCCGAGGGGATTGCTACACCAGACGGGAGGGGCAACATTTGGGGACACTGATTCCCCACCAATTCCCATTCCCCTTCTTTCTGGTGGATAATGGAGGGGCCACTGTGTGTCATGTGCAAGTCAGTAAGAATTGTCAGCAAGCTCTTTCTAATTGGAGATTTTATTCAGTGGAAACTTGGACACTATTGTAGATTTTGTACCAAAGATCAATTTAGGATTAAAGTAAAAATTCATAATTTTTTTCGAAACTGAATTTCTGTTGAGAGTTGCTGAATTAAGGGGAAATATAACACACAGCATTTCTTAAATGGACACTGCAGCCCCGAGAACACCATCAGCAATATATCCAGAATATTAAAGTCCAGCCCAGTTATAGGGTTATTAACATCAGCAGAAACAAAAAACAGCTGTCAGAATGAACATGGTTCAGTCGGGATGTGATTAACAGCAGCAATAACAGCAGGTTCCAACCCCTGCAGTCACTTGTGAACTCGCTGGTGTTTCAGCAAGTTGGATGAATTAGTGAATCCCTTCCCACACACAGAGCAGGTGAACGGCCTCTCCCCAGTGTGAACTCGCTGGTGTCTCAGCAGGTTGGATGACCCAGTGAATCGTTTTCCACACTCTGAGCAGGTGAACGGCCTCTCCCCAGTGTGAACTTGCTGGTGTGTCAGCAGGTTGGATGACTGAGTGAATCCCTTCCCACACTCAGAGCAGGTGAATGGCCTCTCCCCAGTGTGAACCTGCTGGTGTCTCAGCAGGTGGGATGACTGAGTGAATCCCTTCCCACACTCAGAACAGGTGAACGGCCTCTTCCCAGTGTGAACTCGCTGGTGTCTCAGCAGGGCAGATGACACAATGAATCCCTTCCCACACACAGGGCAGGTGAAAGGCCTCTCTCCGGTGTGAACTCGCTGGTGAGTTACAAGTTTGGATGACACAGTGAATCCCTTCCCACACACAGGGCAGGTGAAAGGCCTCTCTCCGGTGTGAACTCGCTGGTGTTTCAGCAGGTTGGATGACTGAATGAACACCCTCCTACACTTAGAGCAGGTGAACGGCCTCTCCCCAGTGTGAACTCGCTGGTGAGTTACAAGTTGGGATAACCCAGTGAATCCCTTCCCACACATGGGGCAAGTGAACGGCCTCTCCTCAGTGTGACTGCGTCGATGAATTTCCAGCTCAGACGGTAATCTGAATACCTTCCCACAGTCCCCACATTCCCACGGTTTCTCCATGGTGCGGGTGTCCTTGTGACTCTCCAGGTTGGATGATCAGTTGAAGCCTCGCCCACACACACAACACGTTTACAGTTTCTCCCCGCTGTGAATGGTGCGATGTTTTTTCAGGCTGTGTAACTGGTTAAAGCTCTTTCCACAGGCAGTGCACTGGAACACTCACTCGGGTGTGTGTGTCTCGGTGCTTTTCCAGTCACACTGATATTTGAAATCTATTCCCACAGACAGAACAGACAAACAGTTCTCCTTCCACTTTCAAAGGCCGATGATATTCAGGTCCTGATGAATCAATTGTCTCCGTCAGATCTTGACGTGATGTTTGGTTTGTGTTTCCTGTCTGAAAATCTCCCCTTCTAATACACTGTAAAAGGAGATAATAAAACTCATCACTGTAAATACAAGACAGAAATTCAGGATAGACAAACCTAGTTTCCGTGGAACATTCTTTTCTCCTGTTCTTACAAAGCTGTAAATCCCTGTCCCACACATTGTCTCTCCTGCTGTGCTGAAATCCAAACCCATCGCACATATCTCGACAGCTTCTCCTCCACTCCCAGTTTTCACCACCAATTCTGGCTGGGTTCAGTTCTACACTCAATGGTTCCCCTCCCTCTCCTCCCCTGAAGGTGCTGACTCTGGCTGGGTTCAGTTCCACACTCACTGGTTCCCCTCCCTCTCCTCCCCTGAAGGTGCTGACTCTGGCTGGGTTCAGTTCTACACTCACTGGTTCCCCTCCCCTGAAGGTGCTGACTCTGGCTGGGTTCAGTTCTACACTCACTGGTTCCCTTCCCTCTCCTCCCCTGATGGTGCTGACTCTGACTGGGTTCTGTTCTATATTCAATGGTACCCCTCCCTCTCCTCCCCTCAAGATGCTGATACTGGCTGGGTTCAGTTCTACACTCACTGGTTCCCCTCCCTCCCTTCCCTGTTGGTGCTAACTCTGGCTGGGTCCTGATATAGACTCTCTGGGTCCCCTCCCTCTCCTCCCCTCAAGATGCTGATACTGGCTGGGTTCAGTTCTATACTCACTACATAAGAACATAAGAAATAGGAGCAGGAGTCGGCCATGTGGCCCCTCGAGCCTGCTCAGCCATTTAATACTATCATGTCTGATCCGATCATGGACTCAGGTCCACTTCCCTGCCCGCTCCCCATAACCCGTTATTCCCTTATTAGTTAAGTAACTGTCTATCTCTGTCTAAAATATATTCAATGACCCGGCTTCCACAGCTCTCTGAGGCAACGAATTCCACAGATTTACAACCCTCAGAGAAGAAATTTATCCTCATCTCGGTTTTAAATGGGCAACCCCTTATTCTAAGACTATGCCTCCTCCTTCTAGTCTCTCCTATCAGTGGAAACATCCTCTCTGCATTCACCTTGTCAAGCCCCC
The DNA here is from genome assembly GCF_044704955.1 of Pristiophorus japonicus. Taxonomy (NCBI): domain Eukaryota; kingdom Metazoa; phylum Chordata; class Chondrichthyes; family Pristiophoridae; genus Pristiophorus; species Pristiophorus japonicus. The sequence continues at coordinate 96,688 of NW_027251590.1, read as the reverse complement.
TCGTAATCTTATATGTTTCGATAAGATCACCTCTCATTCTTCTGAATTCCAATGAGTACAGGCTCAACCTACTCAACCTTTCCTGATCAGTCAACCCCCTCATCTCCGGAATCAACCGAGTGAACCTTCTCTGAACTGCCTCCAAAGCAAGTATATCCTTTCTTAAATATGGAAACTAAAACTGCACGCAATATTCTAGGTGTGGCCTCACCAATACCTTCCTGCTTTTATACTCCATCCCCTTTGCAATAAAGGCCAAGATTCCATTGGCCTTCCTGATCACTTGCTGTACCTGCATACTAACCTTTTGTGTTTCATGCACCAGTACCCCCAGATCCCGCTGTACTGCAGCACTTTGCAATCTTTCTCCATTTCACCACAGTGCATAACCTCACACTTTCCAACATTATACTCCATCTGCCAAATATTTGCCCACTCACTTAGCCTGTGTATGTCCCTTTGCAGAATGTTTGTGTTCTCCTCACACATTACTTTTCGTCCCATCTTTGTATTGTCAGCAAACTTGGCTACGTTACACTCAGTCCCTTCTTCCAAGTCATTAATATAGATTGTAAATAGTTGGGGCCCCAGCACTGATCCCTGCGGCACCCCACTAGTTACTGATTGCCAACCAGAGAATGAACCATTTATCCCGACTCTCTGTTAGCCAATGCTCCATCCATGTTGATATATTACCCCCAATCCCATGAACTTTTATCTTGTGCAGTAACCTGTTATGTGTCACCTTGTCAAATACCTTCTGGAAGTCCAAATACACCACATCCACTGGTTCCCCTTTAGACACCCTGTTCATTACATCCTCAAAGAATTTCAGCAAATTTGTCAAACCTGACTTCCCCTTCATCAATCCATGCTGACCCTGCCTGACTGAACTATGTTTTTCCAAATGTCCTGCTACTGCTTCTTTAATAATGGACTCCAACATTTTCCTAACCACAGATGGTAGACTAACTGGTCTATAGTTTCCTGCTTTTTTTAAATAGGGGCGTTACATTTGCAGTTTTCCAATCTGCTGGGACCTCCCCAGAATCCAGGGAATTTGGGTAAATTACAACCAATGCATCCACTATCCCTGCCGTTACTTCTCTTAAGACCCGAGGATGTCAGCCATCAGGTCCAGGGGATTTATCTGCCTTTAGTCCCATTATCTTACTGAGTACCACCTCCTTAGTGATTGTGATTATGTTAAGTTCCCACCCCACCCCATAGCCCCTTGATGATCGATTGTTGGGATATTGTTAGTGTCCTCTACCGTAAAGACTGATACAAAATATTTGTTCAGAGTTTCTGCCATCTCCATGTTCCCCATTACTAATTCCCCGGTCTCGTCCTCTAAGGGACCAACATTTACTTTAGCCACTTTTTTCCTTTTTATATACCTATAGAAACTCTTGCTATCTGTTTTTATATTTCGTGCTAGTTTACTTTCATAGTCTATCTTCCCTTTCTTAATCATTTTTTTGGTCATTCTTTGCTGGCTTTTAAAAGACTTCCTAATCTTCTGTCCTCCCAGTAGTTTTGGCCACTTTGTATGCCCTTGTTTTTAATTGGATACCGTCCTTTATTTCTTTAATTAGCCACGGATGGTTATCTTTTCTTTTACCCTTTCCTCCTCACTGGAATATATTTTTCTTGAGAGTTGTGAAATATCTCCTTAAATGTACTCCACTGTTCATCAACCGTCCTACACTTTAATCTATTTTCCCAGTCCACTTTAGCCAACTCAGCCCTCATATCTTTGTAGTCTCCTTTATTTAAGCTTAGTACGCTGGTTTGAAATCCAACTTCCCACCCTCCATCTGAATTTGAAATTCAACCGTGCTATGATCACTCATTCCAAGGGAATCCTTCATAGGAGATTGTTTATTAATCCTGTCTCATTACACAGGATCAGATCTAAGATAGCCTGCCCCCTGGTTGGTTCCATTACATACTGCTGAAGGAACCCGTCCCTTATGCACTCTATGAACTCTTCCTCAAGGCTACCCTGACCAATTTGATTTGTCCAATCAATATGGAGGTTAAAATCACCCATGATTATTGCGGTTCCCTTTTTACAAGCCCCCACTCTTTCCTGGTTTATGCTCTGACCAACAGAGTTGCTACTGTTAGGGGGCCTATAGACTATGCCCACCAGTGACTTTTTCCCCTTATTGTTCCTTATCTCCAACCAAACTGTTTCAACACCCTTATCATTTGAGCCAATATCGTTTCTCACTATTGCAGTGAACCCATCCTTTAGCAATAGAGCAACACCACCTCCTTTTCCTTTCTGTCTGTCTGTCTGTCTGGATTGTCAAGTACCCCTGAACATTTAATTTTCAGTTCTGGTCACCTTGCAACCACGTCTCTGTAATGGTTATCAGATCATACCCATTTGTCTCTATTTGTGCCGTCAACTCATCTATTTTGTTGCAAATGCTATGTGCATTTAGACAATGTGCCTTTAAGTTCGTTTTTTTACCCTTTTTTCCTACTTGTTTCCTCTCTCCTTCAAACTCACTTCCTTTATTTTTGCTTTCTAATTCCAGCTTTATCCCCTTCCTACTGAACCTATTTTCAGGTTCCCATCCCCCTGCCAAGCTAGTTTAAACCCTCCCCAACAGCACTAGCAAACCCCCTCCCCCTCCGAGGATATTGGACCCGATCCTGTTGAGGTGCAACCCATCCGGCTTGTACACGTCCCACCTCCCCCAGAAACGGTCCCAATGCCTCAGGAAACTAAAGCCCTCCCTCCTGCACCATCTCTCCAGCCAGGCATTCATCTGCTCGATCCTCCTGTTTCTGTGCTCACCAGCTCGAGGCACCAGGAGTAATCCAGAGATTACTACCTTTGAGGTCCTGCTATTTAATCTCTCTCCTAGCTCCCTAAACTCTGCCTGCAGGACCTCATCCCTCTTTCTACCGATGTCATTGGTACCGATGTGGACCACGACCTCTGGCTGTTCACCCTCCCCCCCAGAATGCCCTGCAGCTGCTCAGTGACATCCTTGACCCTGGCACCAGGGAGGCAACACACCATCCTGGAGTCATGTCTGCGGCCGCAGAAACACCTGTCTCCTCCCCTGCCTGTGGAATCCCCTACCACTAGAGCTCTTCCATTCTTCCCCCCCTCCCCCGGTGCAGCTGAGCCGCCCGTGGTGCCGTGGACTTGGCTCTGGCTGCACTCCCCAGAGCCATCATCGCCCTCACCGGTGCTCAGAACAGAATACCGATTGGAGAGCGAGATGGACTCAGGGGACTCCTGCACTACCTGCCTAGTCCTCCTCTTCTGTCTGGCGGTCACCCTCTCTGCCTGCACACTCTGAAGCTGTGCGGTGACCGCCTCTAGAAACATTCTATCCCCGGAGCTCTCAGTCTCTCGGATACATCGCAGTGACTCCAGCCGCCGCTCAAACTCCAAAACACGGAGCTGGAGTTGGTGCAGCTGGAGACACCTCCTGAACACATGGTCATGCAGGCTGAGTGAAGCATCCAGGATTTCCCACATGCCACAGGCTGTGCAATCCACGGGACTGAGCTGTCCTGCCATCCCTCGAGTTACACTCCCAACAACTCGAAACCTTAGCACAATACACACAGCCGTTACTCAGCAAACAGCCGACTTAATTAACTGGCTCTCCTTGGAATAAAATCATATATTATTGGCAGATCCGACTGACAACAATGCCAAAGGTTTCCTACTGAAAAGAAAAAGATAAAATACTCACCAATCCACCAGCCAATCACTTACCCGCTTGGCTGTGACGTCACACTTCCATTTTGATTTAAAAAAAAAACTTTTTGTCCCTGCACCAGCTGGCTCCTCCCATTCCCACTGCAGTGGCTCCTCCTACTCTCGGGCCCTTTTATCTGGGCCTGGCTCCTCCCATTCCCACTGCAGTGGCTCCTCCTACTCTCGGGCCCTTTTATCTGGGCCTGGCTCCTCCCATTCCCACTGCAGTGGCTCCTCCTACTCTCGGGCCCTTTTATCTGGGCCTGGCTCCTCCCATTCCCACTGCTGTGGCTCCTCCTACTCTCGGGCCCTTTTATCTGGGCCTGGCTCCTCCCATTCCCACTGCTGTGGCTCCTCCTACTCTCGGGCCCTTTTATCTGGGCCTGGCTCCTCCCATTCCCACTGCAGTGGCTCCTCCTACTCTCGGGCCCTTTTATCTGGGCCTGGCTCCTCCCATTCCCACTGCAGTGGCTCCTCCTACTCTCGGGCCCTTTTATCTGGGCCTGGCTCCTCCCATTCCCACTGCTGTGGCTCCTCCTACTCTCGGGCCCTTTTATCTGGGCCTGGCTCCTCCCATTCCCACTGCAGTGGCTCCTCCTACTCTTGGGCCCTTTTATCTGGGCCTGGCTCCTCCCATTCCCACTGCTGTGGCTCCTCCTACTCTCAGGCCCATTTATCTGGGCCTGGCTCCTCCCATTCCCACTGCTGTGGCTCCTCCTACTCTCGGGCCCTTTTATCTGGGCCTGGCTCCTCCCATTCCCACTGCAGTGGCTCCTCCTACTCTCGGGCCCTTTTATCTGGGCCTGGCTCCTCCCATTCCTACTGCAGTGGCTCCTCCTACTCTCAGGCCCTTTTATCTGGGCCTGGCTCCTCCCACTCCCACTGCTGTGGCTCCTCCTACTCTCAGGCCCTTTTATCTGAGCCTGGCTCCTCCCACTCCCACTGCTGATCTGATCATGGACTCAGCTCCACTTCACCACCCACTCCCCATAACCCTTTACTCTCTTATCGCTCAAAAATCTGTCTATCTCTGCCTTAAATATATTCAATGACCCAGCCTCCACAGCTCTCTGGGGCAGAGAATTCCACAGAGTTATAACCCTCTGAGAGAAGAAATTCCTCCTCATCTCAGTTTTAAATGGGCGACCCCTTATTCTGAAACTATGCCCCCAGTTCTAAATTCCACCATGAGTGGAAACGTCCTCTCTGCAGCTACCTTATCGAGCCCCCTCAGTATCTTATATGTTTCAATAAGGTCACCTCTCATTCTTCTGAACTCCAATGAGTATAGGTTCAACCTACTCACTCTTTCTTCATAACATATACCCTTCAACTCAGGAATCAACCTAGTGAACCTCCTCTGAACTGCCTCCAATGAAAGTATAGAGTTCCTTAAATACGAAGACCAAAGCTGTATGCAGTACTCCAGGTGTGGCCTCACCAATACCTTGTACAGTTCGAGCAGGACTTCTCTGCTTTTATACTCTATTACCCCTTGCAACCCCAGCTTCTCCAGTCTGTCCAGGTAACTGAAGTCCCTCATCCCTGGAATCATTCTTGTAAATCTTTTCTGCATCTTCTCTAAGGCCTTCACATCATTCCTTAAGTGTGGTGCCCAGAATTGGGCACAATACTCCAATATTGAGGCCGAACCAGTGTATAGTACAGGTTCATCATCATATCCACACTTTTGTACTCTATACCACTATTTATAAACAGAGAAACTGTCTAATGTAATATAAACAGAGGTAGGGTCTAGTGTAATATAAACAGGGACAGGGTCTAGTGTAATATAAACAGGGACAGGGCCGAGTGTAATATAAACAGAGACAGGGTCTAGTGTAATATAAACAGGGACAGGGTCTCGTGTAATACAAACAGAGACAAGGCCGAGTGTAATATAAACAGGGACAGGGTCTCGTGTAATATAAACAGAGACAGGGCCCAGTGTAATATAAACAGAGACAGGGTCCAGTGTAATATAAACAGGGACAGGGTCTAGTGTAATATAAACAGGGACAGGTTCCAGTGTAATATAAACAGAGACAGGGTCTAGTGTAATATAAACAGGGACAGGGTCTAGTGTAATATAAACAGGGACAGGGTCTAGTGTAATATAAACAGAGACAGGGTCTAGTGTAATATAAACAGAGACAGGGTCTAGTGTAATATAAACAGAGACAGGGTCTAGTGTATTATAAACAGAGACAAGGCCTAGTGTAATATAAACAGAGACAGGGTCTAGTGTAATAGAAACAGAGACCGGGTCAAGTGTAATATAAACAGAGACCGGGTCTAGTGTAATATAAACAGAGACCGGGTCCAGTGTAATATAAACAGAGACCGGGTCTAGTGTAATATAAACAGAGACCGGGTCTAGAGTAATATTAACAGGGACAGGGTCTAGTGTAATATAAACAGAGACAGGGTCTAGTGTAATAGAAACAGAGACCGGGTCAAGTGTAATATAAACAGAGACCGGGTCTAGTGTAATATAAACAGAGACCGGGTCCAGTGTAATATAAACAGAGACCGGGTCTAGTGTAATATAAACAGAGACCGTGTCTAGTGTAATATTAACAGGGACCGGGTCTAGTGTAATATAAACAGAGACCGGGTCTAGTGTAATATAAACAGGGACAGGATCTAGTGTAATATAAACAGAGACAGGGTCCAGTGTAATATAAACAGAGACAGGGTCCAGTGTAATATAAACAGAGACAGGTTCTAGTGTAATATAAACAGAGACAGGGTCCAGTGTAATATAAACAGAGACAGGGTCCAGTGTAATATAAACAGAGACAGGGTCTAGTGTAATATAAACAGAGACAGGGTCTAGTGTAATATAAACAGGGACAGGGTCTAGTGTAATATAAACAGGGACAGGGTCTAGTGTAATATAAACAGAGACAGGGTCCAGTGTAATATAAACAGAGACAGGGTCTAGTGTAATATAAACAGAGACAGGGTCTAGTGTAATATAAACAGAGACAGGGTCTAGTGTAATATAAACAGAGACAGGGTCTAGTGTAATATAAACAGAGACAGGGTCCAGTGTAATATAAACAGAGACAGGGTCTAGTGTAATATAAACAGAGACAGGGTCTAGTGTAATATAAACAGAGACAGGGTCTAGTGTAATATAAACAGAGACAGGGTCTAGTGTAATATAAACAGGGACAGGGTCTAGTATAATATAAACAGAGACAGAGTCTAGTGTAATATAAACAGAGACAGGGTCCAGTGTAATATAAACAGAGACACGGTCCAGTGTAATATAAACAGAGACAGGGTCTAGTGTAATATAAACAGAGACAGGGTCTAGTGTAATATAAACAGGGACAGGGTCTAGTGTAATATAAACAGGGACAGGGTCTAGTGTAATATAAACAGCGACAGGGTCCAGTGTAATATAAACAGAGACAGGGTCTAGTGTAATATAAACAGAGACAGGGTCTAGTGTAATATAAACAGAGACAGGGTCTAGTGTAATATAAACAGGGACAGGGTCTAGTATAATATAAACAGAGACAGGGTCTAGTGTAATATAAACAGAGACAGGGTCCAGTGTAATATAAACAGAGACAGGGTCGAGTGTAATATAAACAGAGACAGGGTCTAGTGTAATATAAACAGAGACAGGGTCTAGTGTAATATAAACAGGGACAGGGTCTAGTGTAATATAAACAGAGACAGGGTCTAGTGTAATATAAACAGAGACAGGGTCTGGTGTAATATAAACAGAGACAGGGTCTAGTGTAATATAAACAGAGACAGGGTCTAGTGTAATATAAACAGCGACAGGGTCCAGTGTAATATAAACAGAGACATGGTGTAGTGTAATATAAACAGAGACAGGGTCTAGTGTAATATAAACAGAGACAGGGTCTGGTGTAATATAAACAGAGACAGGGTCTAGTGTAATATAAACAGAGACAGGGTCTAGTGTAATATAAACAGAGACAGGGTCCAGTGTAATATAAACAGAGACAGGGTCTAGTGTAATATAAACAGGGACAGGGTCTAGTGTAATATAAACAGAGACAGGGTCCAGTGTAATATAAACAGAGACAGGGTCTAGTGTAATATAAACAGAGACAGGGTCTAGTGTAATATAAACAGAGACAGGGTCCAGTGTAATATAAACAGAGACAGGGTCTGGTGTAATATAAACAGAGACAGGGTCCAGTGTAATATAAACAGAGACAGGGTCCAGTGTAATATAAACAGAGACAGGGCCTGGTGTAATATAAACAGAGACAGGGCCTGGTGTAATATAAACAGAGACAGGGGCCAGTGTAATATAAACAGAGACAGGGTCTAGTGTAATATAAACAGAGACAGGGTCCAGTGTAATATAAACAGAGACAGGGCCTGGTGTAATATAAACAGAGACAGGGTCTGGTGTAATATAAACAGAGACAGGGTCCAGTGTAATATAAACAGAGACAGGGTCCAGTGTAATATAAACAGAGACAGGGTCTAGTGTAATATAAACAGAGACAGGGTCCAGTGTAATATAAACAGAGACAGGGTCTAGTGTAATATAAACAGAGACAGGGCCGAGTGTAATATAAACAGAGACAGGGTCCAGTGTAATATAAACAGAGACAGGGCCTGGTGTAATACGGTGCGAACTGGTTTAAAAGCTCTGCAGATCTGATTCAACACCAGTGAGTTCACACTGATGGGAAACAGTTCAGTCGCTCTCACTGTGGGAAGAGGTTCAGTCATTCACCCTCACTGCACACCGACACACTCACACTGGGGAGAGACCATTTACCTGCTCCGTGTGTGGGAAGGGATTCACTTGCTCATCCATGCTGCTGAACAAGGGATCAGACATTTAGGACTGAGATGAGGAGAAATTTCCTCACTCAGAGGATGGTGAATCTTTGGAAATCTCTGCTCCAGAGAGCTGTAGGTGCTCAGCCATTGAGTAGATTCAAGACAGAGGGTGATCATTTTTTGGAAACTAAGGGAATTAAGGGATATAGGGATAGTGCAGGAAGATGGAGTTGAGCTAGAAGATCAGCCATGATCTTGTTGAATGGCAGAGCAGGCCTGAAGGGGCAAAAAGGCCGACTCTGGCTCCTATCTGTTATGTTCTTTTATACCGGTGGACACGGCCTGCTCCCTCTCCAGGGCCACCCGGCACAGACCAGACCGCAGGAAGAGAGGCAGGCAGCCAGAGTGACCCCCCAGACCCTGTTCATCCTGGACCTACAAATTGCTGTTCTAGCCAGGCCCAAGAGCAGGTCCAGGAGATGATCATCTGACTTACCCACACCCTCCACACCAAAGATTAGGAACATGGGGCTAAATTGTAACCAAACATCGAAGAGCAAGTTATTATTTCAATGGAGAAAAATTGCAAAGTGCTGCAGTACAGCAGGACCTGGGGGTCCTGGTGCATGAAACACAAGGTTCGTATGCAGGTACAGCAAGTGATCAGGGAGGCCAATGGAATCTTGGTCTTTATTGCAAAGGGGATGGAGTATAAATGCAGGGAAGTCTTGCTACAGTTATACAGGGTATTGGTGAGACCACACCTGGAATACTGCGTGCAGTTTTGGTTTCCATATTTAAGAAAGGATATACTTGCTTTGGAGGCAGTTCAGAGAAGGTTCACTCGGTTGATTCCGGGGATGAGGGGGTTGACTTATGGGGAAAGGTTGAGGAGGTTGGGCCTCTACTCATTGGAATTCAGAAGAGTGAGAGGTGATCTTATCGAAACGTATAAGATAATGAGGGGGTTTGACAAGGTGGATGCAGAGAGGATGTTTCCACTGATCGGGGAGATTAGAACTAAGGGGCATGATCTTAGAAAAAAAGGGTCAACCATTTAAAACTGAGCTGAGGAGGAATTTCTTCTCTGAGAGGGTTGTAAATCTGTGGAACTCGCTGCCTCAGAGAGCTGTGGAAGCCGGGTCATTGAATACATTTAAGACAGGAATAGACAGTTTCTTAACCGATAAGGGAATAAGGGGAGCGGGCGGGGAAGTGGACCTGAGTCCATGATCGGATCAGCCATGATCGTATTAAATGGCGGAGCAGGCTCGAGGTGCCGTATGGTCTACTCCTGCTCCTATTTCTTATGTTCTTATGTCAAATACTGACAAATGTTAAACTGTTTTGCTGACAAAAGAAACCTTGATTTGACTTTTAAAAGATGAACAGTTTAACAAGGGTTCACACAGACTCACCTGACTGGCCGACTCAGGATTCACCCCTCAAGCACCGCGATTGGTTACAGAACACGCTGCTCCCTGGGCCCTCCGGCCTCTGAGCTCTCTTCCTGTTGGTTCCCAGAGCAATCAATCACCACTCGCCAACATTACACTGCCAGATGAAGTTGAGGGGCTCAGAGGAAGAAATAAAATGAGGTCGTGAATCTGAGTCAAGTAAAATTAGAGAAGCATGAGTAAATTTATAAACAAAACTATTTAACGTCAAATCAAATGAATTGTTGCAATTAATATATTCCTTTTGGGCCAAGTGGGAAACAAGAGATGTGTGGGCTGTGCAGAGTGTCTGTGCCCGGTTACACAGCGTGTCCCTGGCTCTCCGCTCCAAGTGCACATGTTTCAGCTCACATCCAACTGACTGGATAAACCTCGGCCGTCTAAACCCCATCACACAAATATCAGCATTTGATGTAAGTTATGCTAAACCTTTATAAACACTGGTTAGGCCTCAGCTGGCACATTGTGTTCAATTCTGGGCACCACACTTTCAGAAGGATGTCTAGACCTTAGAGAGGGTGCAGAAGAGATTGACTAGAATGGTACGAAGGATGAGGGACTTCAGTTATGGGGAGATACTGGAGAAGCTGCAGTTATTCTCCTTGGAGCAGAAAAGGTTAAGAGGAGATTTGATAGAGTGTTCAAATTCATGAACGGTTTTAATAGACTAAATAAGGAGAAACACTTTCCAGTGGCAGAAGGGTCAGTAACCAGAGGACACAGAGTTCAGGTGATTGGCAAAAGAAGCAGAGGCGACATGAGGGAACATTTTATAAGCAGCGAGTTGTTGCAATCTGGAACGCACTGCCTGATAGGGTGGTGGAAGCAGATTCAATAGTAACTTTCAAACGTGAATTGGATAAATACTAAAGGGACAATATTTGCAGAGCTATTGGGAAAGATCAGGGGAGTGGAACTAACTGGAGAGCTCTACCATCGAGGTAACAAGGAGGATCGATGAAGGGAGTGCATTTGATGCAGTAGGTATGGATTTTAGCAAGGCTTTTGATAAGGTCCCACCTAAGAACATAAGAAATAGGAGCAGGAGTTGGCCATACGACCCCTCGAGCCTACTCCACCATTTAATACAATCTTGGCTGATGCAATCATGGACTCAGGTCCACTTCCCTGCCCAGTTCCCCATAACCCCTTATTCCCTTATTGGTTAGGGCAGACTGTTCACAAAAACAAAAGCCCATGGGATCCAAGGCAAAGTGGCAAAATTGTCTCAGAGGCAGGAAGCAAAGGGTAATGGTTGATGGGTGTTTTTGTGACTGGAAGGCTGTTTCCAGTGGGGTTCCGCAGGGCTCAGTAGTAGGTCCCTGGCTTTTTGTGGTATATATCAATGATTTTGACCTGAGTGTAGGGTATGATTAAGAAGTTTGCAAATTATAAAAAAATTGGCCATGTGGGTTGATAATGAAGAAGAAAGCTGCAGACTGCAGGAAGATATCAATGGACTGGTCAGGTGGGCAGAACAGTGGCAAATGGAATTCAACCCAGTGTGAGGTAATGCATTTGGGGAGGGCTAACAAGACAAGGGAATACACAATAAATGGTAGGGCACTGAGAAGTGTAGAGGAACAGAGCGACCTTGCAGTGCTTGTCCACAGATCCCTGAAGGGAGCAGGAGAGGTAGATAAGGTGGTTATGAAAGCATTTGGGATACTTGCCTTTATTAGCTGAGGCATAGAATATAAGAGCTTGACACTAAAACACTCGTTAGGCCACAGCTAGAGTACTGTGTGCAGTTGTGGTCATCACATTACAGGAAAGATGTGATTACACTTGACAGGGTACAGAGATTTACGAGGTATTGCCTGGACTGGAGAATTTTAACGAAGAGGAAAGATTGAATAGGTGGGGTTGTTTTCTTCGGAAAAGAGACGCTGAGGGGAGACCTGATTGAGGTGTATAAAATTATGAGGGGCCCAGATAGAGTGGATGGGAAGGATCTATTTCCTTTAACCGAGGGGTCAATAACTGGAGGGCATAGGTTTAAAGTCATTGGAAGAAGGTTTAGAGGGGAGACCTAATTGAGGTATATAAAATTATGAGGGCTCTGGATAGAGTGGATAGCAAGGACCTATTTCTCTTAGCAGAGAGGTCAGCTGTGGCTCAGTGGGTAGCACTCTCGCCTCAGAGACAGAAGGTTGTGGGTTCAAGTCCCACTCCAGGGACTTGAGCACAGAAAGTGTAGGCTGACACTGCAGTGCAGTGCTGAGGGAGTGCTGCACTGTCGGATGAGACGTTAAACCGAGGCTCTGTCTGCTCTCTCCCTCTGATGGCTGTAAAAGATCCCATGGCACTAATTCGATGAAGAGCAGGGGAGTTATCCCCCTGTGTCCTGGCCAATATTTATCCCTCAACCACATGGCTGTCTGTGGGATCTTGCTGTGCACAGATTGACTGCCACATTTCCCACATTACAACAGTGACTACGCTCCAACAGAACTTCGTTCTCTGTAAAGAGCTTTGAGACGTCTGGTGGTGGTGAGAGGCGCTATATAAATGTAAGTCTTATATCAATGTAAGCCGAGAGCTGTACAGTGGGATCAGGCTGGAGAGCTCTGTGCCGGCCGGCAGGGACACGATGGGCCGAATGGCCTCCTTCTGTGATGTCACTGCCTGGGCTTCTATGACGTCACAGGTCTCACCAACAGCCGCACTGCCTGATGGGTGATTGACAGCCCAGAGTCCGCGCCTGCGCACCGGTAACCACGCCCGGCACAGCGCCCCTCACGGTCATCATCGGTAATAACCGCGCATGCCCAGAGAACACAGACCGCCCACTCCCCACACACTGGGAGCTGCGCCTGCGCACTCGGATCCTGTGGCGCGATCGGGTCCTGTGGCGCGGGGCCTTCCGGGGAAAGGTGTTTGTGTCCGTTAAAGAGCCGCGATCGGTGACGTAAAGTGAGTTTTCTCCGCTCCGATTGGGTAGAGAATGGCGCGGGGGGGAGGGGGAGAATAAAGGCAAATCCAAACCTGAGAGTCCGCACATCCGGGTCCCCGACACACGTCACACAGTCTGGCGGAGCGCGCTCGAGGGGCACGTGACCCGGGCCCACGGCCTGATTGACGGGAGCTTCCGACCAATGGGAAGCGAGCGGGGCGGGGCTGGAGGAGCGAGCCGGCGGCGGGTCTTCCAACCAATCGGGGAGCCCGAGGGGCGGGACCTGTGCCGCTGATTGGCTGAGCCGCAACAACAACAACTGGTATTTACACACGTCACAAAAGGCGGGAAGGCGCTTCCCAGCGCGCGGTGTGAGAGTGTTCCAGGACAAACACATTGGGCCCCGAGACACAACAATCAGTGAAGGCCGGGGAGCGACAGGCCGCTCACAGAGGCGGCTTTTAAACACAGACAATCGGTGCAGGAGTCGGCCATTGGGCCCTTCGAGCCTGCACCACATTCAATCAGATCATGGCCGACCACTCCCTCAGTGCCCCTTTCCTGCTTTCTCTCCAGACCCTGGATCCCCCGAGTCGTCAGCACTTCATCCAACTCCTTTTTCAATATATTTAGCGAATTGGCCTCAACAACTTTCTTCTCGATCTCCCTCGCTGCCCTGCTCCACCTCACACTCAACAAGCTCCCCACTGGAGTGGGACTAAACTACAGAACCAGTGGGAACCTGTTTAACCGTCGTCATCTCCAGGCCAGGTCCAAGACCACCCGACCTCTGTCGTCGAGCTACAGTACACGGACAACACTTGCGTCTGCACAATACAGAGGCTGAACCCAGAGTCAACGTCTTCACTGAGACGTGCGAAAGTGTAGGCCTTACGCTAAACATCCGTCAGACAAATGTGAGGTTATCCACTTTGGTGGTAAAAACAGAGAGACAGACTATTATCTGAATGGTGACAGATTAGGAAAAGGGGAGGTGCAACGAGACCTGGGTGTCATGGTACATCAGTCATTGAAGGTTGGCATGCAGGTACAGCAGGCGGTTAAGAAAGCAAATGGCATGTTGGCCTTCATAGCGAGGGGATTTGAGTACAGGGGCAGGGAGGTGTTGCTACAATTGTACAGGGCTTGGTGAGGCCACACCAGGAGTATTGTGTACAGTTTTGGTCTCCTAACCTGAGGAAGGACATTCTTGCTATTGAGGGAGTGCAGCGAAGGTTCACCAGACTGATTCCCGGGATGGTGGGACTGACATATCAAGAAAGACTGGATCAACTGGGCTTGTATTCACTGGAGTTCAGAAGAATGAGAGGGGACCTCAGAGAAACGTTTAAAATTCTGACGGTGTTTGACAGGTTAGATGCAGGAAGAATGTTCCCAATGTTGGGGAAGTCCAGAACCAGGGGTCACAGTCTAAGGATAAGGGGTAAGCCATTTAGGACCGAGATGAGGAGGAATTTCTTCACCCAGACAGTGGTGAACCTGTGGAATTCTCTACCACAGAAAGTTGTTGAGGCCAATTCACTAAATATATTCAAAAAGGAGTTAGATGTAGTCCTTACTACTAGGGGGATCAAGGGGTATGGCGTGAAAGCAGGAATGGGGTACTGAAGTTGCATGTTCAGCCATGAACTCATTGAATGGCGGTGCAGGCTCGAAGGGCTGAATGGCCTACTCCTGCACCTATTTTCTATGTTTCTATGAGAGTCCAGAACTAAGGGTTATAGTCTCAGGATACGGGCTCGTCCAGTTAGGACTGAGCTGATGAGAAATTTCTGCACTCAGAGGGTCATCAATCTTTAGAATTCTCTACCCCAGAGGACTGTGGATGCTGAGACATTGAGTCTATTCAGGGCTGAGATAGAACACTGTTTGTACACTGAAGGAATCATGGGATACTGGGATAGTGCGAGAAAGTGGAGCTGAAGTACAAGATCACCCTGGATCTTATTGAATGGCGGAGCAGGCTCGAGGGGCCGTATGGCCTACTCCTGCTCCTATTTCTTATGTTCTTAAAGTGTTGTGGAAATCCAGAACTCCGTTCACCATAAATTTGAGGCTGGGGGCCAATTGAAAATTCCAAAACTGTGATTGATAGATTCTTCTTAGGCAAGGGTATTAAGGGCAATGGAACCAAGGCAGGTAGACGGAGTTAAGATACAGATCAGCCACAATCTAATTGAATGGTGGAACTATGTCTCAGTCACACTGGGTGTAAGAGATTCCGTAACCCCTCACCAACAGTTCTTGACTTCAGGATTTATAAGAACAAAATACTCTCGGCACTGGGTTTTGGCTCAACCTTAAACTTGTACCTTTATTGAACTTGTGTTATTCCCCAGTACACAACCTCCCTGAGATTTAACCGGAATAACACAGAATCCACAATACAAAACCCCGACACGAGGTTACCTGAAACCTAACATGAAATATCACAGTTTAAAAACCTTCCACGATTCGACTGTGATTATAAAACTACTCGGACAAATTCCCCGACGGTTTGACTGAAACTTATAATCACACACACAGCTGGTTGTTCCGGTGTCGATTGTAGGCCGGGACCAGGTGACCCACCTGCATCCTCCTTCACTGCACTGCCCTCGCTCCGAAGTGGTCCTCTTTTTATGGGGCTTCATAATCACAGCATCAAACATATTTGCTGCTGTTCACCTGGTGACTCTTCCGATGGTTAATTACCTCTTGATCATCAGTGTATTCCACCCCCTGGCCCAGACAGGAACATGATCAGCTCTCCTGTTGTGTAGTACAATGCAAACCTTCCTTGGGAACAGACCTGGCTCCACAGTTGCGGAATGTGTGAATGTCCCTCTTCCTTGTTGACGGGGACCAGGGACCATTGAAGGTGTGCATGGCCGGCGTCTGATGCTATTGCCTGTGTTGATTAGATCGATGGCTGGTATCCTGTATCATTGGGCCCAAGTTTCCACATGATTTGCGCCTGATTTTTAGGAGCAACTGGTGGAGAACGGACTATCTCAGAAATCACAATTCTCCACATTTTTTTTTCTGCAGTTCCAGTCAGGTAGAACAGTTCTACTTTGGCACAGAATTTTTTCTTCAAAAGGGGGCGTGTCCGGCCACTGACGCCTGATTTCAAAGTTTCCACAGTGAAAACGTACTCCAAACTAACTTAGAATGGAGCCAGTGAAGATTTTTGTAGAACTGAAAAAACCTGTTCTACACATTAAAAAATCAGGCGCAGGTTACAAATTAGGCGTCTAGAACGAGGTGGGGGGGGAGGGGGGAAGGGAAGTCATTAAATTCTACAATAAATCCTTATTTATACTTCTACAAATATTATACAAATAAATCCATCCTGAATAAACATTTATAAGCAAAGAAAAGATTAAATAAACCATCTTCCTACCTGTGTGAAAGTGCTTCAGTCAGCTCAGCATCGTTCCCGCGAACGGGAGGGAGGGAGGGAGGGAGGGGCAGTAAGCAGGAAGCCTCAGTGCTGATGTGCTGATGGCAATGTGGTTTTATTAAAAAATGTTCAAAAATTGAACAGCTACAAAGAACTACAAAAATGGCCGAGTGCCAATGTTTCCTTCGCACTGAGCGTGTGCGAACGCTCCAACGCGCACGTGCAGCATTGCCGGCAGGAAAAAAACTAATTTAAATAGTACCCTCCCACTTACAAAATCGGCGCGAGTGTAGGCTCCGCCCCCCTGGGTGTCGCGCCAAACAGACAAGGAGCTGCAGGGCGCTCCAGAATCGCGCGTTTTTCTTCTGGCGCCGTTTTAGGCGCGAAAAACGGGCGCCCAGCTCGGAGGGACACCCGTTTTTTATCGTGTGGAAACTTGGGCCCATTGTCTCTGATGATGTCCTTCCAGTCTCTCAATGAGTCATCGTTTCACTGCAATGTTTGAATGAAGCCCTTACTGTATAGCCCACCCTCTGGGTGTTTGGAGTGAGGTTTGGTTTTATTAACCAGTTCCACCATGTCCGTGGGTTTTATATTTTATTCCACAGTCCATTTTACAGTTGGGGTGGGGATGGTGGGGAACAGACTCTACGTGCCTTTACCCACTGAGCCATTGGGAGGAGGGTCCGGTGGTCCTGCTGGAAAATGCATGTGTGAGGCCTCAGGTGAGGACAGCGGAACAGCCAGTCGACACTCACTGTCGAGGTTCACACACGGAGTTTGGGCACATGGGTCACATATTGGAGAGAAACTGGTGAGTGTAGAACTGAATCCAGCCAGAGTCAGCACCCTCAGGGGAGTAACATAGAAACATAGAAAATTGGTGCAGGAGTAGGCCATTCGGCCCTTTGAGCCTGCACCGCCATTCAATGAGTTCATGGCTGAACATGCAACTTCAGTACCCCATTCCTGCTTTCTCGCCATACCCCTTGATCCCCCGAGTAGTAAGGACTATATCTAACTCCTTTTTGAATATATTTAGTGAATTGGCCTCAACAACTTTCTGTGGTAGAGAATTCCACAGGTTCACCACTCTCTGGGTGAAGAAGTTTCTCCTCATCTCGGTCCAAAATGGCTTACCCCTTATCCTTAGACTGTGACCCCTGGTTCTGGACTTCCCCAACATTGGGAACATTCTTCCTGCATCTAACCTGTCGAAACCCGTCAGAACTTTAAACATTTCTATGAGATCCCCTCTCATTCTTCTGAACTCCAGTGAATACAAGCCCAGTTGATCCAGTCTTTCTTGATATGTCAGTCCCGCCATCCCGGGAATCAGTCTGGTGAACCTTTGCTGCATTCCCTCAATAGCAAGAATGTCCTTCCTCAAGTTAGGAGACCAAAACTGTACACAATACTCCAGGTGTGGCCTCACCAAGGCCCTGTACAACTGTAGCAACACCTCCCTGCCCCTGTAATCAAATCCCCTCGCTATGAAGGCCAACATGCCATTTGCTTTCTTAACCGCCTGCTGTACCTGCATGTCAACCTTCAATGACTGATGTACCATGACACCCAGGTCTCGTTGCACCTCCCCTTTTCCTAATCTGTCACCATTCAGATAATAGTCTGTCTCTCTGTTTTTACCACCAAAGTGGATAACCTCACATTTATCCACATTATACTTCATCTGCCATGCATTTGCCCACTCACCTAACCTATCCAAGTCACTCTGCAGCCTCATAGCATCCTCCTCGTAGCTCACACTACCACCCAGCTTAGTGTCATTCGCAAATTTGGAGATACTACATTTAATCCCCTCGTCTAAATCATTAATGTACAGCGTAAACAGCTGGAGCCCCAGCACAGAACCTTGCTGTACCCCACTAGTCACTGACTGCCATTCTGAAAAGTACCCATTTACTCCTACTCTTTGCTTCCTGTCTGACAACCAGTTCTCAATCCACGTCAGCACACTACCCCCAATCCCATGTGCTTTAACTTTGCACATTAATCTCTTGTGTGGGACCTTGTCGAAAGCCTTCTGAAAGTCCAAATATACCACATCAACTGGTTCTCCCTTGTCCACTCTACTGGAAACTTCCTCAAAAAATTCCAGAAGATTTGTCAAGCCTGATTTCCCTTTCACAAATCCATGCTGACTTGGACCTATCATGTCACCTCTTTCCAAATGCACTGCTATGAATCCTTAATAATTGATTCCATCATTTTACCCACTACTGATGTCAGGCTGACCTGTCTATAATTCCCTGTTTTCTCTCTCCCTCCTTTTTCAAAAAGTGGGGTTACATTGGCTACCCTCCACTCGATAGGAACTGATCCAGAGTCTATGGAATGTTGGAAAATGACTGTCAATGCATCCGCTATTTCCAAGGCCAGCTCCTTAAGTACTCTAGGATGCAGTCCATCAGGCCCTGGGGATTATCGACCTTCAATCCCATCAATTTCCCCAACACAATTTCCCGACTAATAAGGATTTCCCTCAGTTCCTCCTTCTTACTTGACCCTCTGACCCCTTTTATATCCGGAAGGTTGTTTGTGTCCTCCTTAGTGAATACCGAACCAAAGTACTTGTTCAATTGGTCTGCCATTTCTTTGTTCCCCGTTATGACTTCCCCTGATTCTGACTGCAGGGGACCTACGTTTGTCTTAATAACCTTTTTCTCTTTACATATCTGTCGAGGGACTGGAACCAGTGAGGTTAGAACTGAACCCAGCCAGAGTCAGCACCTTCAGGGGAGGAGAGGGCGGGGAACCAGTGAGTATAGAACTGAACCCAGCATAGGATATTAAGGGAATCAAGGGATATGGGGATAATGCAGGAAGGTGGAGTTGAGGTAGAAAATCAGCCATGGTCTTATTGAATGGTGGAGCAGGCTCGAGGGGCCGAATGACCTACTCCTGCTCCTAGTTCTTGTGTATGTTCTTGTGTTCATTCACGACTGGATGTAGCAGGACTGCAGAGCTTTGATCTATTCATTGATTGTGGGATTGCTTAGCCCTGTTTATACCATGCTGCTTCCACTGCTCAGTATACATGTAGTCCTGTGTTCCAGCTTCCCCAGGCTGGTACCTCATTTCTCGCTACACCTGGTGCTGCTCCTGGCATGCTCTTCTGCACTCCTAATTGAACCAGGCTTGATGGTAATGTTAGAGTGAGGGATATGCCGGGCCATGAGGTTACAGATTGTGGTGGATACAATGCTGCTGCTGCTGATGGCCCACAGCACCTTATGGATGCCCAGTTTTGAGCTGCTAGATCTGTTCTGACTCTATCCTGTTTAGCACGGTGATAGTGTCACACAACACATTTGAGAGTGTCTTCGGTGTGACTTTGTCTCCACAATGACTGTGTGTGGTGGTCACTGCGACCAATGCTGTCATAGACAGATGTATCTCCATGTGGGACAGGCTCGATACACCAGATGGTCTTTACCTGTCCCTCATTCTTCGTATCTGCGACAGGTAGATTGGTGAGGACCAGGTCAAGTAGGTTTTTTCCTCGTGTTGGTTCTCTCACCATCTGCTGCAGGCCCAGTCTGGCAGATATGTCCTTCAGGACTCGGCCAGCTCAGTCAGTAGTGGTACTACCGAGCCACTCTTGGTGATGGACATTGAAGTTCCCCACCCAGAGTACATTCTGTGCCCTTGCTACCCTCAGTGCTTCTTCCAAGCTTAAACCAGTGTGAGTAATAGAATAGATTAGATTATAATGTGAGATGTTTTACCTGTAATTATGAAACTATAAGAATTAACAGCAGGCAGGTAGTTTAGGAATAATGAGAAAATTACTGAAGAAGAGTTAACTGCTGGGAACCAGGGAAAGTGACCTTGTAAATCACAGATTAGAGAAGTTCCAGCTGTCTTTTCCTCACTTCCTGCCCAAACCCAGCAGAGGAGACAAAGAAGAGTCCGGTGCCAGAGGTGGATCAGTGCAGGGTATAAAAGTGAGGGGAGACTGATGTAAGGGGGCAGTCGGGACTGGAGACACCGGAGATCAAGCTCAGGGCCCCCGAGGTTCCATCCAGCGGGCTGACCTGGTGTCAGTTACTGTGGACACGCGGGACTTGCATGTTGACTCTGATTGGTGGATCAGTATAAGGTACGGCAGTCGACTGAGAAACTGCTCATCTTATATTTCTTATTAAGGTATTAAAGTTGCTGACACTGGACTCTCGAACTTGCTAATTAATAAGTCAAGGCATTAGCTAGAATCTTACACCCCAAAATATCTCGACACCTCCACTCCCTGTAAAATTTTACCATTTAATATACATTTCTCCCTTTTTCTTCTCCCAAAATGTATCGCATCAGATTTCTCTGCACTAAATTTCATCTGACATCTACCTGTCTCATTTACAAACCTGTGCATTCAGACTGAACTCACTCACAGTCCTCTTCACAGTTCCCCACGCTCCCCATTTTTGGCATTCCCTGGAGATTTTGATCGTGTGCCCCATATACCCAAGCCCAGATCATTTCTCTATATTGAGCAGAGCAATGGTCCCGACACTGACCCTGGGGACACCACTGTTTACATCCCTCCAGTCTGAAGAACCTCCATTAACCGCTACTCTCTGTTTTCTGCCCTTTACCCAACTTCCTATCCACACTGCCCCTCTCCCTTTAACACCGTGAGCCTTAATTTGATCAACAAGCCTCCTGTCCGGAACCTTATCAAAACCTTTTGACAATCCATCGACACAACATCCCCTGCATTTCCTTTCTCACTGCACTGTGTTACTTCCTGAAATAATCCCTGCTGTGTGTCCTGAATGAATCCATTTCACTACCAAACGTTCCAATATTTGCTCCAGCCCACAGGGTTCCATCTGTTTAAAGCCACAACACAAAGCTCCAGTTTCCTCCTGGAGTTTAGAGAAATCAGCTTCAACAATGGGGCAGAGTTTCAGCCAATGAGGGCGATCTAGGTGCAGCCCCGCCCACTGGCTGCCACTAGCTCTGCCCCCTCACACTTTGATTGGTTGGAGGACCAACCGCCCACTCCTCCTATTGGTCCGGAGCTGTCGTCAATCACCCGGGCCGGATTAATGCTCAGTCTGAGGGTCCAGAGCTGCATTTGGAAAATAAACATTAATTGAACCCGTCAATTACAACATTCAATTAATTGAAATTATTAGAAATCACCGGATAAAATATCTTCTGGAGTTTACTAAATGGGGGCGAGTCTCCACTGAGGGTTTGTTCGGTTTTAGTCTCCAAATCCAATCCAAACGGCCTGATTTTGGTCAGCTTGTATATTGTACATACTGCAGGTCTGATCACCCATTTTTAAAATAATTTATTAATATTATTTATTGTCCCTCTGGCTCCAATCTCGATGGGATGACAAAATAAGATTCAGTTCCCCCAATTTAGACTTTCAATTATTGGGAAAAAATTCTGAGTGACAGGATAAATCTTCATTCAGGAAGACCGGGATTGATCAGGGACAGTCAGCACGGATTGGTCAATGGAAGGTCGTGTCTGACTAACCTGATTGAATGTTTTGAGGAGGTCGCATGGAGGCTCGATGACGGTGTTGTGTTTGATGTCGTGTCTATGGATTTTAGCAAGGCTTTTGATAAGGTCCCACATGGCAGACTGGTCATGGAAGTAACAGCCCACGGGATCCAGGGCAAAGTGGCAACTTGGATCCAAAATTGGCTGAGGTCGGAAGTAAAGGTTAATGGTCAATGGGTGTTTGTGTCTGGAAGGCTGTTTCCAGTGGGGTTAGAAACATAGACATAGAAACATAGAAAATAGGTGTAGGAGTAGGCCATTCGGCCCTTCTAGCCTGCACCGCCTTTCAATGAGTTCATGGCTGAACATGCAACTTCCCCATTCCTGCTTTCTCGCCATACCCCTTGATCCCCCTAGTAGTAAGGACTACAACTAACTCCTTTTTGAATATATTCAGTGAATTGGCCTCAACAACTTTCTGTGGTAGAGAATTCCACAGGTTCACCACTGTCTGGGTGAAGTTTCTCTCATCTCGGTCCTAAATGGCTTACCCCTTATCCTTAGACTTTGACCCCTGGTTCTGGACTTCCCCAACATTGGGAACAATCTTCCTGCATCTAACCTGTCTAAACCCGTCAGAATTTTAAACGTTTCTATGAGATCCCCTCTCATTCTTCTGAACTCCAGTGAATACAAGCCCAGTTGATCCAGTTTTTCTTGATATGTCAGTCCTGTCATCCTGGGAATCAGTCTGGTGAACCTTCACTGCACTCCCTCAATAGCAAGAATGTCCTTCCTCAAGTTAGGAGACGAAAACTGTACACAATACTCCAGGTGTGGCCTCACCAAGGCCCTGTACAACTGTAGCAACACCTCCCTGCCCCTCTACTCAAATCCCCTCGCTATGAAGGCCAACATGCCATTTGCTTTCTTAACCACCTGCTGTACCTGCATGCCAACCTTCAATGACTGATGTACCATGACACCCAGGTCTCTTTGCACCGCCCCTTTTCCTAATCTGTCACCATTCAGATAAAAGTCTGTCTCTCTGTTTTTACCACCAAAGTGGATAACCTCACATTTATCCACATTATACTTCATCTGCCATGCATTTGCCCACTCACCTAACCTATCCAAGTCACTCTGCAGCCTCCTCACAGCTCACACTGCCACCCAACTTAGTGTTATCTGCAAATTTGGAGATACTACATTTAATCCCCTCGTCTAAATCATTAATGTACAGTGTAAACAGCTGGGGCCCCAGCACAGAACCTTGCGGTACCCCACTAGTCACTGCCTGCCATTCTGAAAAGTACCCTTTACTCCTACTCTTTGCTTCCTGTCTGACAACCAGTTCTCAATCCATGTGAGCACACTACCCCCAGTCCCATGTGCTTTAACTTTGCACAGGGCTCAGTACTCGATCCCTTTCTTTTTCTGGTATACATCAATGATTTAGACTTGAATGTAGGGGGTATGACTACGAAGTTTGCAGATGATATGAAAATTGGTTGTGTGGTTAATAATGAAGAAGAAAGCTGTAGACTGCAGGAAGGTATCAATGGACCTATCAGGTGACAGAACAGGGGTAAATGGAATTCAATCCACAGAAGTGTGAGGTAATGCATCTGGTGAGGGCCAACAAGGAAAGGGAATACAAAATAGATGGTAGGACACTGAGAAGTGTAGAGGAACAGAGGGACCTTGGAGTGTACGTCCACAAATCCCTGAAGGTAGCAGGACAGGTCAATAAAGTGGTTAAGAAGGCATACGGTATACTAGACTTTATTAGTCAAGGCATAGAATACAAGAGCAGGGAGGTTATGCTTGAACTGTACAAAACACTAGTTAAGCCACAGCTAGAATAAACATAAGAACATAAGAATTAGGAACAGGAGTAGGTCATCTAGCCCCTCGAGCCTGCTCTGCCATTCAACAAGATCATGGCTGATCTGGCCGTGGACTCAGCTCCACTTACCTGCCCGCTCCCCGTAACCCTTAATTCCCTTATTGGTTAAAAATCTATCTATCTGTGACTTGAATACATTCAATGAGCTAGCTTCAACTGCTTCCTTGGGCAGAGAATTCCACAGATTCACAACCCTCTGGGAGAAGAAATTCCTTCTCAACTCGGTTTTAAATTGTCTCCCCCGTATTTTGAGGCTGTGCCCCCGAGTTCTAGTCTCCCCGACCAGTGGAAACAACCTCTCTGCCTCTACCTTGTCTATCCCTTTCATTATTTTAAATGTTTCTATAAGATCATCCCTCATCCTTCTGAACTCCAACGAGTAAAGACCCAGTCTACTCAATCTATCATCATAAGGTAACCCCCTCATCTCCTGAATCAGCCGAGTGAATCGTCTCTGTACCCCCTCCAAAGCCAGTATACCCTTCCTTAAGTAAGGTGACCAAAACTGCACGCAGTACTCCAGGTGCGGCCTCACCAATACCCTGTACAGTTGCAGCAGGACCTCCCTGCTTTTGTACTCCATCCCTCTCGCAATGAAGGCCAACATTCCATTCGCCTTCCTGATTACCTGCTGCACCTGCAAACTACTGCGTGCAATTCTGTCACCACATTACAGGAAAGAGAGGGTACAGAAGAGATTTACGAGGATGGACTGGAAAATTTTAGCAATGAGGCCAGGCTGCGGTTGTTTTCTTTGGAACAGAGGAGGCTGAGGGGAGACCTCATTGAGGTGTATAAAATGATGAGGGGCCGAGATAGAGTGGATAGGAGGGACCTATTCCCCTTAGCAGAGGGTCAATAACTAGGGGCATTGATTTAAAGTAATTGGTAGAAACATAGAAATCCAAAGCGCAGAAGGAGGCCATTTCAGCCCATCGTATCCACGCCGACCGACAAAGAGCCACACGGCCCTCGGTCAGCAGCCCTGAAGGTTACATATCAACCAATGAACAATGGCGGAAAGGTAAAGAGCACCCGGGGCAACCAGTCCGCCCCACACAACTGCGACATCCCTTGCACCGAAACATTCGACACTCCACCCCAACCAGAGCCATGTGATCTCCTGGGAGAGGCAAAAACCAGATTAAAAACCCAGGCCAATTGGAGAAAAGAAAATCTGGGAAAATTCCTCTCTGACCCATCCGGGCGATCAAAACTAGTCCAGGATATCACCCTGGCTGTATTCGATTGCCTGCAGTACTTACCATCGTATCTGCACCAGCCAACATGAGGTTATCCAGTCTAATCCCAATTACCAGCTCTCGGTCCGTAACTCTGCAGGTTACGGCACTTCAAGTGCCCATCCAAGCACCTTTTAAATGTGCTGAGGGTTTCTGCATCCACCACCCTTCCAGGCAGTGAGTTCCAGACCCCCACAACCCTCTACGTGAAGAAGCCTCCCCTCAAATCCCCTCTGATGAGGCTTCCACCAACCTCGTAATTGACCCCTCCACCAAGGGAAATAGGCCCTTGCTATCTACTATATCCAGGCCCCTCAAAATGTTGTCACCTCAATGAGATCTCCTCTCAGCCTCCTCTGTTCCAATGAGAACAAACCCAGCCTATCCAATCTGTCCTCATAGCTAAGATTCTCCATTCCAGGCAGCTTGCAGTAAGTCTCCTCTGCACCCTCTCTCTAGTGCAATGACATCCTTCCTATAATGCAGCAACCAGAACTCCAGCTGTGGCCTAACCAGAGTATTATACAATTTAAGTATTACCTCCCTCTAGTCTCCCCGACCAGTGGAAACAACCTCTCTGCCTCTATCTTGTCTATCCCTTTCATTATTTTAAATGTTTCTATAAGATCACCCCTCATCCTTCTGAACTCCAACGAGTAAAGACCCAGTCTACTTAATCTATCATCATAAGGTAACCCTCTCATCTCTGGAATCAGCCTAGTGAATCGTCTCTGTACCCCCTCCAAAGCTAGTATATCCTTCCTTAAGAAAGGTGACCAAAACTGCACGCAGTACTCCAGGTACGGCCTCACCAATACCCTATACAGTTGCAGCAGGACCTCCCTGCTTTTGTACTCCATCCCTCTCGCAATGAAGGCCAACATTCCATTCACCTTCCTGATTACCTGTTGCACCTGCAAATTAACTTTTTGGGATTCATACACAAGGACTGCTCCTGGGCACGGCCAAGGGTGCCATCAGCCGGTCCAGGCAGCGGGCGGTCGAGGGGGTCGTTCAACCTGACTGCCTGCCTCTCTTCCGCTCTTACATCCGGTCCAGGGTGTCCTTGGAGATGGAGCACGCGGTGTCCACCGGTACGCTCGCGGCCTTCCGCGAGAGGTGGGCACCGGAGGGACTGGAGTGCATCATCACGCCCGGCAACCAAATTTTAATTTGATTTTACGTTTTAAAGTTAATTTGTTTTAATTGCCGGTGCTTTTAGTGTCCCCTTCCCTTTTATAGGGGGCACTGGGGAAAAATTGTGATTTTAGTGCCCAAAAAAAAAAACAAAAAAAAAGAAAAAAACACAAAAAAGGGGGAAAAAAAAAAATGGGCCTTGTAAATGTCTGGAGTGTCACCCAGGTCGGGTGGCACCGTTTAATGTTTTTATGTTTTCACAGATAAACTCAAAAGAGTTTCATACACAAGGACCCCCAGGTCCCTCTGCACCGCAGCATGTTGTAATTTCTCCCCATTCAAATAATATTCCCTTTTACTGTTTTTTTCCCCAAGGTGGATGACCTCACATTTTCCGACATTGTATTCCATCTGCCAAACCTTAGCCCATTCGCTTAACCTATCCAAATCTCTTTGCAGCCTCTCTGTGTCCTCTATACAACCCGCTTTCCCACTAATCTTTGTGTCATCTGCAAATTTTGTTACACTACATTCTGTCCCCTCTTCCAGGTCATCTATGTATATTGTAAACAGTTGTGGTCCCAGCACCGATCCCTGTGGCACACCACTAACCACCGATTTCCAACGCGAAAAGGACCCATTTATCCCGACTCTCTGCTTTCTGTTAGCCAGCCAATTCTCTATCCATGCTAATACATTTCCTCTGACTCCGCGTACCTTTATCTTCTGCAGTAACCTTTTGTGTGACAACTTATCGAATGCCTTTTGAAAATCTTTGCTCCTCTATCTCCCTCCCACTGTTTGGGGGCCTATAATACACGCCCAGCAGTGTGATCGCCCCCTTTTTTTACTTTTCAATTCGACCCATATGGCCTCATTTGATTATCCCTCTAAAATATCATCCTTCCTCACCGCTGTAATAGTTTCTTTAATCAATACCGCGACACCCTATTTACCCCCTCTCTGTCTTGTCTACAAATCCTGTAACCAGGAATATTGATCTGCCAAACCTGCCCCTCTTTCAGCCATGTCTGTGTAATGGTGAGAATATTATACTCCCAAGTATCTACTTGTGCTCTGAGCTCATCCCACTTATTCACTATACTCCTTGTATTAAAGTATATACCATTTAACACAGGAAGACCTCCTTGATTACGACTTACTAACCCTTTTACAGATTTGCTTTCTAATTTCTGCTTTACTTCCTTTCCTATTGAATGTGTTCTCAGGTTCCCATCCCCCTGCCAAGCTAGTTTAAACTCTCCCCAACAGCACTAGCAAAGCTCCCCGTGAGGATATTTGTCCCAGTGCTGTTGAGGTGCAACCCGTCCGGTTTGTACAGGTCCCATCTCCCCCAGAAATGGTCCCAATGCCTCAGGAATTTAAAGCCCTCCCACCTACACCAACTCTCCAGCCACGCGTTCATCCTCTCTATCCTTCTATTCTTATACTCATTAACACGTGGCACTGGGAGTAATCTGGAGATTGCTATCTTTGAGGTCCTACCCTTTAATTTTCTTTCTAGCTCCCTAAATTCTGCCTGTCGGACCTCATCCCTCTTTCTACCGATGTCGTTGGTCCCGATATGGACCACGACCTCTAGATACAGAAGGCCCTGTGTCCGCTCTGTGACATACTTGACCCTGACACCAGGGAGGCACCATACCATTCTGGAGTCACGTCTGTGGCCACAGAAACACCTCTCAGTTCCCCTAACTACAGAATCCCCTATCACTAGAGCACTTTTATTCTACGTCCCTCCCCCCTGTACAGCTGAGCCGCCCGTGGTGCCTTGGAATTGGCTCTGGCTGCATTCCCCAGAGGCACCATCGCCCTCACCGATGCTCAGAAGTGAATATCAGTTTGAAAGCGAGATGGACTTACGGGGGGACTCGTGCACGACCTGCCTAGTGTTCTTACTCTGTCTGGTGGTCACCCACTTCCCCTCTGCCTGCACGCTTTTAAGCTGCAGTATGACCACCTCCTGAAAGGTGCTATCCATGTAGCTCTCAGCCTCGCGGATACACCGTATTGTCTCCAGCCGCTGCTCAAGCTCCGAAACGTGGAGCTCGAGTAGTTAAATCTGGAGACACCTCCTGCACAGTCACTGACACCAATCCCCTCCTGTCTGATATAAACCCACCCCACAGTCACTGACACCAATCTCCTCCTGTCTGATATAAACCCACCCCACAGTCACTGACACCAATCTCCTCCTGTCTGATATAAACCCACCCCAAAGTCACTGACACCAATCTCCTCCTGTCTGATATAAACCCACCCCAAAGTCACTGACACCAATCTCCTCCTGTGTGATATAAACCCACCCCACAGTCACTGACACCAATCCCCTCCTGTCTGATATAAACCCACCCCACCGTCACTGACACCAATCTCCTCCTGTCTGATATAAACCACCCCACAGTCACTGACACCAATCTCCTCCTGTCTGATATAAACCCTCACCACAGTCACTGACACCAATCTCCTCCTGTCTGATATAAACCCACCCCACAGTCACTGACACCAATCTCCTCCTGTCTGATATAAACCCATCCCACAGTCACTGACACCAATCTCCTCCTGTCTGATATAAACCCACCCCACAGTCACTGACACCAATCTCCTCCTGTCTGATATAAACCCACCCCACAGTCACTCACACCAATCTTCTCCTGTCTGATATAAACCGACCCCACAGTCACTGACACCAATCCCCTCCTGTCTGATATAAACCCACCCCACAGTCACTGACCCCAATCTCCTCCTGTCTGATATAAACCCACCCCACAGTCACTGACACCAATCTCCTCCTGTCTGATATAAACCCACCGCACAGTTACTGACACCAATCCCGTCCTGTCTGATATAAACACACCCCAAAGTCACTGACACCAATCCCCTCCTGTCTGATATAAACCCTCACCACAGTCACTGACACCAATCCCCTCCTGTCTGATATAAACCCACCCCACAGTCACTGACACCAATCCCCTCCTGTCTGATATAAACCCACCCCACAATCACTGACGCCAATCCCCTCCTATCTGATATAAACCCACCCCACAGTCACTGACACCAATCTCCTCCTGTCTGAT
Organism: Pristiophorus japonicus; assembly: GCF_044704955.1. Taxonomy (NCBI): domain Eukaryota; kingdom Metazoa; phylum Chordata; class Chondrichthyes; family Pristiophoridae; genus Pristiophorus; species Pristiophorus japonicus. The sequence continues at coordinate 67,536 of NW_027251590.1, read as the reverse complement.
ATAAACCCACCCCACAGTCACTGACACCAATCCCCTCCTGTCTGATATAAACCCACCACACAGTCACTGACACCAATCTCCTCCTGTCTGATATAAACCCACCCCACAGTCACTGACACCAATCTCCTCCTGCCTGATATAAACCTACCCCAGTCACTGACACCAATCCCCTCCTGTCTGATATAAACCTACTCCACAGTCACTGACACCAATCTCCTCCTGTCTGATATAAACCCATCCCACAGTCACTGACACCAATCTCCTCCTGTCTGATATATACCCAGCCCACAGTCACTGACACCAATCCCCTCCTGTCTGATATAAACCCATCCCACAGTCACTGACACCATCCCCTCCTGTCTGATATAAACCCACCCCACAGTCACTGACACCAATCTCCTCCTGTCTGATATAAACCCACCTTACAGTCACTGACAGCAATCCCCTGTCTGATATAAACCCACCCGACAGTCACTGACACCAATCACTTCCTGTCTGATATAAACCCACCTTACAGTCACTGACAGCAATCCCCTGTCTGATATAAACCCACCCCACAGTCACTGACACCAATCCCCTCCTGTCTGATATAAACCCACCACACAGTCACTGACACCAATCCCCTCCTGTCTGATATAAACCCATCCCACAGTCACTGACACCAATCCCCACCTGTCTGATATCAACCCACCCCACAGTCACTGACACCAATCTCCTCCTGCCTGATATAAACCTACCCCACAGTCACTGACACCAATCCACTCCTGTCTGATATAAACCAACCCCACAGTCACTGACACCAATCCCCTCCTGTCTGATATAAACCCACCCCACAGTCACTGACACCAATTTCCTCCTGTCTGATATAAACCCACCCCACAGTCACTGACACCAATCCCCTCCTGTCTGATATACCCACCCCACAGTCACTGACACCAATCCCCTCCTGTCTGATATAAACCCACCCCACAGACACTGACACCAATCTCCTGTCTGATATAAACCCACCCCACAGTCACTGACACCAATCTCCTGTCTGATATAAACCCACCCCACAGTCACTGACACCAATCTCCTCCTGTCTGATATAAACCCACCCCACAGTCACTGACACCATTCCCCTCCTGTCTGATATAAACCCACCCCACAGTCACTGACACCAATCTCCTGTCTGATATAAACCCACCCCACAGTCACTGACACCAATCTCCTGTCTGATATAAACCCACCCCACAGTCACTGACACCAATCTCCTGTCTGATATTAACCCACCCCACAGTCACTGACACCAATCCCCTCCTGTCTGATATAAACCCACCCCACAGTCACTGACACCAATCTCCTCCTGTCTGATATAAACTCCAGCGGGAAGCTTACTGAGGGTGAGATGCAGCATTGCAGCAAGGAAGATCGAGAAGAGCCTTGGTGCAATGACACAGCCTTGCTTCTCCCCGGTCCATACATGAACTGGGTCTGTGGTGGATCCATTGGTCAGGATCATGGTTTGTCTGTTATCATGAAGCAAGTGGAGGATGGTGACACATTTGAGGACAGCTGAGTTCGCAGAGTACACTCCATAATCCCTCACGGTTCACAGTGTCAAAGGCCTTGGTCAGGTCAAAGAAGGTTGAGCCGACCCCACAGTCACTGACACCAATCTCCTCCAATGGGATATAGACCAACTCTTGTCACTGACACCAAGTGCACTGGGAAAATATGTTGTAAGACTGTAGAAACGCAGTGGCAAACATTTAAGTAGATATTCCATAACTCTCAACAAAGATTTATTCAAGTGAGAAATAAAGATGTTAAGAGAAGGATGAACCATCCCTGGCTAACTAAGGAAGTAAAGAATGGTATCAAATTGAAAAAAAAGGCATACAATGTTGCGAAGGGCAGCGGAAGGCCAGAGGATTGGGAAATTTTCAGAAACCAGCAAAGGACGACTAAAAAAAATGATAAAGACAGGGAAGATAGCAGATGAGAGCAAACTAGCAAGAAATATAAAAACAGACAGTAAGAGTTTCGACAGGTATATAAAAAGGAAATGAGTAGCTAAAGTAAACATTGGTCCCTGAGAAGATGAGACTGGAGAATTAATAATGGGAAACACGGAAATGGCAGAGATTTGAACAAATATTTTGTGTCGGTCTTCACGGTAGAGGACACTAAAAACATCCCAACAGTTGATAATCAAGGAGCTATTGCAGAGGGGGACACTTAAAACAGTCACTATCACTGGAGATAAAGTACTAATCAAACTAATGGGATTAAAGGTGGACAAGTCCCCTGGACCTGATGACATGCATCCCAGGGTCTTAAAAGAAGTGGCTGCTGAGATAGTGGATGCATTGGTTGTAATCTATCAAAATTCCCAGAATTCTGGAGAGGTCCCAGCGGACTGGAAAACCGCAAATGTAACACTCCTATTGAAGTAAGGAGGGAGACAGAGAGCAGGAAACTAGAGACCAGTTAGCCTACCATCTGTCATTGGGAAAATACTGGAGTAAATCATTAAGGAAGTAGTAGCAGGACATTTAGAAAATCATATTGCAGTCAAGCAGAGTCAGCATGGTTTTATGAAAGGGAAATCATGTTTGACAAATTTGCTGGAATTGTTTGAGGATGTAACGAGCAGAGTGGATAAAGGAGAACCAGTTGATGTCATATATTTGGATTTCCAGAAAGCATTCGATAAGTTGCCACACAAAAGATTACTGCACAAGCTAAGAGCTCACGGGGATGGGGTAATATATTAACATGGATAGAGGATTGGCAAACTAACAGAAAACAGAGAGTCGGGATAAATGGGTCATTTTCAGGTTGGCAAACTGTAACTAGTGGAGTGTCGCAGGGATCAGTGATGGGGCCTCAACTATTTACAATTTATATTAATGACTTGGATGAAGGGACCGAGTGTAATGCAGCCAAATTTGCTGATGATACAAAGTAGGTGGGAAAGCAATCTGTGAGGAGGATGCGAAGAATCTGTAAAGAGATTTGGATAGGCTCAGTGAGTGGGCAGAAATCTGGCAGATGGACAATAATGTGGCAAAATGTCAAGTTATCTCCTTTGGTAGGAAAAATAAAAAAGCAATTCATTATTTAAATGGGGACGATTACAAAATACAGAGGGATCTGGGGGTTCTTGTACATGAAACACAAAAAGTTAGCGTGCATGTACAGCAAGTAAGCAGGAAGGCAAATGGAATGCTGGCCTTTATAGCAAGGGGGATAGAGTATAAAAGTAGGGAAGTCCTGCTACAACTATACAGGGCGTTGGTAAGACCACACCTGGAGTACTGCGCACAGTTTGAGTCTGGACTTGTCTCCATTCCCGTGCCGAGGGGATTGCTACACCAGACAGGAGGGACAACATTTGGGGACACTGATTCCTCACCAATTCCAATTCCCCTTCTTTCTCGTGGATAATGGAGGGGCCACTGTGTGTAATGTGCAAGTCGGTAAGAATTGTAAGAATACACTCACTGGTTCCCCTCTCCCCGGAAGCTGCTGACTCTGGCTGGGTTCAGTTCTACACTCACTGGTTCCCCTCCCCTGAAAGTGCTGACTCTGGCTGGGTTCAGTTCCACACTCACTGGTTCCTCTCCCTCTCCTCCCCTGAAAGCGCTGACTCTGGCTGTGTTCAGTTCTACACTCACTGATTCCCCTCCCTCTCGTTCCCTGAAAGCGCTGACTCTGGCTGTGCTCAGTTGTATACTCCCTCTCCTCCAGATGCTGATTCTGGCTGGGTTCAGTTCTGCACTCACTGATTTCCCTCCCTCTCGTTCCCTGAATGTGCTGACTCTGGCTGGGTTCGGTTCTATACTCCCTCTCCTCCAGATGCTGACTCTGGCTGGGTTCAGTTCTATACTCCCTCTCCTCCAGATGCTGACTCTGGCTGGGTTCTGTTCAACACTCACTGATTCCCCTCCCTCTCGTTCCCTGAATGTGCTGACTCTGGCTGGGTTCGGTTCATCACAGACCCGAACATCGCTCACTTTGTCCCTGCACCAAGATGGCCGCGCATGCGCTGTGCTACTCACTGAATCAAGATAGCGGAGTGCTGAACCTGCCTTCCTGTACCAAAATGGCCACCATTAGCCTGGGCCTGGGACCGGGAGAAAGCCCGATAGCTGCAATCGCCGATATTCCGGTTATTATTCGGGGCTGACGGTGGGCACCAGTTGTTTATGAAGCTTCCCCGGCTCCCCACTGGTCCATTACTCCTCTCCGCCCCATTGAAAATTACACCTCTGTGGAGCCTGTGTGAACCGTGTCTCCTCCGCCATTACACGCATCACACATGCTCCAAACACAGCCAGGGCCCGTGCCTGCGCACTGAGCTCCTGCAGTCTGGGTGCGGCACATTCTCCCCACGGGTCATGCTGGGTACATAAGACCATGAGAAATAGGAGCAGGAGTGGGCCACCCGGCCCCCCCGAGCCTGCTCCCCATTCAGTAAGATCATAACTCACAGGCTCAGCTCCACTTCCCTGCCCGCTCCCCATAACCCCTTAATCCCTTATCAGTTAAAAAACTCTCTATTTCTGTCTTAAATTTATTCAATAACCCAGCTTCCACAGCTCTCTGAGGCAGCGAATTCCACAGATTTACCTCCCTCAGAGAAGAAATTCCTTCTCATCTCAGTTTTAAATGGGCTGAGGAGAAAGGCTGCATTTGTGAATAGAACAGGATTTACTGGGATTGCACTGGGCACTGAACCATGTTCATTCTGGCAGCTCTTGTTTGTTTCTCATGATCTTAATAACCCGTATACCTGAGCTGGAGATTAATATTGTGTGTAAATGTAGAATAAATTATCTTTGTTTCTAACACAGTGTGTTGAATATTTGATCCCTCCATGATCAGAGGAGACCAATTGATGCTCTGTTACCGACTGTTCCATTTTAGGGCTTTTTCTTCATCACTTCTCACCCAGTTTGCCTTCTATCATATCAAACCCCAAACTTGTTCCGTTTGAGTACATGAGTTGTGGTTGAAGTGGGCTGAACTGTAGTGTCTCACTTTAAACTCAGCTGAAATCCTTTGAACCACCTGTTTATTGAACTGTCTTGCAAAAATAACGGATTTCAAATCTTATGTATCAGTTAACCCGTTTTTGAAACCGATTTAATTAAAAAATCTCATCCACACGTTTTGCCTGTGAAATATTCTGATATTTGTAATTGTCTTTGCCACAAACTCCGTTCCCTAGCCACTGACTCCATCCTCTGCACAACCTCTGTCTGAGGCGGAACCAGACTGTTCACAACCTTGGTATCATACTTGACCCTGAAATAAGTTTTTGACCACATAGCCACAGCAGAACAAAGACTGCGTATTTCCACCTCTAACATCGCCCATCTACGGTCTTGCCTCAGCTCATCCACTGCTGAAGCCCTCATCCATGCCTTTGTTACTTCTGAACTTGTCTATTCCAATGCACTCCTCCCACATTCTACCGACATAAACTAGAGTTGATCCAAAAGTCGGCTGCTCGTGTCCTAACTCGCACCAAGTCCAGCTCACCCATCACCCCTGTGCTCGCTGACATACATTGGCTTCTGGTTAAGCAATGCCTTGATTTCAAAATTCTAATACTTATTTTCAAATCCCTCCATGGCCTCGCCCCTCCCGAGCTCTTTAATCTCCTCCAGCCCCACAACACCCCCACCCCCCCTGCCCCATGAGATATCTGTCTTCTTGAGCATCCCTGATTATAAGTGTTCAACCATTGGTGGCTGTGCCTTCTGTTGCCTAGGCCCCAAGTTCTGCAACAAGTTCTGACCTGTGTGTACCTGCCCTGGCAGTTTTTGATAGGATAGTGTAGGGCAAGCTTTTCTCTGTATCTAATCCATGCTGTATCTTCCCTCAGAGTGTTTGATGACCCAGTGTAGAGAGGGATTTACTCTGTATCTAACCCCGTGCTGCTCCTGCCCTGGGTGTGTTTGATAGAACAATGTAGAGGGAGATCTAACCCGCACTTTACCTACCCTGGGAGTGGTCGATGGGACAATGTAGAGGGATGTTTACTCTGTATTGAATCAGTGCTGTACTTGCCCTGGAAGTGTTTAATGGGATAGCGTAGAGGGAACGTTACTCTGTATGTAACCGGTGCTGTACCTGCCCTGGGTGTGCTGATGGACAGTGTACAGTGAGTTTTACTCTGTATCTAACCTGTGCTGTACCTGCATTGGGAGTGTTTGATGGATCAGTTTATAGGGAGCTTTACTCTCTGACTAACCCATGCTGTGCCTGTTGTGGGACTGTTTGATGGAACAGCATAGAGGGACATTAACTCTGTATCTAACCAATGCTGTACCTAACCTGGGAGTGTTTGGGACAGGCTAGAGGGAGATTTAATCTTTAAGTAACCCGCACTGTACCTGCGTGGGATTGTCTGGTGAGACAGTTGGTGAGAGGGGAGCGACCTGTCAAAAGCATACTGGTGCAGCTACAGCGGGAGAGAAAGCAAAATAGAAGTAGAAAGTAATCAAAAAGTGACGTCACAGCCAATGGGGTAAGTGATTGGCTGGTGATTGGTGAGTAGCTTTTCTTTTATTTTTTATATCAGTAAGTGAACTGTAACATTGTTATTACCAATTTAAGGGTATCTAAGGTTAAGACATGGCAGGAGAGCTCGGTCATGTGATATGCTCCTCCTGTACCATGTGGGAACTCGGGGACACTTCCGGTGTCCCTGGGCGCTACGTGTGTAGGAAGTGTATCCGCCTCGAGCTCTTGACGGTCCGCGTTGCGGAATTGGAGCTGAGGGTGGATTCACTCTGGAGCATCCACGATGCTGAGAATGACGTGAGTATCACGTGTAGTGAGTTGGTCTTACCGCAGGAGAAGGGTCCACAGCCAGATAGGGAATGGAAGACCAACAGGAAGAGCAGTGCAAGAAAGATAGTGCAGGGGTCCCCTGTGGTCATCCCCCTGCAAAACAGATACACTGCTTTGAGTACTGTTGGGGAGGATGACTCATCAGGGGAGGGCAGCAGCAGCCAAGTTCATGGCACCGTAGGTGGCTCTGCTGCAAAGGAGGGCAGGAAAAAGAGTGGGAGCGCGATAGTGATAGGGGATTCGATGGTGAGGGGAATAGATAGGCGTTTCTGCGGACGCAACCGAGACTCCAGGATGGTATGTTGCCTCCCTGGTGCAAGGGTCAAGGATGTCTCGGAGCGGGTGCAGGACATTCTGAAATGGGAGGGAGAACAGCCAGTTGTCGTGGTGCACATTGGTACCAACGACATAGGTAAAAAAAGGGATGAGGTCCTACGAAAAGAATTTAAGGAGCTAGGAGCTAAATTAAAAAGTAGGACCTCAAAAGTAGTAATCTCGGGATTGCTACCAGTGCCACGTGCTAGTCAGAGTAGGAATCGCAGGATAGCGCAGATGAATACATGGCTTGAGCAGTGGTGCAGCAGGGAGGGATTCAAATTCTTGGGGCATTGGAACCGGTTCTGGGGGAGGTGGGACCAGTACAAACCGGACGGTCTGCACCTGGGCAGGTCCGGAACCAATGTCCTAGGGGGAGTGTTTGCTAGTGCTGTTGGGGAGGAGTTAAACTAATATTGCAGGGGGATGGGAACCTATACAGGGAGACAGAGGGAGACAAAAAGGAGGCAAAAGCAAAAGACAGAAAGGAGATGAGGAAAAGTGGAGGGCAGAGAAACCCAAGGCAAAGAACAAAAAGGGCCACTATACAGCAAAATTCTAAAAGGACAAAGGGTGTTAAAAAAGCAAGCCTGAAGGCTTTGTGTCTTAATGCAAGGAGTATCCGCAATAAGGTGGATGAATTAATTGTGCAAATAGATGTTAACAAATATGATGTGATTGGGATTACGGAGACGTGGCTCCAGGATGATCAGGGCTGGGAACTCAACATCCAGGGGTATTCAACATTCAGGAAGGATAGAATAAAAGGAAAAGGAGGTGGGGTAGCATTGCTGGTTAAAGAGGAGATTAATGCAATAGTTAGGAAAGACATTAGCTTGGATGATGTGGAATCTATATGGGTAGAGCTGCAGAACACTAAAGGGCAAAAATCGTTAGTGGGAGTTGTGTACAGACCTCCAAACAGTAGTAGTGATGTTGGGGAGGGCATCAAACAGGAAATTAGGAGTGCATGCAATAAAGGTGCAGCAGTTATAATGGGTGACTTTAATATGCACATAGATTGGGCTAGCCAAACTGGAAGCAATACGGTGGAGGAGGATTTCCTGGAATGCATAAGGGATGGTTTTCTAGACCAATATGTCGAGGAACCAACTAGGGGGGAGGCCATCTTAGACTGGGTGTTGTGTAATGAGAGAGGATTAATTAGCAATCTCATTGTGCGAGGCCCCTTGGGGAAGAGTGACCATAATCTGGTGGAATTCTGCATTAGGATGGAGAATGAAACAGTTAATTCAGAGACCATGGTCCAGAACTTAAAGAAGGGTAACTTTGAAGGTATGAGGCATGAATTGGCTAAGATAGATTGGCTAATGATACTTAAGGGGTTGACTGTGGATGGGCAATGGCAGACATTTAGAGAACGCATGGATGAATTACAACAATTGTACATTCCTGTCTGGCGTAAAAATAAAAAAGGGAAGGTGGCTCAACCGTGGCTATCTAGGGAAATCAGGGATAGTATTAAAGCCAAGGAAGTGGCATACAAATTGGCCAGAAATAGCAGCGAACCTGGGGACTGGGAGAAATTTAGAACTCAGCAGAGGAGGACAAAGGGTTTGATTAGGGTAGGGAAAATGGAGTACGAGAAGAAGCTTGCAGGGAACATTAAGGCGGATTGCAAAAGTTTCTATAGGTATGTAAAGAGAAAGAGGTTAGTAAAGACAAACGTAGGTCCCCTGCAGTCAGAATCAGGGGAAGTCATAACGGGGAACAAAGAAATGGCAGACCAATTGAACAAGTACTTTGGTTCAGTATTCACTAAGGAGGACACAAACAACCTTCCGGATATAAAAGTGGTCAGAGGGTCTATTAAGGAGGAGGAACTGAGGGAAATCTTTATTAGTCGGGAAATTGTGTTGGGGAAATTGATGGGATTGAAGGCCGATAAATCCCCAGGGCCTGATGGACTGCATCCCAGAGTACTTAAGGAGGTGGCCTTGGAAATAGCGGATGCATTGACAGTCATTTTCCAACATTCCATTGACTCTGGATCAGTTCCTATCGAGTGGAGGGTAGCCAATGTAACCCCACTTTTTAAAAAAGGAGGGAGAGAGAAAGCAGGGAATTATAGACCGGTCAGCCTGACCTCAGTAGTGGGTAAAATGATGGAATCAATTATTAAGGATGTCATAGCAGCGCATTTGGAAAATGGTGACATGATAGGTCCAAGTCAGCATGGATTTGTGAAAGGGAGATCATGCTTGACAAATCTTCTGGAATTTTTTGAGGATGTTTCCAGTAAAGTGGACAAAGGAGTACCAGTTGATGTGGTATATTTGGACTTTCAGAAGGCTTTCGACAAGGTCCCACACAGGAGATTAATGTGCAAAGTTAAAGCACATGGGATTGGGGGTAGTGTGCTGACGTGGATTGAGAACTGGTTGTCAAACAGGAAGCAAAGAGTAGGAGTAAATGGGTACTTTTCGGAATGGCAGGCAGTGACTAGTGGGGTACCGCAGGGTTCTGTGCTGGGGCCCCAGCTGTTTACATTGTACATTAATGATTTAGACGAGGGGATTAAATGTAGTATCTCCAAATTTGCGGATGACACTAAGCTGGGTGGCAGTGTGAGCTGCGAGGAGGATGCTATGAGGCTACAGAGTGACTTGGATAGGTTAGGTGAGTGGGCAAATGCGTGGCAGATGAAGTATAATGTGGATAAATGTGAGGTTATCTACTTTGGTGGTAAAAACAGAGAGACAGACTATTATCTGAATGGTGACAGATTAGGAAAAGGGAAGGTGCAACGAGACCTGGGTGTCATGGTACATCAGTCATTGAAGGTTGGCATGCAGGTACAGCAGGCGGTTAAGAAAGCAAATGGCATGTTGGCCTTCATAGCGAGGGGATTTGAGTACAGGGGCAGGGAGGTGTTGCTACAGTTGTACAGGGCCTTGGTGAGGCCACACCTGGAGTATTGTGTACAGTTTTGGTCTCCTAACTTGAGGAAGGACATACTTGCTATTGAGGGAGTGCAGCGAAGATTCACCAGACTGATTCCCGGGATGGTGGGACTGACCTATCAAGAAAGACTGGATCAACTGGGCTTGTATTCACTGGAGTTCAGAAGAGTGAGAGGGGACCTCATAGAAACGTTTAAAATTCTGACGGGTTTGGACAGGTTGGATGCAGGAAGAATGTTCCCAATGTTGGGGAAGTCCAGAACCAGGGGTCACAGTCTAAGGATAAGGGGTAAGCCATTTAGGACCGAGATAAGGAGAAACTTCTTCACCCAGAGAGTGGTGAACCTGTGGAATTCTCTACCACAGGAAGTAGTTGAGGCCAATTCACTAAATATATTCAAAAGGGAGTTAGATGAAGTCCTTACTACTCGGGGGATCAAGGGGTATGGCGTGAAAGCAGGAAGTGGGTACTGAGGTTTCATGTTCAGCCATGAACTCGTTGAATGGCGGTGCAGGCTAGAAGGGCTGAATGGCCTGCTCCTGCACCTATTTTCTATGTTTCTATGTTTCTATGACAGTGTAGAGGGAGATATACTCTGTATTTAAACACATGTTGTACCTGCCCTGGGAAAGTTTGATGGAACAGTGTACAGGGAGCTTTATTCTGTATCTAACCTGTGTTGTGCCTGTCCTGGTCATTTTTGGATTGGCTGTTTAGAGAGAGGTTTAAGCTGCATCTAAATTATGCTGTACTTGCCCTTGGAGTGTTTGATGGGACAGTGTAGAGAGAGCTTTACTCTGTATCTAACCCCCTGTACCTGCCCTGGGATTGTTTGTTGCGACAGGGTAGAGGGAGAAATTATTGTGTATTTATCCCGTGCTGTTCCTGCCCTGGAGTGCTTGGGAGAGATGTACTCAGTGTCTAACATGTGTTGTACCAGCCCTGGCAGTGTTTGATGGGACAATGTTGAGGGATCCTTTCTGTGTATTTAATCTGTGCTGTACCTGCCCTGGGAGTGTTTGATGGGTCAGCGTAAGGTGAGCTTTAAATTATAACCCTTGCTGTACCTGCCCTGGGATTCTTTAGGACGGTGTAGAGGGAGCTTTACTCTGTATATAACCCGTACTATACCTGCCCTGGGATTGTTCAGAACAGTGTAGAGGGAGCTTTACTCTGTATCTATCCTGTGCTGTCGTTGCCCTGGGAGTGTTTGATGGAACAGTGTAAAGGGTGCTTTATTCTGTATCTAACCAATGCAATATCTACTCTGGAATGCTTGGGACAGGGCAGAGGGAGATATACTCTGTATCTAACCTGTATTGTAACTGCCCTTGGAATGTCTGGTGGGACAGTGTTGAGGGAGCATAACTCTGTATCTAAGCAAGGCAAGTATATCCTTCCTTCGAGAAGGAGGGCAAAACTGTGCACAGTAGTCCAGGTGTGGTAACAGAGTAAAAGGTTATGGGGAGCGGACAGGGAAGTGGAGCTGAGGCTATGAGTAATGATCTTATTGAATGTGGAGCAGGCTCGGGGGGCCGGGTGGCCCACTCCTGCCCCTATTACTCATGGTCTTATGTACCCAGCGTGCCCCGCGGGGAGAATGTGCCGCATCCAGACTACAGGAGCTCAGTGCGCAGGTGCAGGCCCTGGCTGTGTTTGGAGCATGCGCGGTGACGGAGTCAGCACGGGGTTCGCACAGGCTCCACAGAAGTGTCATTTTCAGCGGGACGGAGGGAGGCTTTATAAACAACCGGTGCATGCCGCAAGCTTGGAATAATAACCGGAATATCGGCGGTTGCAACTTCGGGGCTTTGTTCCGGTCACAGGCTCAGGCTAACGGTAACCATCTTGGTATAGTCAGTCAGTTTCAGCGTTCCGCCATCTTCATTGAGTAGCAGGGCGCATGTGCGGCCATCTTGGTGCAGGAACAAAATGAGCGATGGCAGTGTTTGTTGAGAAACCAGCCAGAGTCAGTACCTTTTGGGGACAGGAGGGAGGGGAATCAGTGAGTGTAGAACTGATCCCAGCCAGAGTCAGTACCTTTTGGGGACAGGAGGGAGGGGAATCAGTGAGTGTAGAACTGATCCCAGCCAGAGTCAGCACCTTTTGGGGACAGGAGGGAGGGGAATCAGTGAGTGTAGAACTGATCCCAGCCAGAGTCAGCACCTTTTGGGGATGGGAGGGAGGGGAATCAGTGAGTGTAGAACTGAACCCAGCCAGAGTAAGCATCATCAGGGGAGGAGCGGGAGAGGAAACCAGTGATTGTCGAACTGAACCCAGCCAGAGTCAACACCTTCATGGGAAGGGAGGGGGAACCAGTGAGTGTGGAACTGAACCCAGCCAGAGTCAGTACCTTCAGGGTAGGAGAGGGAGAGAAAACCAGTGAGTGTAGAACTGAACCCAGTCAGAGTCAGCACCTTCCAGGGAGAGGGAAACCATTGAGTGTACAACTGAACGCAGCCAGCATCAGCATCTTCAGGGAAGGAGAGAGATGGGAGGCAGGGGAACCAGTGAGTGTTGAGCTGAGCCCAGCCAGAGTCAGTACCTTCAGGGGAGGAGAGAGATGGGAGGCAGGGGAACCAGTGAGTGGACAACTAAACCCAGCCAGAGTCAGCACCTTCCGGGGAGAGGGAAACCATTGAGTGTACAACTGAACCCAGCCAGCATCAGCATCTTCAGGGAAGGAGAGAGATTGGAGCGGGAGGGAAACCAGTGACTGTAGAACTGAACCCAGCCAGAATTGGTGGTGAAAACTGGGAGAAGAGGAGAAACAGTCTAGAGATGTGCGATGGGTTTGGATTTCAGCACAGCAGGAGGGACAATGTGTGGGACAGGAATTTACAGCTTTGGAAGAACGAGAAAGGAAAGAATGTTCCACAGAAACTAGATGTGTCTATTCTGAATTTCTGTCTTGTACTGACAGTAATGAGTTCTGTTATCTCCTTTTACAGGATATTAGAAGCGCAGATTTTCAGACAGGAAACACAAACCAAACATCACGTCAAGATCTGACAGAGTCGATTGATTCATCAGGACCTGAATATCATCGGCCTTTGAAAGTGGAAGGAGAAATGTTTGTCTGTTCTGTCTGTGGGAAAAGGTTTCAAATATCAGTGTGACTGGAAAAACACCGAGACACACACACCCGAGTGAGTGTTCCAGTGCACTGTCTGTGGAAAGAGTTTTAACCAGTTACACAGCCTGAAAAAACATCGCACCATTCAAAGCGCAGAGAAACTGTAAATGTGTTGTGTGTGTGGGCGAGGCTTCAACTGATTGTCCAACCATGGAGAGTCACAAGGTTACCCGCACCCTGGAGAAACCGTGGGAATGTGGGGACTGTGGGAAGGTATTCAGATCACCATCTGTGCTGGAAATTCATCGACGCAGTCACACTGGGGAGAGGCCGTTCACTTGCCCCATGTGTGGGAAGGGATTCACTGTGTCATCCCAACTTGGAACTCACCAGCGAGTTCACACTGGGGAGAAGCCATTCACCTGCTCGGATTGTGGGAAGCGATTCACTTGTTCATCCGACCTGCTGAAACACCAGCGAGTTCACACTGGGGAGAGGCCATTCACCTGCTCGGAGTGTGGGAAGAGATTCACTCGGTCATTCAACCTGCTGAGACACCAGTGAGTTCACACTGGGGAGAAGCCATTCACCTGCTCGGAGTGTGGGAAGAGATTCACATGGTCATCCCACCTGCTGACACATCAGCGAGTTCACACTGGGGAGAGGCCATTCCCCTGCTCGGAGTGTGGGAAGCGATTCACTTGTTCAACCGACCTGCTGAAACACCAGCGAGTTCACACTGGGGAGAGGCCGTTCACCTGCTCGGAGTGTGAGAAGAGATTCACTCTGTCATCCACCCTGCTGACACACCAGCGAGTTCACACTGGGGAGAGGCCGTTCACCTGCTCTGAGTGTGGGAAGGGATTCACTGGGTCATCCCACCTGCTGAGACACCAGCGAGTTCACAAGTGACTGCAGGGGTTGGAACCTGCTGTTATTGCTGCTGTTAATCACATCCCGACTGAACCATGTTCATTCTGACAGTTGGGGGTTTGTTTCTGCTGATGTTAATAACCCTATAACTGGGCTGGACTTTAATATTCTGGATATATTGCTGTCGGGTGCAGTGTCCATTTAAGAAACACTGTGTGTTATCTTTTCCCTTAATTCAGTGACTCTCAATAGAAATTCAGTTTGCAATAAAATTAAGAACTTTTACTTTAATCCTAAATTGATCTTTGGTACAAAATCTACACTAGTGTGTGAAAGTTTCCACTGAATAAAATCTCCAATTAGAAAGAGCTTGCTGACAATTCTTACTGACTTGCACATTACACACAGTGGCCCCTCCATTATCCACCAGAAAGAAGGGGAATGGGAATTGGTGGGAATCAGTGTCCCCAAATGTTGCCCCTCCCGTCTGGTGTAGCAATCCCCTCAGCACGGGAATGGAGACAAGTCCAGACCCAAACTGTGTGCAGTACTCCAGGTGTGGTCTTACCAATGCCCCGTACAGATGTAGAACCGCAAGGCAAACATTTAAGGAGATATTTCATAACTTCTCAGGAAAGATTTATTCAAGTGAGAAATAAAGATGTTAAGAGAAGGATGAACCATTGCTACTACTTTGTTAATGACTTACTCCGGTATTTTCCCAATGTCAGATGGTAGGCTCACTGGTCTCTTGTTTCCTGCTCTCTGTCTCCCTCCTTTCTCCAATAGGAGTGTTACATTTACAGTTTTCCAGTCCGCTGGGACCTCTCCAGAATTCAGGGAATTTTGGTAGATTACAACCAATGCATCCACTATCTCTGCAGCCACTTCTTTTAAGACCCTAGGATGCATGTCATCAGGTCCAGGGGACTTGTCCACCTTTAGTCCCATTAGTTTGATTAGTACTTTATCTCCAGTGATAGTGACTGATTTAAGTGAACCCTCTGCAATAGCTCCTTGATTATCAACTGTTGGGATGTTTTTAGTGTCCTCTACCGTGAAGACTGACACAAAATATTTGTTCAAATCTCTGCCATTTCCGTGTTTCCCAATATTAATTCTCCAGTCTCATCTTCTAAGGGACCAATGTTTACTTTAGCTATTCGTTTCCTTTTTATATACCTGTCGAAACTCTTACTATCTGTTTTTATATTTCTTGCTTGTTTGCTCTCATCTGCTATCTTCCCTGTCTTTATCATTTTTTTTAGTCGTCCTTTGCTGGTTTCTGAAAATTTCCCAATCCTCTGGCCTTCCGCTGCCCTTTGCAAAATTGTATGCCTTTTTCAATTTGATACCATTCTTTACTTCCTCAGTTAGCCAGGGATGGTTCATCCTTCTCTTAACATCTTTATTTCTCACTTGAATAAATCTTTCCTGAGAAGTTATGAAATATCTCCTTAAATGTTTGCCATTGCGTTTCTACAGTCTTACCCTTTAACATATTTTCCCAGTGCACTTGGTGTCAGTGACAAGTGTTGGTTTATATCCCATGGGAGGAGATTGGTGTCAGTGACTGGGGGTTGGTTTAACCTTCTTTGACCTGACCAAGGCCTTTGACACTGTGAACCGTGAGGGATTATGGAATGTACTCTTCAAATTCGGCTGTCCTCAAATGTGTCACCATCCTCCGCTTGCTTCATGATAACAGACAAGCCGTGATCCTGACCAATGGATCCACCACAGACCCAGTTCATGTACGGACCGGGGAGAAGCAAGGCTGTGTCATTGCACCAAGGCTTTTCTCGATCTTCCTTGCTGCAATGCTCCATCTCACCCTCAGTAAGCTTCCCGCTGGAGTGGAGATAATCTACAGAACAAACAGGAAACTGTTCAACCTCCATCACCTTCAGACCAGATCCAAGGTGGTGCCATCCTCTGTCCTCGAATTACAATACGCAGATGATGCTTGCGTCTGCGCTCACTCGGAGGATGCACTCCAAACCATCATCCACACGTTCACCGTAGTGTCTGAGAGCATCGGCATTACACTAAACATCCATAAAACAAAGGTGCTCTGTCAACCTGCCCCCACCACACAGCTCAGCATCCCCCACTCCCCGATTATCAAAATCAATGTTGGCAGTCTGGGGAGACCGAGGGGGCCAATAAAAGGCCCACGAGTCCAGGAGTTCGGGTGGCAGTCGGAGGAAGCAGTAATCCGGGGAGATCGAGGAGGCCTATAAAGGGCCCACAAGTCCAGGAGTTCGGGTGGCAGTCGGAGGAAGCAGTAATCCGGGGAGATCGAGGAGGCCTATAAAGGGCCCACAAGTCCAGGAGTTCGGGTGGCAGTCGGAGGAAGCAGTAATCCGGGGAGATTGAGGAGGCCTATAAAAGGCCCACAAGTCCAGGAGTTCGGGTGGCAGTCGGAGGAAGCAGTAATCCGGGGAGATCGAGGAGGCCTATAAAGGGCCCACAAGTCCAGGAGTTCGGGTGGCAGTCGGAGGAAGCAGTAATCCGGGGAGATCGAGGAGGCCTATAAAGGGCCCACAAGTCCAGGAGTTCGGGTGGCAGTCGGAGGAAGCAGTAATCCGGGGAGATCGAGGAGGCCTATAAAAGGCCCACAAGTCCAGGAGTTCGGGTGGCAGTCGGAGGAAGCAGTAATCCGGGGAGATCGAGAAGGCCAGCTGGTAAACAAAGAAGTAGAAAGAAATCGAAAGGTGACGTCGCAGCCAAGGGGGTAAGTGATTTGGTGCTGATTGGTGAGTAGTTTTTCTTTTTCTTTTCCTTTATCAGTCGGTAACCTTTATCATTGTTGTTACCAAATTAAGTTAATCTCGGGGTTAAGTTATGGCGGGAGAGCTCGGCATTATGTCATGCTCCTCCTGTGCTATGTGGGAAGTCAGGGACGCTTCCAGTGTCCCTGACGACTACATGTGCAGGAAGTGTATCCTGCTGCAGCTCCTGACAGACCGCATTGCGGCACTGGAGCTGTGGGTGGATTCACTCTGGAGCATCTGCAATGCTGAGGATGCCGTGAATAGCACTTTTAGTGAGTTGGTCATACCGCAGGTAAAGGTTACAAGACAGATAGGGAATGGATGACCAACAGGAAGAGCAGTGGAAGGAAGGTAGTGCAGAGGTCCCCTGTGGTCATCCCCTTCCAAAACAGATACAACGCTTTGGGTATTGTTGGGGGGGATGAGTCATCAGGGCAGGGCAGTAGCAGCCAAGTCCATGACACTGTGGGTGGCTCTGCTGCACAGGAGGGCAGGAAAAAGAGTGGGAGAGCTATAGTGGTAGGGGATTCTATTGTAAGGGGAATAGATAGACATTTCTGTGGCTGCAATTGAGACTCCAGATGTTATCTTGCCTCCCTCTTGCAAGGGTCCAGGATGTCTCGGAGCGGGAGCAGAACATTTTGGAGGGGGAGGGAGAACAGCTAGTTGTCGTGGTGCATATACGTACCAACGATGTAGGTAAAAAAAAAAACGAGATGAGGTCCTACAAGCTGAATTTAGGGAGCTCGGAGTTAAATTAAAAAGTAGGACATCAAAGGGAGTAATCTCAGGATTGCTACCAGTGCCACGTGCTAGTCAGAGTAGGAATCACTGGTTAGCACAGATGAATACGTGACTACATTGGAACCGGTTCTGGGGGAGGTGGGACCAGTACAAACTGGATGGTCTGCATCTGGGCAGGACCGGAACCAATGTCCTACGGGGAGTGTTTGCTCGTGCTGTTGGGGAGGGGTTAAACTAATATGGCAGGGGGATGGGAACCTATGCAGGGAGACAGGGAAGTAGAATGGGGGCAGAAGCAAAAGGTAAAAAGCAGAAAAGTAAAAGTGGAGGGCAGAGAAACCCAAGGCAAAAATCAAAAAGGGCCACATTACAACAAAATTCTAAAAGGGCATAATGTGTTAAAAAGACAAGCCTGAAGGCTCTGTGCCTCAATGCAAGGAGTATTCATAATAAGGCGGACAAATTAACTGCACAGGCAGCAATTAATGAATATGATAAAATTGGCATCACGGAGACATGGCTCCAGGGTGTTCAAGGCTGGGAACTCAACATCCAGGCGTGTTCAACAT
The DNA here is from genome assembly GCF_044704955.1 of Pristiophorus japonicus. NCBI lineage: Eukaryota > Metazoa > Chordata > Chondrichthyes > Pristiophoridae > Pristiophorus > Pristiophorus japonicus. Next base: position 49,408 of record NW_027251590.1, on the reverse strand, counting down.
TCAGGAAGGATAGACAGAAAGGAAAAGGAGGCGGGGTAGCGTTGCTGGTTAAAGTGGAAATTAATGCAATAGTAAGGAAGGACATTAGCCTGGATGATGTGGAATCGGTATGGGTGGAGCTGCGGAATATCAAAGGGCAGAAAACGCTCGTGGGAGTTGTGTACAGACCACCAAACAGTAGTCGTGAGGTTGGGGACAGCATCAAACAAGAAATTAGGGATGTGTGCAATAAAGGTACAGCAGTTATCATAGGCGACGTTAATCTACATATTGATTGGCCGAACCAAACTGTTAGCAATACGGTGGAGGAAGATTTCCTGGAGTGTATTCGGGATGGTTTTCTGGACAAATATGTCGAGGAACCAACCAGAGGGCTGGCCATCCTAGACTGGATGATGTGTAATGAGAAAGGACTCATTAGCAATCTTGTTGTGCGAGGCCCCTTGGGGAAGAGTGACCATAATATCGTAGAATTCTTTATAAGATGGAGAGTGACACAGTTAATTCAGAAACTAGGGTCCTGAACTTAAGGAAAGATAACTTCGATGGTATGCGATGTGAATTGGCTAGAATAGACTGGCAAATGATACTTAACGGGTTGACAGTGGATAGGCAATGGCAAACATTTAAAGATCACCTGGATGAACTTCAACAATTGTACATCCCTGTCTGGAATAAAAATAAAACGGGGAAGGTGGCTAACAAGGGAAATTAAGGATAGTGTTAAATCCAAGGAAGAGGCATATAAATTGGCCAGAAAAAGCAACAAACCTGAGGACTGGGAGAAATTTAGAATTCAGCACAGCACAAAGGGTTTAATGAGGAGAGGGAAAATAGAGTATGAGAAGAAGCTTGCCAGGAACATAAAAACTGACTGCAAAAGCTTCTATAGATATGTGAAGAGAAAAAGATTAGTGAAGACAAACGTAGGTCCCTTGCAGTCAGATTCAGGTGAATTTATAATGGGGAACAAAGAAATAGCAGACCAGTTGAAGAAATACTTTCGTTCTGTCTTCATGAAGGAAGACACAAAGAACCTTCCGGAAGTACTAGGGGACTGAGGATCTAGTGAGAAGGAGGAACTGAAGGTTATCCTTATTAGGCGGGAAATTGTGTTACAGAAATTAATGGGATTGAAGGCAATAAATTCCCGGGGCCTGATAGTCTGCATGCCAGAATACTTAAGGAAGTGGCCCTCGAAATAGTGGATGCATTGGTGATCATTTTCCAACAGTCTATTGATTCTGGATCAATTCCTATCGACTGTAGGGTAGCTAATGTAACAGCACTTTTTAAAAAAGGAAGGAAAGTGAAAACAGGTAATTATACAGCGGTTAGCCTGACATCAGTCGTGGGGAAAATATTGGAATCAATTATTAAAGATGAAATAGCAGCGCATTTGGAAAGCAATGACAGGATCGGTCCAAGTCAGCACTGATTTATGAAAGGGAAATCATGCTTGACAAATCTTCTGGAATTTTTTGAGGATGTAACTAGTAGAGTGGACAAGGGAGAACCAGTGGATGTGGTGTATTTGGACTTTCAAAAGGCTTTTGACAAGGTCCCAACAAGAGATTGGTGTGCAAAATTAAAGCACATGGTATTGGGGGTAATGTACTGACGTGGATAGAGAACTGGTTGGCAGACAGGAAGCAGAGAGTCGGGATAAACGGGTCCTTTTCAGAATGGCAGGCAGTGACTAGTCGGGTGCTGCAGGGCTCAGTGCTGGGACCCCAGCTCTTTACAATATACATTAATGATTTAGATGAAGGAATTGAATGTATCTCCAAGTTTGCAGATGACACTAAGCTGGGTGGCAGTGTGAGCTGTGAGGAGGACGCTAAAAGGCTGCAGGGTGACTTGGACAGGTTAGGTGAGTCGGCAAATGCATGGCAGATGCAGTATAATGTGGATAAATGTGATGTTATCCACTTTGGGGGCAAAAGCACGAAGGCAGAATATTATCTGAATGGTGGCAGATTAGAAAAAAAGGAGGTGCAATGAGACCTGGGTGTCATGGTACATCAGTCATTGAAAGTTGGCATGCAGGTACAGCAGGCGGTGAAGATGGCAAATGGTATGTTGGCCTTCATAGCTAGGGGATTTGAGTATAGGAGCAGGGAGGTCTTACTGCAGTTGTACAGGGCCTTGGTGAGGCCTCACCTGGAATATTGTGTTCAGTTTTGGTCTCCTAACCTGAGGAAGGACGTTCTTGCTATTGAGGGAGTGCAGCGAAGGTTCACCAGACTGATTCCCGGGATGGCTGGACTGACATATGAGGAGAGACTGGATCGACTGGGCCTTTATTCACTGGAGTTTAGAAGGATGAGAGGGGATCTCATAGAAAAATATAAAATTCTGACAGGATTGGACAGGTTAGATGCAGGAAGAATGTTCCCGATGTTGGGGAAGTCCAGAACCAGGGGACACAATCAAAGGATAAGGGGTAAGCCATTTAGGATCGAGATGAGGAGAAACCTCTTCACCCAGAGAGTTGTGAACCTGTGGAATTCCCTGCCGCAGAGAGTTGTTGAGGTCAGTTCATTGGATATATTCAAGAGGGATTTAGATATGGCCCTTATGGCGAAAGGGATCAAGGGGTCTGGAGAGAAAGCAGGAAAGGGGTACTGAGGTGAATGATCAGCCATGATCTTATTGAATGGTGGTACAGGCTCGAAGGCCGAATGGCCGACTCCTGTACCTATTTTCGATGTTTCTGTGTTTCTATGATGAGCAAAAGCAAAAGACAGAAAGGAGATGAGGAAAAGTGGAGGGCAGAGAAACCCAAGGCAAAGAACAAAAAGGGCCACTGTACAGCAAAATTCTAAAAGGACAAAGGGTGTTAAAAGAACAAGCCTGAAGGCTTTGTGTCTTAATGCAAGGAGTATCCGCAATAAAGTGGATGAATTAACTGTGCAAATAGATGTTAACAAATATGATGTGATTGGGATTACGGAGACGTGGCTCCAGGATGATCAGGGCTGGGAACTCAACATCCAGGGGTATTCAACATTCAGGAAAGATAGAATAAAAGGAAAAGGAGGTGGTGTAGCATTGCTGGTTAAGGAGCAAATTAAGGCAATAGTTCGGAAGGACATTAGCTTGGATGATGTGGAATCTATATGGGTAGAGCTGCAGAATACCAAAGGACAAAAAACGTTAGTGGGAGTTGTGTACAGACCTCCAAACAGTAGTAGTGATGTTGGGGAGGGCATCAAACAGGAAATTAGGGGTGCGTGCAATAAAGGTGCAGCAGTTATAATGGGTGACTTTAATATGCACATAGATTGGGTTAACCAAATTGGAAGCAATACGGTAGAGGAGGATTTCCTGGAGTGCATAAGGGATGGTTTTTTTAGACCAATATGTCGAGGAACCAACTAGCGGGGAGGACATCTTAGACTGGGTGTTGTGTAATGAGAGAGGATTAATTAGCAATCTCGTTGTGCGAGGCCCCTTGGGGAAGAGTGACCATAATATGGTGGAATTCTGCATTAGGATGGAGAATGAAACAGTTAATTCAGAGACCATGGTCCAGAACTTAAAGAAGGGTAACTTTGAAGGTATGAGGCATGAATTGGCTAGGATAGATTGGCGAATGATACTGAAGGGGTTGACTGTGGATGGGCAATGGCAGACATTTAGAGACCGCATGGATGAACTGCAACAATTGTACATTCCTGTCTGTCGTAAAAATAAAAAAGGGAAGGTGGCTCAACCGTGGCTATCAAGGGAAATCAGGGATAGCATTAAAGCCAAGAAAGTGGCATACAAATTGGTCAGAAATAGCAGCGAACCCGGGGACTGGGAGAAATTTAGAACTCAGCAGGGGAGGACGAAGGGTTTGATTAGGTCAGGGAAAATGGAGTACGAGAAGAAGCTTGCAGGGAACATTAAGACGGATTGCAAAAGTTTCTATAGCTATGTTAAGAGAAAAAAGTTAGTAAAGACAAACGTAGGTCCCCTGCAGTCAGAATCAGGGAAAGTCATAACGGGGAACAAAGAAATGGCGGACCAATTGAACAAGTACTTTGGTTCGGTATTCACTGAGGAGGACACAAACAACCTTCCGGATATAAAAGGGGTCGGAGGGTCTAGTAAGGAGGAGGAACTGAGGGAAATCCTTATTAGTCGGGAAATTGTGTTGGGGAAATTGATGGGATTGAAGGCCGATAAATCCCCAGGGCCTGATGGACTGCATCCCAGAGTACTTAAGGAGGTGGCCTTGGAAATAGTGGATGCATTGACAGTCATTTTCCAACATTCCATTGACTCTGGATCAGTTCCCATGGAGTGGAGCGTAGCCAATGTCACCCCACTTTTTAAAAAAGGAGGGAGAGAGAAAACAGGGAATTACAGACCGGTCAGCCTGACATCGGTAGTGGGTAAAATGATGGAATCAATTATTAAGGATGTCATCGCAGTGCATTTGGAAAGAGGTCATATGATAGGTCCAAGTCAGCATGGATTTGTGAAAGGGAAATCATGCTTGACAAATCTTCTGGAATTTTTTGAGGATGTTTCCAGTCGAGTGGACAAGGGAGAACCAGTTGATGTGGTATATTTGGACTTTCAGTAGGCTTTCGACAAGGTCCCACACAAGAGATTAATGTGCAAAGTTAAAGCACATGGGATTGGGGGTAGTGTGCTGACGTAGATTGAGAACTGGTTGTCAGACAGGAAGCAAAGAGTAGGAGTAAATGGGGACTTTTCAGAATGGCAGGCAGTGACTAGTGGGGTACCGCAAGGTTCTGTGCTGGGGCCCCAGCTGTTTACACTGTACATTAATGATTTAGACGAGGGGATTAAATGTAGTATCTCCAAATTTGCGGATGACACTAAGTTGGGTGGCAGTGTGAGCTGCAAGGAGGATTCAATGAGGCTGCAGAGCGAATTGGATAGGTTAGGTGACTGGGCAAATGCATGGCAGATGAAGTATAATGTGGATAAATGTGAGGTTATCCACTTTGGTGGTAAAAACAGAGAGACAGACTATTATCTGAATGGTGACAGATTAGGAAAAGTGGAGGTGCAAAGAGACCTGGGTGTCATGGTACATCAGTCATTGAAGGTTGGCATGCAGGTACAGCAGGCGGTTAAGAAAGCAAATAGCATGTTGGCCTTCATAGCGAAGGGATTTGAGTACAAGGGCCGGGAGGTGTTGCTACAATTGTACAGGGCCTTGGCGAGGCCACACCTGGAGTATTGTGTACAGTTTTGGTCTCCTAACCTGAGGAAGGACATTCTTGCTATTGAGGGAGTGCTGCGAAGGTTCACCAGACTGATTCCCGGGATGGCGGGACTGACCTGTCAAGAAAGACTGGATCAACTGGGCTTGTATTCACTGGAGTTCAGAAGAATGAGAGGGGACCTCATAGAAATGTTTAAAATTATGACGGGGTGAGACAGGTTAGATGCAGGAAGAATGTTCCCAATGTTGGGGAAGTCCAGAACCAGGGGTCACAGTTTAAGGATAAGGGGTAAGCCATTTAGGACCGAGATGACGAGGAATTTCTTCACCCAGAGAGTGGTGAACCTGTGGAATTCTCTACCACAGAAAGTTGTTGAGGCCAATTCACTAAATATCTTCAAAAAGGAGTTAGATGAAGTCCTTACTACTAGGGGAATCAAGGGGTATGGTGAGAAAGCAGGAAAGGGGTACTGAGGTGAATGATCAGCCATGATCTTATTGAATAGCGATGCAGGCTCAAAGGCCGAATGACCGACTCCTGCACCTATTTTCGATGTTTCTGTGTTTCTATGATGAGGCCTTGGACATTTTTCATACATCGGGATCCTACTGTAAACAAGGGCGGATAGCGATGACGAGGTCCAACACCGCCTTCAGTGTGTCAGCACAGCCTTTGGTCATCGAAGAATATGAGCGTTTGAAGACCAGAACTTTAAAACTAGCACAAAGCTCATGGTCTGCAGCAGTAGTGATAGCTGCCCTCAGACATGCTTCTCAGACATGGACCATGTACAGCACGCACATCAAAGCACTGGAGAAATACCATCAATGCTGCCTCAAATATCCTGCAAATCCATTGGCAGGATAGGTGTACCAACGTTTGTTCTCACGGAGGCCAACATCCTCAGTATTGAAACATTGACCACGCTCGATCAGCTACAATGGACGGGCTACATTGTCCATATGCCCGATACGCGACTCCCAAAGTAAGCGCTCTGCTCAGAGCTTCGACATGGCAAGCGAGCCCCGGGGGGCAGAGGAAACACTTCAAGGGCACTCTCACGGCCTCCTGGAAGAAGTTCAACTACCCCACCGACTCCTGGGAATCCCTGGCGCAAGATCGCTCAAAGTGGAAGAGAATAATCCGTGAGGGCGTCGAACACTTCGAATCTCTTCACCTGCAGCAAGCGGACACCAAGCGTATACGACGGAAGGAGCGCACAACAACCCAAGCACTTCAACAAACCGGCACTTCAACCAACGTACTTTCAACCACCGTCTGTCCAACCTGCGACAGAGACTGTAGCTCCCGCATTGGACTCAACAGACATCTGAGACCTCATTTTTAATGTGGAAGCAAGTCATCCTCAACTCCGAGGGACTGCCTATGATGATGGTTAGTTTATATCAGACAGGAGGGGATTGGTGTCAGTGACTGTGGGGTGGGTTTATATCAGACAGCAGGGGATTGGTGTCAGTGACTGGGGTGGGTTTATATCAGACAGGAGGAGATTGATGTCAGTGACTGTGGGGTGGGTTTATATCAGACAGGAGGGGATTGGTGTCAGTGACTGTGGGGTGGGTTTATATCAGACAGGAGGGGATTGGTGTCAGTGACTGTGGGGTGGGTTTATATCAGACAGGAGGAGATTGGTGTCAGTGACTGTGGGGTGGGTTTATATCAGACAGGAGGGGATTGGTGTCAGTGACTGGGGAGGGTTTATATGAGACAGGAGGGGATTGGTGTCAGTGACTGGGGAGGGTTTATATGAGACAGGAGGGGATTGGTGTCAGTGACTGTGGGATGGGTTTATATCAGACAGGAGGAGATTGGTGTCAGTGACTGGGGAGGGTTTATATGAGACAGGAGGGGATTGGTGTCAGTGACTGGGGAGGGTTTATATGAGACAGGAGGGGATTGGTGTCAGTGACTGTGGGATGGGTTTATATCAGACAGGAGGAGATTGGTGTCAGTGACTTTGGGGTGGGTTTATATCAGACAGGAGGAGATTGGTGTCAGTGACTGGGGAGGGTTTATATGAGACAGGAGGAGATTGGTGATTTGGAATTATAGCAGTTTACAACACAAAAGGAGGCCATTTGGCCCATCAGGTCTGTGCAGCTGAAAAAGGACTATCCAGCCTAATGCCACTTTCCAGCTCTTGGTCCGTATCCCTGCTAAGCTGTGCGGCCGCTCAGCAGTCTGCAGGTCCCACACAGGCCGCTCACCGGCTTTTACATTGAAGAAACCGCATATGCGCGGAAATTTGAATGGGCCACAGAAGCCAGTTAAAGGGAGTGCGCACCTAAAATATAAATTAGAGGGAAGATTGGTGTGGACCCTTTGTCAACTTGCATAAACTCCTGTGTTCTCTCTCTGAGCTGCTGAGTGTTTTCAGCATTTTCTGTGTTGTCTGAATTTTGATGCAGACAATTTGTTCCTTACTTGTTACTGGACTAACTGGTGGTTCATGGGGTAATGTGGATGGGTTGCCGGTTCCCCATGGTTCTAGGTCTTGGCTTGGTCATCATTGAGCAAAGCTTGTCTCTTTGTATGCAGTCATGGATGTTATCAGCACAGGAAGAGGTCATTTGACCCATTATGCCTGTGCAGACTCTCCAAGAGTCCTTTCCTATATTGTTTCCAATTATTCCTTCTCCCAACATTTTCCCACTCGCCTTTTTAACAATCCAGTGTGTGAAATGAAAAGCACATTTTCTACCCTCTCCCTTCATTCGTTTGGGCAATAATCTGAAGTTTATGCCCTTTTGATACTGACTCACCAACCAGTTTCACTGTCAGAATGTTGAGCACGCACCAGAATGATGAGCAGTCCCAGTTTCTGGAATCTGTCATCATAAGTGAAGCCTCTCATGCCTGGTACCACCAGATCTTTGATATCTTTCCAAAGATGACCAAACCTGGACACAATATTCTAATGCATTTCTCATTTTAACATTATATCTTGTGCTTTGTACTCCACAGTTCCATTTGCAAAACTGAGGAAGTCCAGATGACACTAAGCTGGGTGGCAGTGTGAGCTGTGAGGAGGACGCTAAGAGGCTGCAGGGTGACTTGGACAGGGATGGTGAGTGGGCAAATGCATGGCAGATAAGGTATAATGTGGATAAATGTGAGGTTATACACTTCGATGGTAAAAACACGAAGGCCAAATATTATTGAATGGTGGCAGATTAGGAAAAGAGAAGGTGCAACGAGACCTGGGTGTCATGGTACATCAGTCATTGAAAGTTGGCATGCAGGTACAGCAGGCGGTGAAGAAGGCAAATGGTATGTTGGCCTTCATAGCTCGGGGATTTGAGTATAGGAGCAGGGAGGTCTTACTGCAGTTGTACAGGGCCTTGGTGAGGCCTCACCTGGAATATTGTTTTCAGTTTTGGTCTCCTAATCTGAGGAAGGACGTGCTTGCTATTGAGGGAGTGCAGTGAAGGTTCACCAGACTGATTCCCGATGGCAGGACTGACATATGAGGAGAGACTGGACCGACTGGGCCTGTATTCACTGGAGTTAAGAACGATGAGAGGGGATCTCATAGAAACATATAAGATTCTGACGGGACTGGATAGGTTAGATGCAGAAAGAATGTTCCCGAAGTTGGGGAAGTCCAGAACCAGGGGACATAGTCTAAGGATAAGGGGTAGGCCATTTAGGACCGAGATGAGGAGAAACCTCTTCACTCAGAGAGTTGTTAACCTGTGGAATTCCCTACCGCAGAGAGTTGTTGATGCCATGTTCATTGGATATATTCAAGAGGGAGTTAGATGTGGCCCTTACGGCTAAAGGGATCAAGGGGTATGGAGAGAAAGCAGGAAAGGGATACTGAGGTGAATGAGCAGCCATGATCTTATTGAATGGTGATGCAGGCTCGAAGGGCCGAATGGCCTTCTCCTGCACCTATTTTCTATGTTTCTCTGTTTCTAAGCACGACCTTCCCTTTTGAAATCCATGCTGACTGCTCTTCATTATGTTTTCAATTCCTAGATGTTTTCTGTTATATCTTTGAGTGCAGATTCCATTATTTTTCCTGCCGCTGACGTTAAGCTAGCTGGTCTGTGGTTTACTGCTTTTGTTCTCTCTCCTTTTTCTAAATAACTGTATACTAATAACATTAGATATAAAAATAATATTGTTTCAAGTTTGACTACTTCATCTTGTCTGATATAAACCCACCCCACAGTCACCGACACCAATCTCCTCCTGTCTGATATAAACCCACCCCACAGTCACTGACACCAATCTCCTCCTGTCTGATATAAACCGACCCCACAGTCACTGACACCAATCTCCTCCTGTCTGATATAAACCCACCCCACAGTCACTGACACCAATCTCCTCCTGTCTGATATAAACCCACCCCACAGTCACTGACACCAATCTCCTCCTGTCTGATATAAACCCACCCCACAGTCACTGACACCAATCTCCTCCTGTCTGATATAAACCCACCCCACAGTCACTGACACCAATCCCCTCCTGTCTGATATAAACCCACCGCATAGTCACTGACACCAATCTCCTCCTGTCTGATATAAACCCACCCCACAGTCACTGACACCAATCCCCTCCTGTCTGATATAAACCCACCCCACAGTCACTGACACCAATCCTCTCCTGTCTGATATAAACCCACCCCACAGTCACTGACACCAATCCCCTCCTGTCTGTTATAAACCCACCCCACACTCACTGACACCAATCTCCTCCTGTCTGATATAAACCCACCCCACAGTCACTGACACCAATCTCCTCCTGTCTGATATAAATCCACCCCACAGTCACTGACACCAATCTCCTCCTGTCTGATATAAACCCACCCCACAGTCACTGACACCAATTCCCTCCTGTCTGTTATAAACCCACCCCACACTCACTGACACCAATCTCCTCCTGTCTGATATAAACCCACCCCACAGTCACTGACACCAATCTCCTCCTGTCTGATATAAACCCACTCCACAGTCATTGACACCAATCCCCTCCTGTCTGATATAAACCCACCCCACAGTCACTGACACCAATCTCCTCCTGTCTGATATAAACCCACCCCACAGTCACTGACACCAATCTCCTCCTGTCTGATATAAACCCACACCACAGTCACTGACACCAATCTCCTCCTGTCTGATATAAACCCACCCCACAGTCACTGACACCAATCCCCTCCTGTCTGATATAAACGCACCCCACAGTCACTGACACCAATCTCCTCCTGTCTGATATAAACCCACCCCACAGTCACTGACACCAATCCCCTCCTGTCTGATATAAACCCACCCGACAGTCACTGACACCAATCTCCTCATGTCTGATATAAACCCACCCCACAGTCACTGACACCAATCTCCTCCTGTCTGATATAAACCCACCCCACAGTCACTGACACCAATCTCCTCATGTCTGATATAAACCCACCCCACAGTCACTGACACCAATCTCCTCCTGTCTGATATAAACCCACCCCACAGTCACTGACACCAATCTCCTCCTGTCTGATATAAACCCACCACACAGTCACTGACACCAATCCCCTCCTGTCTGATATAAACCCACCCGACAGTCACTGACACCAATCTCCTCCTGTCTGATATAAACCCACCCCACAGTCACTGACACCAATCTCCTCCTGTCATGTTTGTAACCTACACATAACTGTAACCTTTATGAAACAACACTGCACAATGTATACACCTGAGAAATGCACACCTTGACCAGAGGGGGTGAACTTGTGGGAGACACTCCTCACCTGGTCATCCAGGTATATAAAGGGAGGTCCCACGCTGGGTCTGCACTTCTTGTTCCTGGGAATAAATGTTCAGGTCACGTAGCGATCTTGTCTGCAGTACATGCCTCGTGTGATTCTATTGTAAGGTGTAAGGACACTACATTTTGCAACGAGAAACGGGAATCAACGACCCATGAGGATGGCCACCGGTAGCAGAGAGGAACGGTACTGTGTTGGTAAGGACTGGGATGATTTTGTTGTGAGGCTCCAGTAGAGCTTTGTCACGAAGGACTGGCTGGGAGAGGAAGTGGCTGACGAGCAGAGGGCTCATCTACTGACCAGCTGTGGATCCAAGACGTATGCGCTGATGAGAAGCCGGCGGACAAGTCCTTTGAAGAGCTCAGCACACTGATCGGTGAGCACCTTACACCAGCGAGCAGTATACACATGGTCCGGCACCTGTTCGATACACACCGGCGTCAGGAGGGACAAAGCATATCGGACTTCGTTGCGGACCTTCGGCGTTTGGCCAGCCTCTGTAAGTTCATAGACACCTGCAGTGGGGAGATGTTAAGGGATTTCTTCATTGAGGGCATTGGTCATGCCGGGATTTTCAGGAAGCTTATTGAGACCAAGGACTTGACTTTGGAACGGGCAGCGTTGATAGCTCAGACCTTCATGGCAGGGGAAGAGGAGACCAAGATAATTTACGCGCGCAGCCCTGGTTCCAATGTGGCGATGGACCAGGGAGTTAACATTGTAAACGCGACTCAGAACCCCGCAGGCAGGCAAGGGCAATTCGACACTGCCCAGACACTGTGGAGTGGGCCAGCAACAGAGACAATGGAAGGGGGATCGACAATTCACGCCATCACAAGGGACAATGCGTCCCGGGATGGGACCATTGACACTCACAAACGGAGTGCTCAGGAGTAATCAAAGAGACAATCAGAGAGGAATGCCTGGTAACAATTCCTTTGGTCACAACAATCTCAGCTCATGCTGAAGGTGCGGTGGCAGACATGCTGTGAAAACCTGTACGTTTCAACAATTTATCTGTAGAAACTGTAACTTCTGTGGACATTTGGCCAGATTGTGCAGAAAGCCCGTAGAGAGGCTAGTTTACGAGGCAGAGGAACCAGACGAGGGGTCTGCAAGGCAGGGTGATGCTTGGGGCAAAGCTATGGACGCTGAAGTCCAGCGGGTTCATGTGGCAGACATCCACAGCTCGTACACCAAAACGCCACCTATGATGATGAAAGTCCTATTAAATGGCATCCTGGTACACATGGAGCTGGACATAGGAGCCAGCCAGTCATTTATGAGTGCCCAACAATTTGAAAAACTATGGCCACTCAAAGCTAACAGGCCCAAACTGGAATGCATTGACATGCAGTTACGGACGTACACCGGAGAGATCATCCCAGTACTAGGCAGTGCAAACTTGGTGGTCACACACAATGCATTGGAGAACAGCTGCCACTCTGGATTGTCCCGGGGAATGGTCCCGCGCTCTTGGGGAGGAGCTGGTTAGCCGAGATGAACTGGAAATGGGGAGATGTGCACGCCATTTCATCTGTGGAGTGAAGTTCATGCTCACAGATCCTACAGAAATTCGAGTCACTTTTTCAACCAGGTGTCGGGACTTTTAAGGGCACCAAAGTAGTGATACGCATCACCCCGGACGCCAGACCAGTGCACCACAAAGCCAGAGCTGTGCCGTATGTGATGCGTGAGAGAATTGAGAGTGAGTTGGACAGGCTGCTAAGAGAGGGCATAATTTTGCCTGTTGAATTCAGTGACTGGGCAAGCCCCATCGTTCCTGTCCTTAAAGCGGATGGCTCGGTCAGGATTTGTGGCAACTACAAGGCCACCATCAACTGAGTGTCACTACAAGACCAATACCCACTTCCGAGAGCGGAGGATCTTTTTGCCACGTTGGCAGGTGGCAAGCTCTTCACCAAGTGGACCTCACTTCAGCCTACGTGACTCAGGATGAAGAATCCAAGCCACTGACCACCATCACTACACACAAGGGGCTATTTGTTTACAACAGATGTCCATTTCGCATTCGTTCAGCGGCCGCTATCTTCCAGAGGAACATGGAAAGCTTGTTTAAATCCATCCCTGGAACAATCGTATTCCAAGATGACATCCTTATCGCGGGTCGAGACACCAAGGAACACCTCCACAACCTGGATGGGGTGCTATGCCGACTGGACCGGGTAGGCTTGGGACTAAAGAAGTCCAAGTGTGTGTTTTTGGCCCAGAGGTCGAGTTTTTGGGCAGGAGGGTTGCCGCAGACGGGATACGGCCTACCAAATCCAAAACGGAGGCGATCCATCATGCGCCCAGGCCCGGCAACACATCGGAGTTGTGGTCATTCCTGGGAAGTAGAAGTACTTCAAGAACTTTCTGCCAATCTTAAGCACATTGTTGGAGCCGCTACACGTGCTCTTGCGTAAGGGATGCGAATGGTTTTGGGGGGTCTGTCAAGAACATGCTTTCAATCGGGCACGGAACCTACTTGGTTCGAACAAGCTGTTGACCTTGTACAACCCCTGTAAGAAACTGGTTTTGACATGCGATGCATCATCCTATGGGGTTGGATGCGTGTTGCAGAAGAGTAATGATGAGGGCCAACTCCAACCTGTGGCTTATGCCTCCAGGTCGCTTTCCCAGGCAGAACTGGAATATGGGATGGTTGAAAAGGAAGCACTCGCATGTGTCTACAGGGTGAAAAAGATGCACCAGTACCTTTTCAGCAGAAGGTTCGAGTTAGAAATGGACCACAAGCCGTTAACATCCCTGTTGTCCGACAGCAAGGCTGTCAATGCCAATGCGTCAGCTCGCATACAGCGGTGGGCCCTCACGCTGGCTGCGTATGGCGACACCATACAGCACCGGCCAGGCACCGAAAATTGCACTGACACACTAAGCAAAGTCCCACTGGTGACCACTGAGGGGGCGTCAGAGCAAAGTGCGGAGATGGTCATGGCCGTTGAGGCTTTAGACACCGCAGGCTCCCCCATCACAGCCCGCCAGATCAAAACCTGGACCAACAGAGATCCCCTCCTATCCCTGATAAAGAAATGTGTCCTGACTGGAGATTGGGCGCCCGCACACGGAGCGTGCCCCGAGGAGGTCAGGCCGTTTCACAGACGGATGGACGAGCTCTCCATCCAAGCCGACTGCCTGCTATAGGACAGCTGGGTAGTCATGCCCCAGAAAGGAAGGGAAGCATTCATCAGGGAACTCCACAGCGAGCATCCAGGCATCGTCCTAATGAATGCCATTGCCCGGTCACATGTATGATGGCCACAAATTGACTCAGACCTGGAACACTGGGTTCGCAGTTGCACGACGTGTGCTCAGCTGGGAAATGCCCCAAGGGAGGCCCCACTCAGCCCATGGCCCTGGCCCACCAGGCCATGATCACGTGTTCACAATGACTACGCGGGCCCATTCTTGGGAAAAATGTTCCTGATTGTTGTCGATGTGTATTCGAAATGGATCGAGTGCATCATATTAAACTCATACACGACATCCACCACCGTGGAGAGTCTGCGTATGGTCTTTGCGACCCATGGCTTGCCAGACATCCTGGTTAGCTACAATGACCCATGCTTCACTAGCTTTGAATTCCAGGAGTTTATGTCGGATAATGGTATCAAACACGTCAGGACAGCACCGTTCAAGCCGGCTTCCAATGGCCAGGTGGAACGTGTGGTTCAAATCATAAAACAGGGCATGCTCCGGATTCAAGAACCCTGCCTTCAGTACCGCCTATCGCGCCTCCTGCTGACCTATAGATCCCACCCGCACTCGCTCACGGGAGTCCCGCCCGTGGAACTACTCATGAAACACACGCTTAAAACGTGGCTGTCCCTCATTCATCCAGCCCTGTCAGACATTGTTGAGGGCAAGCGCCAGTCCCAAGTCGAGTGCCATTATCGCAACTCAGTGGGGAGATGCATAGAAGTCGATGACCCAGTATTCATTCTCAATCACGCTTTGGGACCCAAGTGGCTTGAGGGGACTGTAATTGGCAAAGAGGGGAATAGGGTCATAGTGGTCAGTTTAACAATGGGCAGATATGCCGCAAACATCTGGTCCAAATAAAGAAAAGGTTCAGCATGGACACTGAGGAACCTGAGGAAGATAGAAACATAGAAACATAGAAAATAGGTGCAGGAGTAGGCCATTCGGCCCTTCAAGCCTGCACCGCCATTCAATGAGTTCATGGCTGAACATGCAACTTCAGTACCCCATTCCTGCTTTCTCGCCATACCCTTTGATCCCCCTAGTAGTAAGGACTTCATCTAACTCCTTTTTGAATATATTTAGTGAAGTGGCCTCAACAACTTTCTGTGGTAGAGAATTCCACAGGTTCACCACTCTCTGGGTGAAGAAGTTTCTCCTCATCTCGGTCCTAAATGGCTTACCCCTTATCCATAGACTGTGTCCCCTGGTTCTGGACTTCCACAACATCGGGAACATTCTTCCTGCATCCAACCTGTCAAACCCGTCAGAATTTTAAACGTTTCTATGAGAACCCCTCTCATTGTTCTGAACTCTGCAGCCTCATAGCATCGTCCTGACAGCTCACACTGCCACCCAACTTAGTGTCATCTGCAAATTTGGAGATACTACATTTAATCCCCTCGTCTAAATCATTAATGTACAATGTAAACAGCTGGGGCCCCAGCACAGAACCTTGCGGTACCCCACTAGTCACTGCCTGCCATTCTGAAAAGTACCCATTTACTCCTACTCTTTGCTTCCTGTCTGCCAACCAGTTCTCAATCCACGTCAGCACACTACCCCCAATCCCATGTGCTTTAACTTTGCACATTAATCTCTTGTGAGGGACCTTGCCGAAAGCCTTCTGAAATTCTAAATACACCACATCAACTGGTTCTCCCTTGTCCACTCTACTGGAAACATCCTCAAAAAATTCCAGAAGATTTGTCAAGCATGATTTCCATTTCACAAATCCATGCTGACTTGGACCTATCATGTCACCTCTTTCCAAATGTGCTGCTATGACATCCTTAATAATTGATTCCATCATTTTACCCACAACCGATGTCAGGCTGACCGGTCAATAATTCCCTGTTTTCTCGCTGCCTCTTTTTTTAAACACTGAGGTTACATTGGCTACCCTCCACTCCATAGGAACTGATCCAGAGTCTATGGAATGTTGGAAAATGACTGTCAATGCATCCACTATTTCCAAGGCCACCTCCTTAAATACTCTGGGATGCAGACCATCAGGCCCTGCGGATTTCGTTAGGAAGGACATTAGCTTGGATGATGGGGAATCTAAATGGGTAGAGCTGCAGAACACCAAAGGGCAAAAAACGTTAGTGGGAGTTGTGTACAGACCTCCAAACAGTAGTAGTGATGTTGGGGAGGGCATCAAACAGGAAATTAGGGGTGCATGCAATAAAGGAGCAGCAGTTATAATGGGTGACTTTAATATGCATCTAGTTTGGTCTAACCAAACTGGAAGCAATACGGTGGAGAAGGATTTCCTGGAGTGCATAAGGGATGGTTTTCGAGACCAATATGTCGAGGAACCAACTAGGGGGGAGGCCATCTTAGACTGGGTGTTGAGAGAGGATTAATTAGAAATCTCGTTGTGCGAGGCCCCTTGGGGAAGAGTGATCAAAATATGGTGGAATTATGCATTAGGATGGAGAATGAAACAGTTAATTCAGAGACAATGGTCCAGAACTTAAAGAAGGGTAACGTTGAAGGTATGAGGCGTGAATTGGCTAGGATCGATTGGCGAATGATACTTAAGGGGTTGACTGTGGATAGGCAATGGCAGACATTTAGAGACCGCATGGATGAATTACAACAATTGTACATTCCTGTCTGGCATAAAAATAAAAAAGGGAAGGTGGCTCAACCGTGGCTATCAAGGGAAATCAGGAATAGTATTAAAGCCAAGGAAGTGGCATACAAATTGGCCAGAAATAGCAGCGAACCCGGGGACTGGGAGAAATTTAGAACTCAGCAGAGGACGACAAAGGGTTTGATTAGGGCAGGGAAAATGGATTACGAGAAGAAGCTTGCAGGGAACATTAAGACGGATTGCAAAAGTTTATATAGATATGTAAAGAGAAAAAGGTTAGTAAAGACAAACGTAGGTCCCCTGCAGTCAGAATCAGGGGAAGTCATAACAGGGAACAAAGAAATGGCAGACCAATTGAACAAATACTTTGGTTCAGTATTCACTAAGGAGGTCACAAACAACCTTCCGGATATAAAAGGGGTGAGAGGGTCTAGCAAGGAGGAGGAACTGAGGGAAATCGTTGTTAGTCGGGAAATTGTGTTGGGGAAATTGATGGGATTGAAGGCCGATAAATCCCCAGGGCCTGATGGACTGCATCCCAGAGTACTTAAGGAGGTGGCCTTGGAAATAGCGGATGCATTGACAATCATTTTCCAACATTCCATTGACTCTGGATCAGTTCCTATCGAGTGGAGGGTAGCCAATGTAACCCCACTGTTTAAAAAAGGAGGGAGAGAGAAAACAGGGAATTATAGACCGGTCAGCCTGACCTCAGTAGTGGGTAAAATGATGGAATCAATTATTAAAGATGTCATCGCAGCGCATTTGGAAAGAGGTGACATGATAGGTCCAAGTCAGCATGGATTTGTGAAATGGAAATCATGCTTGACAAATCTTCTAGAATTTTTTGAGGATGTTTCCAGTAGAGTGGACAAGGGAGAACCAGTTGATGTGGCATATTTGGACTTTCAGAAGGCTTTCGACAAGGTCCCACACAAGAGATTAATGTGCAAAGTTAAAGCACATGGGATTGGGGGTAGTGTGCTGACATGGATTGAGAGCTGGTTGTCAGACAGGAAGCAACGAGTAGGAGTAAATGGGGACTTTTCAGAATGGCAGGCAGTGACTCGTGGGGTACTGCAAGGTTCTGTGCTGGGGCCCCAGCTGTTTACATTGTACATTAATGATTTAGACGAGGGGATTAAATGTAGTATCTCCAAATTTGCGGATGACACTAAGTTGGGTGGCAGTGTGAGCTGCGAGGAGGATGCTATGAGGCTGCAGAGCGACTTGGATAGGTTAGGTGAGTGGGCAAATGCATGGCAGATGAAGTATAATGTGGATAAATGTGAGGTTATCCACTTTGGTGGTAAAAACAGAGAGACAGACTATTATCTGAATGGTGACAGATTAGGAAAAGGGGAGGTGCAAAGAGACCTGGGTGTCATGGTACATCAGTCATTGAAGGTTGGCATGCAGGTGCAGCAGGCGGTTAAGAAAGCAAATGGCATGTTGGCCTTCATAGCGAGGGGATTTGAGTACAGGGGCAGGGAGGTGTTGCTACAATTGTACAGGGCCTTGGTGAGGCCACACCTGGAGTATTGTGTACAGTTATGGTCTCCTAACTTGAGGAAGGACATTCTTGCTATTGAGGGAGTGCAGCGAAGGTTCACCAGACTGATTCCCGGGATGGCGGGACTGACCTATGAAGAAAGACTGGATCAACTGGGCTTGTATTCACTGGAGTTCAGAAGAATGATAGGGGACCTCATAGAAACGTTTAAAATTCTGACGGGTGAAGACAGGTTAGATGCAGGAAGAATGTTCCCAATGTTGGAGAAGTCCAGAACCAGGGCCACAGTCTAAGGATAAGGGTAAGCCATTTAGGACCGAGATGAGGAGAAACCTCTTCACCCAGAGAGTGGTGAACCTGTGGAATTCTCTACCACAGAAAGTTGTTGAGGCCAATTCACTAAATATATTCAAAAAGGAGTTCGATGAAGTCCTTACTACTCGGGGGATCAAGGGGTATGGTGAGAAAGCAGGAATGGGGTACTGAAGTTGCATGTTCAGCCATGAACTCATTGAATGGCGGTGCAGGCTCGAAGGGCCGAATGGCCTGCTCCTGCACCTATTTTCTATGTTTCTATGTTTCAATCCCATCAATTTCCCTAACACAATTTCCCGACTAATAAGGATTTCCCTCAGTTCCTCCTTCTTACTCGACCTTCTGACCCCTTTTATACCCGGAAGGTTGTTTGTGTCCTCCTCAGTGAATACTGAACCAAAGTACTTGTTCAATTGGTCCGCCATTTCTTTGTTCCCCGTTATGACTTCCCCTGATTCTGACTGCAGGGGAGCTACGTTGGTCTTTACTAACCTTTTTCTCTTTACATATCTATAGAAACTTTTGCAATCCACCTTAATGTTCCCTGCAAGCTTCTTCTCGTACTCTATTTTCTCTGCCCTAATCAAACCCTTTGTCCTCCTCTGCTGAGTTCTAAATTTCTCCCAGTCCCCGGGTTCGCTGCTATTTCTGACCAATTTGTATGCCATTTCCTTGGCTTTAATACTATCCCTGATTTCCCTTGATAGCCACGGTTGAGACACCTTCCCTTTTTTATTTTTACGCCAGACAGGAATGTACAATTGTTGTAGTTCATCCATGCGGTCTCTAAATGTCTGCCATTGCCCATCCACTGTCAACCCCTTAAGTATCATTCGCCAATCTATCCTAGCCAATTCACGCCTCATACCTTCAAAGTTACCCTTCTTTAAGTTCTGGACCATGGTCTCTGAATTAACTGTTTCATTCTCCATTCTCTCCTGCCCACAGTCACTGACATCAATCCCCGCCTGTCTGATATAAACCCACCCCACAGTCACTGACACCATAGAAACATAGAAAATAGGTGCAGGAGAAGGCCATTCGGCCTTTCGAGCCTGCACCACCATTCAATAAGATCATGGCTGCTCATTCCATACAGTACCCTTTTCCTGCTTACTCTCCATACCCCTTGATCCCCTTAACCGTCAGAGACATATCTAACTCCCTCTTGAATATATCCAGTGAACTGGCATCAACAACTCTCTGCGGCAGGGAATTCCACAGATTAACAACTCTGAGTGAAGAAGTTTCTCCTCATCTCAGTCCTAAATGTCTTACCTCTTATGCGAAGACAATGTCCCTCCCCTCTCTCTCTGAGAGCACTTGCCTCCTAATTAAAAACCAATTAAGACAACTGAGCAGAGGTAGCAAGGCCCCTCCCCAATTGTCAACTCGGGGAGAGGTGTGCCTCATTGAGAGCTCCTCTGCTCAGACACTTAAACGAGGCCAATTTAAGAACATTAAGGCCTGTGACTTTGGGGTGGGTGTGGCCCTTAAAGGGACCCCGTGATAGTGACCCCATCCACGCCGGTGGCGGTGTCAGCAAAGACATATGCGCAGGCGGCGTCCACATCCACGGCGCCTCCTGCGCCTCCTGCTGCCCTGCCACCATTCAGACTGATAACAAAAAAACACGGGGTCAAGAGCTACACTCACCCCACAATGAGCATCGAGGAGTGCGTGCGGGCGATGGCTGGGGTAGTCGGCCCCTCGGCCATTGTCGCAGCCTCCAAGATGTCTGGGAAGGCCGTGTTCTTCCTGGGGTCGGAGCGGGCGGTGTCCCTGGCCCTCGAAAAGGGGCTCACGGTGGGCGGGACGTTCCTGCCGGTGGACCCTCTCGAGGCCACCGCGCAGAGGGTCATCATTTCAAACGTCCCGCCCTTTGTTCCCGCTGGGCTCCTCCTCCCTCACCTACACCAACTGGGGGAGGTAAGGTCAGGGATCAACCCCATACCGCTCGGCCTCAGGAAGAACAGCCTGCGCCACGTGTTCTCCTTCCACCGCCAGCTCTTTGTCCGGCTGGTGCGGGAGGAGACGACGGAGGGGAACTTTAATGTGGTGCACGAGGGGACTGCCTACTGCGTCTTTTGGACGTCGGACGGCGTGCGGTGCCATGCACGGCCTCTGGCGGGGGGGAGGGAGAGCGTCCGATCGGAAAGAAGGCGCGGAGGAAGGCGAAACATCTCGAGGCGGGTCCCCTCAGTGCGCCAAACAACTTGTTTACCGCGCTCGGCCCAACCCTGTCAACGGCGAGCGGGGGTGCCCTGAGCCCGTGCCCGAGCCCTTGACCAATATCACAGAGGGGTTCGGGTGCGGGCAAGACAAGAAAAAGGGGGGAGTGGAGCGGGAGGCCTCAGCAGACATGGAGGTCTCCCTGCCTCCGCGCACCCCCAGGAACAAAAGGAGGCACCGCCCCAATGAGGTGGAGGGGGAACAACATCACTCCGCGGAGGAGTCGGTGCCCGCCGCGTGTCTCGCGTCCCCCACCAGCGCCCCCAAACTGCGCCGTAGGCGAGAGGAGTCTGTCCCCGGGGAGGTGAGACAGTCGAGGCTGCCCAGCCTCTGCCTCCCGGGGCTGGCGTGGAAGATCTCCGTTTCGTGGGGGGCGTGGGGCCAGTGGTGGAATGTGTTGCCGCCGGGCCAGGCGTCCCGGGGACTGAGGCGGGCGGGGCCGAAAAGGCTGAACCTGAGCCCCCCCAGCTATTAACCAACTTCCCCCGGGAGTCGCTCGGCCCGGAAGAAACAGAAAATATGAATAATTTTAACGATTCTGTACACGCTGGGCCGGGGGGTGGCGGCGGGGAGGGGGAAGAACAACAACCCTCGCCCCCTACTTTGGAGCTGGGGGACTTGGTGGACCTGGAACATTACTTTGGCCAGGTCTCTCCGTGTTCCCCGGCTCCTGGGGCGGAGGAGGAACCCCTTCCGCTGTCGCTTCCCGACCCAGCACCAATTTTAAAAGAGCCCAGTGGGGACTCCTCTGCCGACGATCCTGGGGGTGGGGTCGGGGCAGAGCCAGGGCCGGATGGAGCGGCAGGGCCGTTTGCCGTACCTCGTGCGGTCAACGGGCCGGCTGCTGGTGGCGACCTCCCAGATGAGGACGGGGACTCGGTGGGGAACGAGGGAGAAGATCTCGAGTCCATCGCCAGTGAGGTGGTGGATCTCCTCGTGCCCGCCGCTGAGTCCCCCTCATTCCTGTAAAGGAACTCCGGGACTTTTTGGTCCAGAGCCAGGGTCGCCGCAACCGAACCCATCTGGCCCTGGAACGATGGTCCGAGCCGGGGCTGATTGTCGCGTCCGTCCGCGCCGCCACTAAAACCATGGCCGCAGGCGGGCCCTTATCAAAGGCGCAAGGCCTTGAGCTGCGCCGGCTCAAAAGGTTCCTCACTGGGCTGCTGAGGGAGTGGAGGTCAACAAAAGACTCCGCTCCCCCCCCACAATAGGTTAAGGTAGAGGTTGCACTATGCTTTTGTCATGAAGATAACCATAGCCAGCCTCAACATCAACGGTGGCAGAGAGGCACGCCGTAGATTTGACAATTTTTCGCTCCTGCGGGAGGGGAAATATGCGGTGTGCTTCCTGCAAGAAACCCACACTGTTCCGGGAGATGAAGCCACGTGGCTCCTGGAATGGCAAGGAGAGGTCCGCATGAGCCACCTCACCGCCACTTCTAGTGGGGTGGCCATCTTGCTGGCCCCGCATTTTCAGCCGGAGATCTTGGGGGTTGAGGAGCCAGTGCCAGGCCGCTTGCTGCACGTCACGGTTCGCCTGGGGGACGTGCCGCTCCATCTCGTGAACGTGTACGCCCCTCAGCCCGGCCCGCAGCAAATGTGCTTCTTCGAAGAGGTGTCCGCTCTTCTTGGCTCCTTCGACGTCGGCGACTGCATTGTCCTCGGGGGGGATTTTAACTGCACCCTCGAGGCGAGGGACCGCTCCGGTGCCCCGCAGTGCATGACAGCGATGGAGAAGTTGAGGGGCCTGGTCAGGTCCTTCAACTTGGTGGACGTCTGGCGAAATCTCCACCCCGACTCCAGCGCCTTTACTTGGGTGAGGCCTGGAGTATGATGGTCCAGAGTCGACCGCCTTTACGTGTCTCGGGCGTACGTTTCCTGCGTCCCGGCGGCCTCCATGCGGCCGGTGCCGTGTTCGGACCACCACCTGGTGTGGGCAGAGCTCGCTTCGCTCCGCGGGAGGACGGGGTCCGCGTACTGGCACTTTAACAACTGGCTGCTGGAGGACGAGCGGTTCCAGGACTCGTTCCGTCGATTCTGGGCCGACTGGAGAAGGAAGCAGGGGAGCATCCCCTCCTTGAGGCTATGGTGGGACGTGGGCAAGGCTCACGTCTGCGTCTTCTGTCAAGAGTACGCGAGGGGGTCGACCAAGAGGCGGGCGGCCAGAGTCGGGCGCCTCGAAAAAGAGGTGCTCGACCTGGAAGCCCGTCTCGGTCAAGTCGTCCAGGACCCGGCCCTGCGGACGGTGTACGAAGCGAAGAAGGCCGCGCTGAAGGACCTGCAGCTCGTCGGGTCCCGAGGCGCGTTCGTGAGGTCGCGGATCCGGTTCCTGCGGATCTGGACCGCGGCTCCCCCTTCTTCTACTCGCTGGAAAAAAGGCAGAATGTCCGTAAGCAGCTCTTGACGCTGCTGGCCGACGACGGCTCTCTCGTCTCGGATCAGGAGGGCGTCAACAACAGGGCCCATGAATATTACGGGGCTCTGTTCTCTCCGGATCCGTCCAGCGAGGAAGCGCGTAGAGTTTTGTGGGAGGACCTGCTGAAGGTCAGCCCGGAGGGCGCCGAAAATCTGGAAGCTCCGCTAAGCCTGGCGGAGCTGACCGGTGCCCTCGACCGGCTCTCGAGGGGAAAATCCCCGGGGCTGGACGGGCTGACCGTGGAGTTCCACAGGGCGTTCCGGGATGTCCTGGGGGGCGACTACGCGCGGGTCCTGGGGGAAAGTTTGGCGACCGGGGAGATGCCCCTCTCTTGGCGCAGGGCAGTCATCGTCCTGGTGCCTAAGAAGGGCGATCTCCGCCTCCTTCAGAACTGGCGCCCGGTCTCCCTCCTCAGCACGGACTACAAAATCTTCGCCAGGGCGATGTCTGCTCGCCTTGGCGCCGTGCTGAACCACATGATCCACCCCGACCAGTCCTAGTTCCCGGGCCGGACAATCCACGACAACATCCATCTGGTCCGGGACCTCATCCATCATTCCCAGGAGGCTGGTCTGTCGGTCGCCTTCCTAACTCTCGACCAAGAGAAGGCGTTCGACAGGGTGGATCACGACTATCTGCTCGGAACTCTGCACGCTTTCGGGTTCGGGACGCATTTCGTCGCCCGGATCCGACTTTTGTACACCGCCGCAGAGTGTCTGATTAAGGTTAACGGGTCCTTGACGGCGCCCCTTCGCTTTAGGAGAGGGGTGTGCCAGGGATGCCCCATGTCCGGCCAGTTATATGCCATCTGCGTGAGTCTTTCCTGCGCCTCCTGCGGACGAGGTTGACGGGACTGGCTCTGCAAGGGCCGGGCGTGGAGATCGTCCTCTCGGCTTACACCGATGACGTGCTCCTCGTGGTAGAGGATCCCGCTGACCTGCGGAGGATGCGTGAGTGCCAGGAGATTTACTCGGCCGCATCCTGCGTCAGAATCAACTGGGAAAAATGTTCCGGATTCCTGGTTGGTCAGTGGCGGGTGGACTCCCTGCCGGAGGAGCTCAGGCCTTTTGCCTGGAGCACGACCCATCTCCTCTATCTGGGAGTCTACCTTAGCTCCGACGAGGGAGCCTGGCTGGCGAACTGGCGGCTAAGGTCACCGCTCGCCTAGGGCGCTGGACAGGACTGCTCCGAGTGCTGTCCTACAGAGGTCGAGCGCTAGTCATAAACCAGCTGGTGGCCGCAATGTTGTGGTACCGGCTGGTCACTTTGACCCCTCCCCCTGCGTTTGTCACCAAGATACAGAAGAAGCTGGTGGACTTCTTCTGGAACAACAGGAAGCACTGGGTCTCTGCCGCAGTCTTGAGTCTCCCGCTTGGGGAGGGCGGTCAGTCATTGGTGTGCGTCAGCGCCCAGCTCGCGACTTACCGTCTTCAGACCCTGCAGAGATACCTTTACGTCGAGCCCCCTCCTAGGTGGCATGCTCTGGCGACGTATTTCTTCCGCCAGCAGCACGGCCTCAACTACGACACGTAGCTCCTGTTTGTGAGTGTGGGGGGTGTCAGGACCGCCTTCCAGGAGCTGCCTGTCTTTTACAAGGAACTCACCAGGGTCTGGAACAAAGTCTCCACCAAGCGCAGCTCTCCACCGGCTGGAGTGGCGGCTGTCCTGCAGGAGCCGCTGCTCGGGAATCCATACCTCCACGACCGAGGTTTTAGGTGGCGGTCGGACGAGGGGGCTGTGGCTGGTGAGGTGACCAGGGTCAGGGACCTGCTCGATGATGGAGGAGCGGGCTGGATGGCGCCAGAGACGCTGGCGCGGCGCCTAAATTCGGCCGACGTCCGCCGTGTGGCCGATGCCATCGAGTTGCTAAAAACAGCTCTGGGCCCCGACTCCGTTAGGTGCATTGAGGAGGCTCAAGCACGTGGGGTGATCCCGTCCGAACTGACCACCGTCCGGACGGAATTCCTCATCGGTGCCAAACCCTCGGGAGCCGGCGCCTCACAACTTGAGCCACCTCGAGGAAATCCCCTCCGTGCCTTTCAGTTCCACGTGGAGGGGTTTCCTGTACGGGCTGCTCCTGCACACTCTCAACTTTGCCATCCTCGCCTGCCGTCCGGACACGCCATGGCGTACCATCTTGCTGTCCGGAGGAGGCGGGGGTCCCCGATGGAGGGCACTCTACACGGGAGTCCTCCCAGTATTTATCGGGGACTTGGCCTGGAGGGTGATGCACGGAGCAGTCCAGGTCCAGGCAGCGGGCTGTCGAGCGGGTCGTTCAGCCTGACTGCCTGCCTCTCTTCCGCGCGTACATCCGTGCCAGGGTGTCCTTGAAGATGGAGCATGCGGTGTCCACCGGTACGCTCGTGGCCTTCCACGAGAGGTGGGCACCGGAGGGACTGGAATGCATCATCACGCCCGGCAACCAAATTTTAATTTGATTTTATGTTTTAAAGTTTAATTTGTTTTAATTGCCGGTGTTTTTAGGGTCCCCCTCCTCTTTTATAGGGGGCACTTGGAGAAAAAAAAATATGATTTTAGTGGCCGAAAAACTTTAAAAAAAACAAAAACTCAAAAAAAAAACACAAAAAAAGGGCCTTGGAAATGTTTGATGTGCCCCCCCAGATCGGGGGGACACGATTTAAGGATTAATGTTTTAGTTTCCTCCCAAAAGAGTTCTGTGGACCAATGGTGGAGCTTTGGAGGCGTGGCCTATTCACTTGGAGCCTGGAGCAGTGAGAGAAGGAGCTACCTGCTGTTGCCTTGGAAATAGCGGATGCATTGACAGTCATTTTCCAACATTCCATAGACTCTGGATCAGTTCCTATGGAGTGGAGGGCAGCCAATGTAACCCCACTTTTTAAAAAAGGAGGGAGAGAGAAAACAGGGAATTATAGACCGGTCAGCCTGACATCGGTCGTGGGTAAAATGATGGAATCAATTATTAAGGATGTCATAGCAGTGCATTTGGAAAGATGTAATATGATAGGTCCAAGTCAGCGTAGATTTGTGAAAGGGAAATCATGCTTGACAAATCTTCTGGAATTTTTTGAGGATGTTTCCAGTAGAGTGGACAAGGGAGAACCAGTTGATGTGGTATATTTGGACTTTCAGAAGGCTTTCGACAAGGTCCCACACAAGAGATTAATGTGCAAAGTTAAAGCACATGGGATTGGGGGTAGTGTGCTGACATGGATTGAGCACTGGTTGTCAGACTTTTCAGAATGGCAGGCAGTGACTCGTGGGGTACTGCAAGGTTCTGTGCTGGGGCCCCAGCTGTTTACATTGTACATTAATGATTTAGACGAAGGGATTAAATGTAGTATCTCCAAATTTGCGGATGACACTAAGTTGGGTGGCAGTGTGAGCTGCGAGGAGGATGCTATGAGGCTGCAGAGCGACTTGGATAGGTTAGGTGAGTGGGCAAATGCATGGCAGATGAAGTATAATGTGGATAAATGTGAGGTTATCCACTTTGGTGGTAAAAACAGAGAGACAGACTATTATCTGAATGGTGACAGATTAGGAAAAGGGGAGGTGCAAAGAGACCTGGGTGTCATGGTACATCAGTCATTGAAGGTTGGCATGCAGGTGCAGCAGGCGGTTAAGAAAGCAAATGGCATGTTGGCCTTCATAGCGAGGGGATTTGAGTACAGGGGCAGGGTGGTGTTGCTACAATTGTACAGGGCCTTGGTGAGGCCACACCTGGAGTATTGTGTACAGTTTTGGTCTCCTAACTTGAGGAAGGATATTCTTGCTATTGAGGGAGTGCAGCGAAGGTTCACCAGACTGATTCCCGGGATGGCGGGACTGACCTATGAAGAAAGACTGGATCAACTGGGCTTGTATTCACTGGAGATCAGAAGAATGAGAGGGGACCTCATAGAAACGTTTAAAATTCTGATGGGTTAAGACAGGTTCGATGCAGGAAGAATGTTCCCAATGTTGGGGAAGTCCAGAACCAGGGTCACAGTCTAAGGATAAGGGGGAAGCCATTTAGGACTGAGATGAGGAGGAATTTCTTCACCCAGAGAGTGGTGAACCTGTGGAATTCTCTACCACAGAAAGTTGTTGAGGCCAATTCACTAAATATATTCAAAAAGGAGTTAGATGAAGTCCTTACTACTAGGGGAATGAAGGGGTATGGTGAGAAAGCAGGAAGGGGGTACTGAAGTTGCATGTTCAGCCATGAACTCATTGAATGGCGGTGCAGGCTAGAAGGGCTGAATGGCCTGCTCCTGCACCTATTTTCGATGTTTCTATGTTTCTATGCTCCTGCCTGGAAAGCCGAGAGTGAGCCCTGTGAAACAGCCCACGAAGAGGAGGAAGGGGCTTTCTACAATTCCAATTCATCCAGAGGGAGAGGAGGAGAGCAGAAAATTCAAAAACCTTTAATACTGCTGCAGAGAGTTGGAGAGAGGGGGAAAAAAGAACAACTATCCAGTGTGGAAGGAGGGAGAAACTTCATCAACAAAAGATGGGTGTGTTTTGGTGCATTCCCCTAAAGACTTTGTTATATCGGTGGGGGGAGGAAAGAAGACTTGCTAGAGGGCAGGAACATTGCGGGGTGGGTGTGTGTGTGGAAGTGTGTGTGGGTCTTGCTTACAGCTCGGCCCCACACACCACTGAAGCACCCTTCCCTCATTGCCTAGCCTGGGATAGCTGGAGCAACCTGGTTGAAGAACTATTAATCACCTGTTTAACATCGTTGCGAGTGTGTGCCTGGGTGGCTCCAGCTGTCCCAGGTGAAGACATCTTCTCCCCCCACCCGAAGACCATCTACAAAGACTGTGTTTGTTTTGCCATCATCTGGGGAGTGCACCCCAAGAAAAACACCCACCCATCGCTGTGAGGGGAGACCTGCCCTCGCAGCTTCCCTCTTTCCCACCCCCCGCGCACTTTCTCTCTCTCTCTGTCTCTCCCCTCTCTCTCTGAGAGCCCTTTCCTCCGAATTTGGAAATAAGACAATTAAGACAACTGAGCAGAGGGAGCAAGGCCCATCCCCAATCGTCAACTAGGGGAGAGGTGTGCCTCTTTTAGAGCTCCCTCTGTTCAAACACCAACGAGGCCATTTAAGACCATTAAGGCCTGTGACTTTGGGGTGGGTGTGGCCCTTAAAGGGACCCCGTGATGGCGACCCCATCCACGCCGGTGGCAGGGCCAGCAAAGACATATGCGCAGGCGGTGTCCACATCCACGGCACCTCCTGCTGCCCTGCCACCTTTCAGACTGATAACAAAAAAACACGGGGTCAAGAGCTACACTCACCCCACAATGAGCATTGAGGAGTGCGTGCGGGCGATGGCTGGGGTAGTCGGCCCCTCGGCCATTGTCGCAGCCTCCAAGATGTCTGGGAAGGCCGTGTTCTTCCTGGGGTCGGAGCGGGCGGTGTCCCTGGCCCTTGAAAAGGGGCTCACGGTGGGCGGGACGTTCCTGCCGGTGGACCCTCTCGAGGCCACCGCGCAGAGGGTCATCGTGTCAAACGTCCCGCCCTTTGTTCCCGCTGAGCTCCTCCTCCCTCACCTACACCAACTGGGGGAGGTAAGGTCGGGGATTAACCCCATACCGCTCGGCCTCAGGGAGAACAGCCTGCGCCACGTGTTCTCCTTCCGCCGCCAGCTCTTTGTCCGGCTGGCGCGGGAGGAGACGACGGAGGGGTCTTTTAATGTGGTGCACGAGGGGACTGCCTACCGCGTCTTCTGGACGTCGGACGGCGTGCGGTGCCATGCCTGTAGGGAGGTGGGGCATGTTCGTAAGAACTGCCCCGCCTCCAAGGCCGCCAAACCACCGAGGGCGGCCAAGGCTGGCGCCGCCGCCACCCCTCACCCTAGTAGCGTCCGCATGCCGGGAGCCGTAGGTGCGCGGGCATCGTCGGAGGCCTTGGTTTTCATGGCCACCGGCAGGGGGGAGGGAGAGCGTCCGACCGGAAAGAAGGCGCGGAGGAAAGCGAAACATCTCGAGGCGGGTCCCCTCAGTGCGCCAGACAGTCTGATCACCGCGCTCAGCCCAACCCTGTCACCGGCGAGCGCGGGGTGCCCTGAGCCCGAGCCCTTGACCAATATCACAGAGGGGTTCGGGCGCGGGCAAGATAAGAAAAAGGGGGGTGCGGAGCGGGAGGCCTCGGCAGTCATGGAGGTCTCCCTGCCTCCGCGCCCTCCCAGGAACAAAAGGAGGCGCCGCTCCAATGAGGTGGAGGGAGAACAACATCCCTCCGCGGAGGAGTCGGTGCCCGCCGCGTGTCCCGCGTCCCCCACCAGCGCCCCCAAACTGAGCCGTAGGCGAGAGGAGTCTGTCCCCGGGGAGGGTGAGGCAGTCGAGGCTGCCCAGCCTCTGCCTCCCGGGGATGGCGTGGAAGATCTGCCTGTCGTGGGGGGCGTGGGGCCAGCGGAGGAATGCATTGCCGCCGGGCCGGGCGTCCCGGGGACTGAGGCGGGTTGGGCCGAAAAGGCTGAACCTGAGCCCGCCCAGCCAATACCCAACTTCCCCCGGGAGTCGCTCGACCCGGCAGAAACGGAAAATATGAACAATTTTAACGATTCTGTACACGCTGGGCCGGGTGGTGGCGGCAGGGAGGGGAAAGAACAACAACCCTCGCCCCCTACTTTGGAGCTGGGATACTTGGAGGACCTGGACAATTACTTTGGCCAGGTCTCTCCGTGTTCCTCGGCTCCTGGGGCGGAGGAGGAACCCCTTCCGCTGTCGCTTCCCGACCCAGTACCACTTTTAAAAGAGCCCAGTGGGGACTCCTCTGCCGACGATCCTGGGGGTGGGATCGGGGCAGAGCCAGGGCCGGATGGACTGGCCGGGCCGTTTGCCGTACCTCGTGCGGTCGACGGGCCGGCTGCTGGCGGCGACCTCCCGGAGGGGGACGGGGACTCGGTGGGGGACTCGGGAGAAGATCTCGAGTCCATCAACAGTGAGGCAGTGGATCTCCTCGTGCCCGCCGCTGAGTCCCCCCTCATTCCTGTGAAGGAACTCCGGGACTTTTTGGTCCAGAGCCAGGGTCACCGCAACCGAGCCCATCTGGCCCGGGAAAGATGGTCCGAGCCGGGGCTGCTCATCGCGTCCGTCCGCGCCGCCGCTAAAACCATGGCCGCGGGCGGGCCCTTATCAAAGACGCAAGGCCTTGAGCAGCGCCGGCTCAAAAAGTTCCTCGCTGGGCTGCGGAGGGAGTGGAGGTCAACAAAAGACTCCTCTCCACCCTCCACAATAGGTTAGGTAGAGGTTGCACTATGCTTTTCCCATGAAGATAACCATAGCCAGCCTCAACATCAACGACGGCAGAGGGGCACACCGTAGATTTAACACTTTTTCGCTCCTCCGGGAGGGGAAATATGCGGTGTGCTTCCTGCAAGAAACCCACACCATTCCGGGAGACGAAGCCACGTGGCTCCTGGAATGGCAAGGAGAGGTCCGCATGAGCCACCTCACCGCCACTTCTTGTGGGGTGGCCATCTTGTTGGCCCCGCATTTTCAGCCGGAGATCTTGGGGGTCGAGGAGCCCATGCCAGGCCGCTTGCTGCACGTCACGGTTCGCCTGGGGGACGTGCCGCTCCATCTCGTGAACGTATACGCCCCTCAGCCCGGACCGCAGCAAACGCGCTTCTTCGAAGAGGTGTCCGCTCTTCTTGGCTCCGTCGACGTCGGCGACTGCATTGTCCTCGGGGGGGATTTTAACTGCACCTTCGAGGCGAGGGACCGCTCCGGTGCCTCGCAGAGCATGATGGCGATGGAGAAGTTGAGGGACCTGGTCGGGTCCTTCGACTTGGTGGACGTCTGGCGAAATCTCCACCCCGACTCCAGCGCCTTTACTTGGGTGAGGCCTGGAGTAGGATGGTCCAGAGTCGACCGCCTTTACGTGTCTCAGGCGTAAGTTTCCTGCGTCCCGGCGGCCTCCATGCGGCCGGTGCCGTGTTCGGACCACTACCTGGTGTGGGCGGAGCTCGCTTCGCTCCGCGCGAGGACGGGGTCCGCGTATTGGCATTTTAACAACCAGCTGCTGGAGGACGTGCGGTTCCAGAACTCGTTCCGTCGTTTCTGGGCCGACTGGAGAAGGAAGCAGGGGGGCTTCCCCTCCTTGAGGCTGTGGTGGGACGTGGGCAAGGCTCACATCCGCGTCTTCTGTCAAGAGTACACGAGGGGGTCGACCAAGAGGCGGGCGGCCAGGGTCGGGAGCCTAGAAAAAGAGGTGCTTGAACTGGTCAGGGAACAGGACTAAGGATAGTCAGTGTTTGAACTGGTCAGAGAACAGGACTAAGGATAGTCAGTGTTTGAACTGGTCAGGGAACAGGACTAAGGATAGTCAGTGTTTGAACTGGTCAGAGACCAGGACTAAGGATAGTCAGTGTTTGAACTGGTCAGGGAACAGGACTAAGGATAGTCAGTGTTTGAACTGGTCAGAGAACAGGACTAAGGATAGTCAGTGTTTGAACTGGTCAGGGAACAGGACTAAGGATAGTCAGTGTTTGAACTGGTCAGAGACCAGGACTAAGGATAGTCAGTGTTTGAACTGGTCAGGGAACAGGACTAAGGATAGTCAGTGTTTGAACTGGTCAGGGAACAGGACTAAGGATAGTCAGTGTTTGAACTGGTCAGAGAACAGGACTAAGGATAGTCAGTGTTTGAACTGGTCAGGGAACAGGACTAAGGATAGTCAGTGTTTGAACTGGTCAGGGAACAGGACTAAGGATAGTCAGTGTTTGAACTGGTCAGGGAACAGGACTAAGGATAGTCAGTGTTTGAACTGGTCAGAGAACAGGACTAAGGATAGTCAGTGTTTGAACTGGTCAGAGAACAGGACTAAGGATAGTCAGTGTTTGAACTGGTCAGGGAACAGGACTAAGGATAGTCAGTGTTTGAACTGGTCAGGGAACAGGACTAAGGATAGTCAGTGTTTGAACTGGTCAGAGAACAGGACTAAGGATAGTCAGTATGGCGACTAAAAGGACATTCAAGGTTTAGAACAATAATTATGGACAGGATTAAGGGCAAGAAACCCACGATGGAGGATAGGATATCCTCATATGTATTTGGGAGTGTAAACCTTTCTGAACACTGCATGCTAGAAATGTTACACTCTGACTGT
Source organism: Pristiophorus japonicus (assembly GCF_044704955.1). Lineage (NCBI taxonomy): Eukaryota > Metazoa > Chordata > Chondrichthyes > Pristiophoridae > Pristiophorus > Pristiophorus japonicus. Next base: position 17,053 of record NW_027251590.1, on the reverse strand, counting down.
CCGTATGAGAAAGCGGGAGTGTAGATGGGTAGCAGCGTAGGTAAGAAATCGATGGAAAAGGCGATTTGGTTAATATTTATGCAGAAGCAAATTCAGATGCTCATGGAGCAAGTTGAGCATTTAGAAAAGGAGAAACAGGAATCAGAAAGTAGGGCAGGAGAGAGCGAGGCCATAGTGAACCGGCTGACAGAAGTTTTGAACATTGAAAGGCAGGAGAGAAAAGTGCAGGAAGGAACGGCTAGACACACGATCGAGTTTCTGCAATTTCAGGCCACCGAACGTAGAAGGCAATGTCAGGCTCAGCGAGAGCAAGGAAATAGGAACTCATAGAGAGCTGACAAGGCTGAGGGTCAGTTAAAAGGTAGAAAGGTAGCAGACAGAGTGGCTCACAATCGTGTCTATGAAGAGGCCGATCACGGGCCCTGAAATGAAAAAATCAGGCAGTTGACCCGAGCATTATCCGGGGCCAGGGGTACGACACCGGAGGAAGTTGGGGTAAACTGGGATGAAGAGAGAAAGGAGCCCGATGATGGGACCCAGTATAGTGAGGGTCGGCCAGCTCCCGAGGCACCGGGACTGATCAATAACTGTGATGAGCACGAATTGGCAGCATTGAGCCGGGATATGGGCCCCATTAACTCCACGGATGGTCCGCTGGATGTTAATAGACGCTGGGTGGTTTTTTGGAGGGGTAACCCGGTATATGAACTTGAAGTAGATCATCAGTAGTTACAAAACAGTTTTAGAAATTTGAAAGCTGACAGTAAGGTGGTGCAGCAAAAGGTGAAATCGGGTGGGCAGTAGGACCCCGCGGGATCCAAAAGGGAGTACAAAGCATGGAAGGGAAGCATTGTGTTTACGGCAGTAAACCGTCTGTTTAAGAGACGAAAAAAATAGAAAAGCATTTGAGTCGAAGAAGGTGAACCCGACACTTCAGCTTGTAACTTTCGTGCCAAGAGAAATAAAACATAGAAGTTGTCATGAAATGAGTTGTCTGTGTAAACCTGTCTGTGTAAAAACCTTTGATGTTTTCAGGGAGAATGTTTAAAGTTGTTTTTAAAAAGGCATGTGGATGTTTATTTGTCTTTAATTGTGTCTCTGGCTCCTCTTTTTTACCAAGTGGCACTGGCACTAAGGTATTGGTTTGAATTAATTTGGAGTTATTGAGATTAATTAACCGATTTAAACCAGACTTTTATTTTACACGGTGACATTCTGGTTGGTTTAAATTGTGTGAAAAGCCTCTAGTTCCGAACATGAGGCCGTCACATATATTTAGTATTTAAAAAATAAACATTTCTGACCAATTTCAGAATGTGTGACCAAGGGGACAAAAGGCGAATGCTATTGGTACACGTGGAAAGCTTTACAGAACGATTGTAATGTGTAATGGTCTGTGTCTCAACTTTTAAAATGCGGGAAAGAAGGGAAGGTAACTCCCTGCACAAGACTTCAGAAAGCAACACCTTGTGCAGAGTTGGATGTAAATATTCTGAGCATTTGTAAAATGTTAAGAACATTTTCAGTTTTAAATTTGAGTGGATGTTTCCCTCAGTAACAAAAGGGATCAAAATTGATGAATGAACCCATTGGGCTGACAGGAAAGCCACAATGGATGTGTTTCTTTTCTTCTAAGCAGGAGTGTTGATTACCGAGAGGGACCTTTAATATGGAAATGACTTCAAGGTGTTACTGAACCTGAACTTTTACTGGAACAAAGGAGACAAGCTCCAGGAATGTTCAAGAGTTTGAACTTCTTATCTGCAATGCTGGATCCCAAATGTCACAGAATGGTGACAAAATTGAACTGAAGACTTTGTTTTATTTTAAATGCTTGGAATTAATGATTTGGAATCATGTGTTATCTTCCACGACACTCGACCGGGAAGAGAAAGAACTTCCATCCCAATGTAGTGCAGATACCTTTTGTTTTGTTAAATCACAAAGGCTGGACATAGCTTACTGTGAAATTAAAATTTACTCGCTAAATTGATGAGTTGCTGCTGAAGCACTCAGGAAGGGAAATTTATCATAAATTTAAGGGGATAATTCAATCTTGTGTTTTTGACAATGTGGTTCCATTTAAACTGTGTTTAAAGGGATTTTTTTTTGCGGGGGGTGGTGAGAGGGGAGTCTGTTGTTTTATTACAGACTGGACTACTCTCTGGAATAACAATATTTTAAGAAGGTTGATTGAGAACGTATCAGCAGTCCAACTGTAAGAAACATAATCAGTAACCCACGGAAGAGCTTAAAACCAACGTGCTCGTGAAAACACCAAGGGAAGATTCAGTTTTACAGACACATACTACCCCCGAGCCGACTACCCCACTCATTGTTCAGACCACCACCCCGATCACGACGACCCCACTTCCGGTGTGGGACTGCCCCAAAAACAAGCCAGGTCCAAGGGGAGGCGTTGTTATAAGACCGGCAAGAAAAGTTGTGTTGATAATGTACGATACGAACTAGTACCCGTTGTGCTAAATATGTTAAATATGAAATTGCCCGACTGGTGTCCAAAGGAGCAGAAACAGATCTACGTGAATTTGGTTAAGGAGCTGGTCAAGCAAGAGGTAGGAGATAGTCGCACCGAGGGAAAAATGGGAAGGAAGAGAGGATTAGTAAACGATGTAAGCACCGTATATGGTGTCGGTATGGCTACTGTAAATACCCTGGATATAACAAACTTTGACTGATCAGATCAAGGGAACCCTAAAGGATTTGAACGACAATCAGTGCACCTCATCACAGGCAGGCAAGGAAGATGCTCAGTCACGGGAAGGGATAGTGAGAGTTTTAGAAGGACATGCTCAAACCATCAATAAAATAATCCGGGTAACTCAGAGACAGGAAAATATAACCCAAAGCTGAACATTATGTAGTGTTTACAGGGGACTGGGTTTTGAATCAACTAAGAGAAAATTTGATGTTAGCTAACCAGGGGAAAGTACCAACCTGGATAAACAATACCCAACTGTTTAGACTAGTCAGACGCAAGGATTATTATGATGGTCACATTAACAATTGTGAACTGAGGAAACTTAGTAAAGTTTGGTTCAATGAGGACTGCAAGGGCAGTGGCAGTAGCAACACCTTGGGTCTAGTTATAGGTGGACCAATTGTGGTAGAGCAAGGGAAGATGAATTTGGTGGAGGTCCAGAATATAAGGAGAATACAGGGAGGAGTCTGGGTAAGGTGTGACCATCTGTTGCCATATGCAGTAGAACAGAACAATACATTGGTTGGCACCAGACTTGATCAATGCGAACAAACAGAGCGAGTGGTGATATGTCCGTACAAAATCTTCCACCAACAGGTGTGGGTTCAAAGGAAATCTACCCATAAATTGCACCATAAAGATTGAAGCAACTACGCAATCAATCGTGAGAACCAGTTACCAAGGTAACGGGGCTTACTGCATCACCACAATTGAAAAAACTTACCATTATGGGAATAGATTATGCTCCATAAAGGATTCCACCTTCTGTCGACAGAGCAGGGAGGTCTTACTGCAGTTGTACAGGGCCTTGGTGAGGCCACACCTTGAATATTGTGCACAGTTTTGGTCTCCTAATCTGAGGAAGGACATTCTTGCTATTGAGGGAGTGCAGCGGACTGATTCCCGGGATGGCAGGACTGACACATGGAGAAAGACTGGATCGACTAGGCTTATATTCACTGAAATTTAGATGAATGAGAGAGGGTCTCATAGAAATATATAAAATTCTGACAGAATTGGACAGGTTAGATGCCGGAAGAATGTTCCCGATGTTGGGGAAGTCCAGAACCAGGGGTCAAAGTCTGAAGGTAAGGGGTAAGCCATTTAGGACTGAGATGAGGAGAAACTTCTTCACTCAGAGAATTGTGAACCTGTGGAATTCTCTGTCACAGAAAGTTGTTGAGGCCAGTTCATTCGCTATATTCACAAGGGAGTTAGGTGTGGTCCTTATGGCTAAAGGGATCAAGGGATATGGAGAAAAAGCAGGAATAGGGTATTAAAGTTGCAAAAATGATCAGCCATGATGATATTGAATGGTGGTGCAGGCTCAAAGGGCTGAATGGCCTACTCCTGCACCTATCTATGTTTCTTAATTTCTATTCCCAAATACCGATGAGTCTGGGGAATGAAGAAACCATCAACATAGAAAGAAGGACAGCCGTGGAAATCAACGTGACTGACAAACTAAGGGCACATCGGATAGACTACTTTGCCAAATATGATAATGGTATCGCGCTGGAAAGGAACATTTGTTTAGGATCCACAGCCAGCTGGAATTAGTACATCAAACCTATGTAAAGGTGGACACCTGGTGGGACGACATAGGGAATTGTGGAAACAGCATCAAGATCCATCCCTGGATCAGAATATTCCCACACGTTAGTGATCCTAATCGTGGTGCTGTCCGTATGCTTATGCCTCACATGGAGAAGTATGTTGAAACTAGAAAAGGGGCTGAAGCTGAGACTTGAGAATGCAGAGGTTTATCAAGCTTTGCACAGATCAAGATGAGAGAAGCCGTATGACGATATGAACGGGTGATCATGATAATCTTCGATTTAACATGATCAAAGCGAGGAATGTAGAAATATGCAGGCGATAGCAACATAAGATGGGAAGACCCGAGAGTAAGGTTAAGGTGCCTGGAACATAGAAATGAATTACCAATTGAAATTGAAGATTAGTCAATCCTTCCTTAGCATAGCCAGTAACAATTATAAACTAATCATGGAAAATAAAGTTCAGAATAAACTAATCATCAGGGCAGACAAATGTGTAATCAAAGAGATGGGACAGATTATAGAATAGTATAAATCTGGAGGAGAAACCTCACCTAGGCAGCGAGAACCTCGGCCCCACCCTCGAAAGAAGTTTAAGGTCCGGCCATTCTCATGTCCTGCTTTAAGCTCCCAGCTTAAAGCAGGACACCAGTGGCGGAGATTGATCACCTCTGTTAACGGGTAATACGAGCACAAGTAGTGAGGCTTATATGCTACTTTATACATTGTTCATACTTTAATTCTACTTTGGGAAATAAAGTTTATTTGGCATAAATGTAACGTTTGTCGCTGACTTTCTTTCAATACTCGAAGTCCCACGAAATTGTTGCGACTGCAGTGACTAAATACCCCCCGAGTAAACTGTCTACAAACCTACATGCAGTTTTGGGCAACAGTTTCACAATAAGAGGTCGCACATTTTAAATGAAAATGAGGATGAATTTCTTCTCTCAGTGGGTCATGATTCTTTGGCAGTCTCTGCCTCAGAGAGCTGTGTAAGCTGGGTCATTGAATGTATTTAAGGTTGAGATCCAGATTTTTGGAAGATAAAGGAGTCATGGCTTATGGAGAGCGGGCAGGAAGTAGCGTTGAGACCAGGATTAGATCAGCCATGATCTTATTGAATGACTGGCTAAAATAAATGTTGGTCCCTTAGACGACAAGACCGGGAAATGGCAGAAACTCTGAACAAATATTTTGTATCAGTCTTTATGGCAGTGGACACTAACAATATCCCAACAGTGGATAGTCAAGGGGCTATAGCGGGGGAGAAACTTAACACAATCACAATCACTAAGGAGGTGGTACTCAGTCAGATAATGGGACTAAAGGCCAAGTAAGATAATGGACCCGATGGCTTGCATCCTCGGGTCTTAAGAGAGGTAGCGGCAGGGATAGTGGATGCATTGGTTGTAATTTACCCAAATTCCCTGGATTCTGGGGAGGTCCCAGCAGATTGGAAAACTGCCACTGTAACACCCCTATTTAAAAAAAGGAGGCAGACAAAAAACAGGAAACTATAGACCAGTTAGCCTAACATCTGTGGTTGGGAAAATGTTGGAGTCCATTATTAAAGAAGCAGTAGCAGGACATTTGGAGAAGCAAAATTCAGTCAGGCATGGATTTATGAAGGTGAAGTCATGTTTGACAAATTTGCTGGAACTAACAGGGTGGATAAAAGGGAACCAGTGGATATGCTGTATTTGGACTTCCAGAAGACATTTGACAAGGTGCCACATAAAAGGTTACTGCACAAGATAAAAGTTCACGGGGTTGGGGGTACTACATTATCATGGATAGAGGATTGTCTAACCAGCAGAAAAATGAGAGTCGGGATAAATGGTTCATTATCAGGTTGGCAACTAGTGGGGTGCCTCAAGGATCAGTGCTGGGACCCCAACTATTTACAATCTATATTAACGACTTGGAAGAAAGGATCAAGTGTAATGTAGCCAAGTTTGCTGATGATACAAAGATGGTAGGAAAAGCAATATGTGAGGAGGACACAAAAAATCTGCAAAAGGACATAGACAGGCTAAGTGAGTGGACAAAAATTTGGCAGATGAAGTGTAACGTTGGAAAGTGTGAGGTCATGCACTTTGGCAGAAAAAAATCAAGAGGAAGTTATTATTTAAATGGAGAAAAAGTGCAAAGTGCTGCAGTACAGCGGGACCTGGGGGTACTTGTACATGAAACACAAAAGGTTAATATGCAGGTACAGCAAGTGATCAGGAAGGCCAATGGATTTGGTTTCCATATTTAGGAAAGGATATATTTGCTTTGGAGGCAGTTCAGAGAAGGTTCACTCGGTTGATTCCGGAGATGAGGGGGTTGACTTATGAGGAAAGGTTGAGTAGGTTGGGCCTCTACTCATTGGAGTTCAGAAGAATGAGAGGTGATCTTATTGAAATGTATAAGATTATGAGGGGGCTTGAAAAGGTGGATGCAGAGAGGACGTTTCCACTGATAGGGGAGACTAGAACTATGAGTCATAATCTTAGAATAAGGGGCCGCCCATTTAAAACTGAGATGAGGCGGAATTTCTTCTCTCAGAGGGTTGAAAATCTGTGGAATTTTCTGCCTCAGAGAGCTGTGGAAACTGGGTCATTGAATAAATTTGAGACAGAGATAGACAGTTTAACCAATAAGGGAATAAGGAGATATGGGGAGCAGGCAGGGATGTGGACCTGAGTCCATGATCGGATCAGCCATGATCGTATTAAATGGTGGAGCAGGCTCAAGGGGCTGTATGGCCTACTCCTGCTCCTGGTT